>NC_134574.1:74311968-74611968 GCF_050947875.1 Dermacentor variabilis | reverse complement strand
AATGCTAGTTGGCCCAGTAGGGAATACGTAATAAAAGAAATGTACCTACGTGGGCACAATTCTCAGAGAAAATTGTGCTGCAGCTATTTTGTTAAATTTGCCTGTGTGCAGCCGATAGTGCACGCTTTCACAAGGAAGTGTAGGAGGGGCGGAAGCGGCCTACTTTGCCCTTTCACTTCTCACTGGGGCGGGGGGGGAGGCATACTTTCAATCTCAAGTCCGGTAGATATGCTTATGACAACCATAGTGTCACGCATGCATAGGCAAGTATATACGCATCTCAGTCGATGACCACGAGCACTCGTAGTCACAACGCTAGCGTTACGAAGACCGCCGGCAGCGAGAAGTGAACACTTCGTGCTGCCTCTCGTTTCACCGCGAGAAAACATTTCACAGCCAAATAATTGATGCATGGAAAGGTAACTGGATAACGCAGGAAAACAAGGACACTAGAGGAAATAAAGACGAAGGCAAGCGCTAACTATCAACAACGAAAATTTATTTCCACGTGCACAGCGATATCAACCATGAAAATACACATACATGACGGCATGAAAGCAATCTAACACCGGTACGTCAGGAAAACACAAGAAAACCTAAATGACAAATTGCAAATGCGGTCAGCTTTCATGGCATGGATAGTGACGGTTTGCTGATGCATTGGTCAGCGGCCACGATGATTTGCTCGGTTTCTAATATTAATGTTACACACTCGCGCTTATCCCCATTATAATAGTGGCATATTCTAGCAATGGGTGACATGGCCGATATACTGTAGACACGTTTTGTAATGAAAAGCAAGAAAACCGTCGCCTGATACACCCTGACACTCCTTTCTGAGCTCTCTTAAGCGCTCTTTCATGCAACTTCCGGTTAAGCTTATGTAGCATTTACCACATGACAGCGTAATACGATAGGCTACCCCTACCACGCATCCAACAAACGGATATTTGCGATTCCTACCACACACCAGCCTTTTTGTTTTCATTGGGTTAGTGGTTTTGCACATGGTACTTAACTGATTTGGAGCTGAAAAAAAACCCGCACGTTAGCGCGACTTCCCATCTTTTCCAGGCTATGTGATAGCTGGTCTATGTGCGGAATCACGGCGGTTTTATACTGCTTACGGCCACTAGCTCTCGCATTCTCACGGGAACAATTTTTGGAACGTTCCTGTTTTAGCAGCCTTTCCACCACCGATACCAACACATGGGTAGCATGACGAGCCTTAAGACGCGCAGACTGCTGCTGGAGACTGGTTTTCATTAGACGTGGGCATGAATTTTTAAGGGCGCTTTTGAAACACTTTGGTTGTGCCCGTCTTCATCAACATCGAATGGTCTGAATGAAATAAGAGAACAGGTTTATTATCTGATTGGTTGTAAGACCAGCAGGTCCTACTGGCAGTGGATATGAACTGAACGTCAAGAAACCGAAGCTCGTGGTCGACAGGCACTTCAGAAGTCACGTCAAGAGTTCTGAAAACTTACGAACAATGGTGAAGACATTAGCACATTTTTCCTGGAAATACTTACTAGCGCAATCTAGAAACACTAAAAAATCGTCGACAAATCTGAATGCTAAATCTACAAGTGCCTATCTAGATGTGCCAAGTATAGGTTGCTAAGGACGGGAGCTAGACATGACCCTATACAAATGCCTTCCTTCTGCAAATGCGGCCTGTTGTGCCACTGTACAAAAGTTGAGAGGCAAAAACACAAGAATTCTAAAAACGCTTCTAATGAAACACCTGCTTCCTATGAAAGCCTTATGGCGCCATATTTGTCAATACAATCCACGACGCATTTAAAAATTTCACTGTGCTGGATAGAATAATATAATTGATTAACATCATCAGAGAAAGCCTTGAATCCCTTTTCGGCGTGGCACCTAACAAAATCAAGGACTTCGTCAGAACGTTTTACGAAAAATGGTCATCAAGGTCGAGAACATACAGCTTTTAAAGCAGGTACATGGCAGCTTGCTTCTGCCAGGTGCCCCCTTTCACAAATTTTAACCCGAAAAGGAACATCCTCCTTTGCGCCTTAGAACTAAAAGAATACCTCAAGGACTTTCTCATTTGGTTTCATTATACATTTCAGTGGTCTATCGAGGCTCAATTTCCTGTAAAATTAACTTGCTCTCGCTGCTACTTTCGCAGGTAACTCATCTTTGCGTTCATTGAACACTGCAGAAATCGCTTTACCGGCTTTCTCTAAAAAACATTCATGGAAAAAAAACGGCAAGACCACCCTCTTTATTCGCCGGTATGACACACAATGAATTACTTTTGAGATAAGACTACGTGTTTTGCAGGCAGCTTTGAAGGTTGGTGCTTACAACATAACAGGGCGTCGAAAGCTTCCGAGTTTATCCTCACACCGTCTTCTTCCGAGGCTCTTTTGGACATTCACGTACGACGGACAGAATTATATTATTCTCTTCCGTGCAATGTCCTTCTTCAATGTGTCGATGATTGTATTGACAAATTGAACTAAATTATGGGGTGTTACGTGCCAAAACCACTATCTGATTATGGGGTACACCATATTGGGGGACTCCGGAAATCTGGACCATCTGCGGTTCTTTAACGTGCACCTAAATCTAAGTACCACGGATGTTTTCGCATTTCGCCCCTATCAAAATGCTGCCGCCGTGGCCGGGATTCAATCTTGCGACCTCGTGCTTAAGAACTCAGCACCATTGCCACTAAGGAACCACGGCGGGTATATTGACAAATAAGGCGCATTAAGGTTTCCCTAGGAAGCAGGAGTTTCTGTAGGAAGGTTTTTAGAATTTTAGCTTTGGAGTTTATTGTGGCGTATCAGCGGCTTTCTCCAGACTAGAATGATGTTAGTCGGGACTCCAGGGGTGCGATTTTGTAGGAATTCTATTACATTTTTGATGCCTTTTGCCACCATCGCCGCGCTGTCATTGGTCGAAAATTACGGGCCGCGCCCATTTTATCTGTCAATCACGCAAGGTCAGGAACCCGCAAAAACCAGAAACGTCAAAGTGACGTTGACGCAATCATTATGAGGAGCATAAGGCATGAATTTCTGGCACAGCCAGAGGCAGGGTCGTTTCCAAAGAAATCAAAAATGGCTGCCCCTCTCATCGATATGGCCGTGGCTTTTTGCCGTCGCCAACGTGAGCACGGGCAGCCAGAGGACGCGTTCGACATGTCGGATGACCATTTTCGACGGCATTTTTGCCTCTCGAAAGAAACGGTGCGGTTATTATGCGAGGAACTGGCGGGGGAGCTAGAAGCGGAGCGAGCGACGGGACTGCCGGTAAAGCAGAAGGTGTTGTTTGTGTGGCGCTTCTTTGCCACCGGGATTTTCCAAGCGTCCGTAGGGAGCGAGGAGCCGATCCGTGTGTCGCTGTCAACGGTGAGCGAGTGCGTGCGACGCGTGGTAGAGGCTTTTGTGAACGCAGGGGTCCGCCACAAGTGGGTCCATTTTCCAAAGACGGCCGAGGAAAAGGCAGCCATGAAGGAGGGTTCCCTTCGGCGCTGTGCTAATCGCGGCGACATCGCATGCTTTGACGGCAGCCTCATAGCCATTATCGCACCCAAGGATGAGCGCAAGGCTGCATTCATGTTCCGCAAGGGATACTACACCCTCAACAGCATGTTCGTAAGTAAACCTCGCGTTTTCTGGCGCCGATTCTTTTTGACATTATGGTGCTCTTGTCAACGGGCACTTTCTCTGTTTTCGTTTTACCTCAGATCTGCGACGCGGACATGAAGATCCTGGCCTTGGACCCTGTTCGACCGGGGTCGGACCACGACGCGTTCGTCTGGCGGACGACATGGCTGCGCCGGCGGTTCCAAGCGGGACGCATTGCGAATCCCGAGGGATACCTCCTCGGTGAAACAAAACTTTTTTGGCGCAGTCACTCTTCAGTAGCGAGCAGAACGCCGTGTCCGCTCCAACCCAAACATTTAACCAAATTACAAGCCCATAAGTAAGTCAGGAGTAAAAAAATGAAGACATTTACTGCCACCATTGGCAATGTTCGAAGTCTTAAGTTACAAGCACATTATGTCTGCGAGGAGCAGACGAAAGCAACACGTATTAACGCTGCTACTGCACCCAATGCCTGCCAGAAGCAGAAGAAATGAACACCCATTAGTGCTACTACTACTACTGTCATTGCTAGCACCAAGAAGTGTTGATTTCTTGTGCTTCTGGCAGGCACCGCGTAGTGACTTATAAATTGATTAACAGTTGCGTCGAACACAGACATCCTCAACTCATGCTTTTACTTGGGACTCACAACCTCTGAAGTCTATCTTAGTTGCATGATGCTGAAGCTTTTATCAGTTGCCAACTTGCCTCGCCTCACAGGAGTACTCAATGTACTATTTCCAGCTTCGTGCAGCTGACAGTAGCTACCCCTCGGAGTCGGGGCTCCTGACCCCAGTTCCCAGCCATCCTCCAGTGCAGACAGCCGAGGGGCAGCAGAACACAGCACATGCCGCCATGCGTTCCGCAGTGGAGAGGTGCAGTGGGCTCTTAAAGCGCCGTTTCCGCTGTCTTCAGCGATATCGCACCCTGCTCCGGCAGCTTGACTTCCGCTGCTTCCAACCGAAAGCCAGGAATTGTCGCTTTTTTCACAATGTTTGAGCACATCGCCCCCATGTAGATGCAAAACAAAAGAGGGCTAACATTATGCGCATGATGCGGCAGTTTTTTCAACCAGTCGGGAAGGTGTATCTGAGGCTATTGAACGTGAGAAGATTTCTGCCAAGTCTGAGGCAGCAGAATGAACTTAGCCAAGTCACCTGGGCTCTAGCACGGAGAATGGTAATGGACGACCGCTTTGCGAACGTGTCCTGGGGGACGACCCCAACGAAGTACTTGGCAGTACCTCTAGAATGCTATCGTGATAGCCAGACATATTGGACACCGCAGACGCATGATACACTTAAAAAGGCGGAAAGGTGGAAAGGAACGAACTTATCGATTTTTGTTAGAGCCACCGTGTGCAATCTGTTCATTCTCAATAGGGTATGGTATGTAATGCAGATGCTACATTGCGCAAGGCTCAATCTACAGAAGCTGCATCGAATTTCGCCATTTTTGTGTGAGCTGTGCAATGGTAAAGGAAGGTGCAGCTGAACGAATTTGTTCAGAGGAGTCAAGAATGGCGATTTGGACCTGGGACACCTTTATTGCGGCAGATTGTTAACAGGTTTCTTTTCCTTCGTGACGTCAGCGATCCTTTTATGCGCACCACATGCCAAGTGAGGCTCGGGCGTGCGTTGCCAGACTTTGTTGTTTCAACCGAAACACTCACGGGAGGTATTCTTGGATATGTTAGAGAAGTTGTCGCAAGTGTACGATTCCTTGCAACAAGGTTTTCAAATGAATATTTATCTACTGTCAAAAAGAAAAAGTTGTACAACAGTTTGTGTGACGTTGTTCTGCCGGAGATTATGTACAGAGCCTTGTACAGTGGAGACCCTGGAAAGGACGTGCTAAAGAGAGTAAAGCATATGCAAGTTTTGCATGGGTTAAAACCTTTTTTTTTAAGTTACACACTGAAGCGTTGCCAGTAAAAATATTTTTACAAGAAAAGGGCTTATTTCTTTCATGGGGATCTCACTGCCTTATCTGCAAACAACCAGAAACGATAGATCACGTTTTATTCTTTCTTGGGGAGGGGTATTTTTGGGACGTACTAAAAAGAACGATAAAGAAAATTTCTTCTCCACCTTCATGAAACACGGTATCTACCCATTACTAACGAGGATGTAGTTCCGTTTGATTTAATAATGTTAATGGGCCTCCACAGTATTTGACACTCTCGAATGGCAGGATACTATGCGATCCCGACGCACGACCTACGCGAATTTATTTCCGTGAAAATGTGCATCGGTTTGTTGAGATTTTGAAAGCCGGTGGCGATACTGCCGAGTGGCTGTGAAGGGTAGAGCAATTGATGGCTATAAATGAATTTTAATGTGACGAAGCCAGCTCCCAACCCGGCTGATTATGTCAGTACGATGTGGTCATTGTTCTTTGTCAAAGTCAAGCAACAACGAACTGGAACGTACGAGTTGGAACGTACAGCCAACATTGTCGCTGCATGTGCTATGTTGCACAACCTTTGCCTTTCTGAGGGCGACATAGAATCGGGCGATGACAGCGATGGCGACAGCAGGTGCAGCAGCATAACTAGTGAGCTCGACGGTGACGGCGACCCCATTCCACACGGCCTGCCCCAAAACATAGGGTCTAGAATGAATTATTTCAGAGGGCGGGCTGTTTGAGACACTGTTACTGACATGTTTGGCACAAACCGTGCGCAGCACATGCGTTACCAGCGGAGTGTGCGATGGCAGCTGAGACTTCAACAGCAGCGTCAGCATCCCTAGGTGCTTGCAACAGATGCTAACTGCATTGCGCATTTCACGTTGTGGAATTGCAGATATAGTTCCCATGCTCAGTTGTAGTTGATGTCTACGTAATGCAAAGCATTCATGATTTGTTGAGAAATGTAAAAGTTGTGTAGCGAAGGCTTATGTAAAGCCTGCATTTATAGTAATTCAAACAGTATCGTTTGTGGTGACATATAAAATTGAAAGCAAGCTAAAAATAAGCGCATTTTCAAAGTGTCTGTCATAATTTGCTTGTTGCTGCTGTCGTCACCTATTCAAAATAGGAAAGTTCACAGGAAATGTTGCACAGGACATATGAATCCCTAGCTCAAGGCTAGTTGCGATCCATGCTAGTTATCATTCACAATCCTAACATCCAATACGAAAAAGTATAAATAAATCATATATACAAAAACATTAATTTAAAAACACAAGGCAGGCTACGTGTAATAGCCACGAGAAAGCCACAGAAAGGAATTTGTATTTAGTAAAGTATACACTGCAAGTCAAAAAGGTAAACTTATGTACACCATCCAGATGAAAACTCTATGCAGATAATAGTAGTGAGTGATAATGGGATTTCACTGATAGTGAAAAACATTTTGCTTGGTTTACTTCCGATGGTAAACTGTTCCATAGGAGTGCTCCAGTGTTGTTTAACCTTCGTCTTCCGTATACATTATGCATTTTTGGCAAGAGAAAATTTCCCTTAAGTGCGCTGCGTGTATTGCTTCTGGAAAGTAAGAAAATTGATACACTCAAAGGACAGTTAGTGGTTATGCTATTATGACTAAGCAATACAGTTTTAAGATTTAGTAATAAATTAAAAGGCAGTATATTTAAGCTTTGAAACAGCGGCATTGATTTAGCATCGTAATCCGAAAAGGTCATAAATCGCAAGGCCCTTTTCTGAAGAAGTACAGGCGCCCAAATCTTTAACTGGCGTGCACGAGCGGCGACTTTTCCGTGCGTCAGCGCCGTATGACGGGGCGAGGCTGGAAACAGCTTAGCAGACGATGGGCCCAGCTGAGCGCGCTTTGTCCGTATGCACTTAGCCTCAGACTCTTTGCAGCCGCGCCCCGTCATACGGCGCTGACGCACGGAAAAGTCGCCGCTCGCGCGCGCCAGTTAAAGATTTGGGCGCCTGTGCAATAGGTTCAACATATAAAACGTACGTGTTAACCAAAGATGCAATACAGTAGGATAGATGGCTATGGAATATGCTAAAGTAAGTTGTTCTCAGAGTGGCAGGGTCGAAGTAATAACGGTATTTGCACAGCATAAAACAAGCCTTGCTCAACTTTTTACACAGCAATGCACTGCGAGGCTTCCAATAAAGATGCTCGTCTAGTGTGACACCCAAGTATAGAATTGAAGTCACCCGATTAAGTATATTATGGTTTAGAGAAAGCGAATGACAGTCTCTTAGTGGTGCTTTCCACTAAGATGCCCTGCGTGCCATGCATGTAGCCAGCAGTTGTCATTTTTATTCTTGCTCGCATCGGTGAGAGTTCTCTTGCTCCCTTAGGCATTCATGGGCACAAGCGCCTGTCTCCTCGCTTTCTACTGGCGCAGAGAAACCACAATGCACAGTGCGCATCGCATCTTCCGCTCCATTGACCATGCTGTTATACGCGCACCTTCTGGGTCCGCCACCATTTTCTCTCACAACAACCGCAAAGTTCCTGTCTAGTGACGAAAATGACGTCCAACTGGTCATCCGACATGTCAAACGCTGTGGCTCCGTGAAGTGCGTGCACGCATGACAAGTTCATAGATTTCAACAAATTGCTCTCAGTTGTAGATGGCAGAACTAGTAACTGGAATGTTACAGAGCAATATTTATACAGCGCAAGCTAGCACTGCAAATATAGTAGCGACAGGCAAATAAAAGCACTAGAAGAAAACTGCAGCTTTCTGAATTATTTCAGCCTTCAACGTACAGACCTTTTTTGACAGTAACACTTGTTTCTGTACACATCACGTGCGACAGCCTCTACATTGAAGAAGTGCGAGAATCATGAGTACTGCAGTAGCAGAGACATAATTCAACATATCACAGACACGTTGAAATAAACATTGCATCCCGTTGTTCTTGCATCTAGAAGGGTCACAGGTAACTGCTTCATAGAATATCACAGGTAATGGCACACATTGTTTAAGAAAACTGTTGTGCACTGCACAAGTATACAGAAATAGCAACCAGCTTAAACTGCACCAGAGAAACAGTGTGTAGGTGCGTAAATCACCCCGTACCAACAGAACAGTATTTATCACAGCGAAGTGTATTGGTCCATCCCTGCATGTGAAAGGAACATGCTGTCATGGAGTTCCATACTGGAAAAGAAAGAGTCATAACATCTTACTTTGATATTCAGTAAGAGAAAGTTCATAAATATTGCCCACAACCACACCACAAGGTGTAAAAGATGTACAAGAAAAGAAGAGATTCTAGCCCTGTATGTCACGCCAATATATATATGTATATAGATATATATATATATATATATATATATATATATATATATAGAGAGAGAGAGAGAGAGAGAGAGAGAGAGAGATTTCATTAGTTAGGTGGCTAATATACTGCCGTAAGCTTTTAGAATTCTGAAGGGGCTGTCATCAGTGCCGTATGATATGGAACGCTTCATGCTCTTAAGGCATCCCCCGATGACAAGACAGCACTGCACTTTTAATGTGCGCGTCAGTGTACTGCTGACTGACGCCAGCGCCGAAACCTGAAGCTTCGCGTGAGAATAATAATGGGCAGCAACACAGATGAGTGCTTAGACTTCTTTACCGCTAGAGTCAAGCAAACGAAAACACTTTCAACTTTTACTAGAGCGTTTACGGATATGCTTCCGAAATACGGCCGGCCAGTGAGAGCCCCTCTTCATTAATATACAGTATATCAGTCGTAATCTTCCTTACAGAGGAATTTGCATAGAGTCCGCAGAAAACGGAACTCTACTCTCGAGTTATACACAGGAATCTCAAATTGTCGGCGCGCGGGATCTTTATGCTTTAAAGTAGTTACAAGTTCACATGAGAACACGTGGGGATATTTAGAGAGGTTAGGTCATACCGCGGAACGTATTTGCGTATTTTGCTCCCAACAAGATCTGTAAACTGATCTACTTGGTCGTCAACATTGGTTTTCTCTGTAGATGGTGACCAGTCGCTGGTAGACAATAAACCATAAACAACATAATTACCCCACCTGAAAGCAAAGCGTTGTATACCGATCTCACATGTCACACTGACACTGCATTTTCATGAGTATCACTTATCAGCCACGCAAGGGGCAGTTGGTGGATCACATGTTCATCACCCTATAAAACTGCACTGCGTCATTAAACGTCTGTTCCATCGTGGCGTCCGGCTGATACGCTACAGTTGGCGACGAGGAAGCGACGGCGTTGGCCGTCGGCAGGATCACCCCACCTGAAAGCAAAGCGTTGTATACCGATCTCACATGTCACACTGACACTGCATTTTCATGAGTATCACTTATCAGCCACGCAAGGAGCAGTTGGCGGATCACATGTTCATCACCCTATAAAACAGCACTGCGTCATTAAACGTCTGTTCCATCCTGGCGTCCGGCTGATACGCTACAGTTGGCGACGAGGAAGCGACGGCGATGGCCGTCGGCAGGATCGGCGAGTATCGTCTCGGCACAAACGCGTCATGGGACGAATACGTCAAGACGCTAGAAATGTTCTGCGAAGCGAACAAGATGGTGAAAGAAGAACAGAAAAGAGCCGTCCTGCTGACTTGTTGCGGCGAAGAATCGTGCGGGCTCATCGTAACTCTGGTGAAGCCAGCAAGACCGAAAGCAGCAAGCTACGATGAAATTAAGACGTCGGTTCGCAAGCACCTGCATCCAAGGCCTTCAGAGCTGTACGCAAGGTTTTTGTTCATCAAGAGAAACCAGACTGCCGAGAAATCGGTTGCGGACTACGTCACGGCGCTTCGGAAGCTAGCCGAAGACTGCGGTTTTGGCGACGAGCAGCCCCCGTTGGACATCATGATGCGAGGCCGTTTCGTATGCGGCCTCCAGAACGAAGCAGTTCAGCAGCGACTTCTCGCAGAACACGACGTCATTTTTATGTTCAGCGTTGCGTACAACATGGCCGCAAACGCAGAAGCGACGGCCAAGCAACAGTGAGACATACGCATGCAAGGCCGAGACGAGACAAAGGACTGCCAGGGCATGATACAAGCAACCCACAAGAAGCAAGACGCCATGGCAGAGGGATCTAGTTGCTACTGTTGCAACGGTAAGCACGCTCAGCATTTATGCAGTTTTATAAAAGTGGCATACTTCAAATGCAAAAGGGTCGGACATATAGCGAGGGCTTGTCGTTCCAAAGACGAAAGTAAAGCGGCCCGGAAGAGGACGCCTGAGCAAAAGAGGAAATTTGAAAAGAGCAAGGGCGTGTACGAAATGAGTATTGTTTTCACTCTGCGAAGCGAATGAGCAAGAACAGAAGCTTATGATTAATGTACAGATACAAGGGCAAGAAGTCCCGATGGAGGTTGATTCCGGTGCCTCGTGCTCAATTGTGAGTGAAGATACTTTTCGAGTAATCTAGAGAAATCGGGATGAAATACCCCTCCAAGATTCTGGAAGAATTCTTGTAACCTAATCAAAGGAGACGTTACAGCTGCTGGGTCGAGCAGCCATCTTGGTAGAATTCAACTGCCGGAAGGCAAAGCTGGGTTTGTTGGTAGTAAATAATCGAGGCAACAGCCTGATCGGGCGAAACTGGTTTAGGCCGTCAGGCATTTGCTTGCGGGAAATCCAGCAAGTTAGAGCGGAAGAGGTGCTCTCACGATTTTCTGAGGTGTTTCGCAGGGACCTTCCTGGCTTCAGCGGACCACCAGTTCACATCGAACACAAAGACGACGCCCAGGCAGTGTTTCTCAAAAGCCGACCAGTTCTACTGGCCCTCAATGACGACGTGGGTAAGGAAATGGATCGCTTGGCGCAACAAGTGGTATGCAACGCGTCGCGTACTCCAGCTGGGCCACACCGCAGGTAGTGGTAAGAAAAAAGGACGGAACTTTACGATTGTGCGGCGACTACCGTAGCACCGTAAACAAAACTATTAAAAGCAGCGGGTACGCTTTGCCCACTACCGCTAAAACGCTCGTAGCGCTGTGTTGAAGGAATTTTTTTTACAAAGCCGGATCTAGCTCAAGCTTATCAACAGCTTACGCTAGACGACGAGTCGGCAGAAGTGCTCACAATTAAGAAGATAAATGGACTGCACAAAGTCAAACGGCTGCCGTTTGGAATTTCGCTGGCGCCGTGGGTGTTTCAACCCACGCTGTGGCTGTTAGCAGGCATTCCTGGCGTGAAAGCCTACCTTGATGATATCTGGGTTTCTGGCTGTAACGCAGAAGAGCACGCCGAGAGATTAGAGACCGTGCTATCGTGTCTGCAGAATGCACAGTTAAGAGTAAATAAGGACAAGTGCGAATTAAACCAGCCGAGCATTGAATTCTTGGGTCTCAGCATTGACGACACGGAAATACATCCGAGCCGAAGCAAGACGGACGCCAGGACGCCATGCATAAAGCGCCTGCACCCACAAGCAAAAAGGAGCTGCAAGCCTTCTTGGGGTTGCTAAATTTTTGCAGCAGTTTCCTCAAGGGCAAGACTGAAGCGGCAGAACAACTGTATAAACTGCTCGACAATGACCACGAATGGAAGGGCACAGGTGAGCACCAACGTGCGTTTGAGACTAAAAAAAGATGCTTAGCTCCGACTCTGCACTCGTGCCCTATGACACCAAGCGTCGTTTAATTTTATGCTGCGACGCATCTCCTGTGAGAGTGGGGACAATGCTAGCCCATGGTGCGACTGACGGGAAGAAACAGCCCATAGCTTATGCTTTCCGGACGCTTGCAGCAGTGAACGTAACTATGCTCAGATTGATAAAGAGGGCTTGGCTGTTGTCTTTGGCGTAAAACGGTTCCACCAGTACCTTGCTGGGCAAGAATTTACGATAATAACCGGCCACCAGCCGCTACTGGGCCTGTTTAACACGGACACGAGAGTGTCTGAAGTTGTGTCACCCAGAATGCTCCGTTCGATTTTATGTTTGTCTGCGTATAACTACAGCCTTCACTACAGGCGAAGCCAAGACAACTCCAACACCGATGCACTCGGTCGTCTGCCAGTTCCGGGAGACGAAAACGAGCCATAGCCTCGTGGAGACGTGCTTCTGTTGGAAGCGGTCGAGTGCGCACCGCTGCAGGCAGCAGACATCGCTGCGCTGATCAAGGACACTCTTATCCATGATAAAGGAATGAATCCTTAGTGGCTGGCCGTCAACACAACTGGACGTCAGTGTTGTCGTTGCATCGTGATTGCATACTGTGGGGGAATCGCGTTGTAAATCCTTATGTAGGAAGAGAAAGTGAACTTCAACTCCTGCATGCAAATCACCGTGGGATGAGTGCCATGAAAGCGTCAGCTAGAGGGCTCATGTGGTGGCCGAAAATGGACCACGAAATTGACGAGTTTGTAGGGCACTGTCAGCCATGTCAGAGTAACCGGCAAAGCGACCCCAAGGTGCCAGTGCACTGTTGGATGAAGCCAGATCAACTTTGGCGTCGCCTACACATTGATTTCACTGGTCCAGTTAATGGACACATATTGTTAATCGTGGTAGACGCGTACAGCAACTGGACTGAGGTTGAAGTCATGTCATCCATGAAGGCTACAACTGTCGTCACCAGCTTAAGGAACATGTTTGCGACACATGGTGTGCCATACGTTATCTTTTCATATAACAGCACAGCATTCACTAGATCGGAGTTGCAAACCGTTTTAAAGTGTAATGGTGTGCGTGCTATTTTCACTGCACCTTATAATCCCCCCAGTAATGGTAGGGCGGAGAGGATGGTAAGAGAAGTTAAAGAAGCAACAGGAAGCTTCGACGCAGTGCAAGATTTCGCGGTTCTGATTAAACCGCACACGACGCCACATTCGGGCACGGGAAAATCTCCGACAATTAATGATAGGACGAAGGCTCAGGACAGCCTTAATCCGGACCGGCAACAAGCGTCTGAGCCGCAATGACCGGAGATTAAGAGGTTCCGTGTCAGTGACGTGGTCTTTGCTAAAAGCTTTTGCCCAGGTCCAAGGTGGAAGGTGGTCGGGATTGTGGCTGTCCGAGGCTCGGTGTCGTACATGGTCCAGCTGGACAACGGCGAGCGCCATCACAGGCACCGGTACCAGTTGAGGAATGCCTGGACGAGGCTTGAAAACGATCCAGTCCCAAGTGCGGACTACCACGTCAGGCTTCCTCCTACAGCCAGAGGGCCACAACAGTTGCTCGCCAGCATGGAAGCAGCCAAAGGGGCAAGTCCGCGCCAAGCTATCGAAGACCCAGTCGAGCCGCAAAGATCACTACGCGTTAGACGGCCTGTCGCATGTTATGGCATTGATGACTAACCAGACATTTTGCAATTGTGTAAGTAATCTTAGCAGAAAGGAATGTTGTATACCAACATCGCATGTCACACTTACACTGCATTTTCATGAGTATCACTTATCAGCCACACAAGCAGCAATCAGCGGATCACATGTTCATCACCCTATAAAAGGGCACTGCATCAATAAACGTTGTCTGTTCCGCCCTCGCGTCCGGCTGATCCGCTACACAAAGCAAGACGATTCATTTATGTCACTGCCGGAACTCCGCCAGAAGGCTGTCACAGAGCCAGTTACTTTTAGTGGCGTATGGAACTTGTTGGGCACGCACAAGTTAAATGTCAGAACGAAAAACATTTATAACTTGAGCATCGAGAAGCAAAGGTCTAAGACGTCACTACAGCAATAGGCAGTCAAGTTATGCTGTTGAAGCGAACAAAAGGCCAGAAAGAACAGAGTTAATGCAAACAACTCTAGAGGAAAAGCTCCCCATAGCGCCCACGCATTGAAATCAGCAACCGCCATGTTGCTACTCTGTGCAGGCACGCAGGCGCAAACGACAGGATGCTATTCAGACGAGACACACAATAAAGGTGCTCCCCAGCCTCCCTCAGTATGGTGGCACCATCTCGTTCAGGCAGCTACAAATGCATTATTTCGCACGGCGTAAATGTAGTATCAAAATTTTTTAAGTTGTCATCCGATTCTTCTGAAAAATATACGGACTGAACATTGCAGGTTGTCTGTATACGTATGTGCTACATTTTGGTACTTGTGTCCGCATATTACTTTGAATAACATTAGCGTTACAAAAATGAGGGGTAACAACATCGTGGGCCCATTTGCGGTCGCCACACTTTTAGCTCAACCTTTCCTGTAGAGTTAGCGTACTAACTCTGTGCCAGAAAGTACGGTAGACTGCGCTTCTTCTCTATATAATGATTGCAATGAGAATATGT
This sequence comes from Dermacentor variabilis, assembly GCF_050947875.1. Lineage (NCBI taxonomy): Eukaryota > Metazoa > Arthropoda > Arachnida > Ixodida > Ixodidae > Dermacentor > Dermacentor variabilis. The sequence goes on along the minus strand of NC_134574.1, from coordinate 74,597,171 downwards.
AAACATGCTCCAATCAATTTTTCATGCATTAAAATCGCCATAAATGATTACTCTGTGCTTGCTAGGGGATTATATTACACTTACAATGCAAGAGATGACCTCATGAAGTGAGGCAGGGCAAATAGTCGTCCGTAGGTAGAAACATCCAACAAGCATTTTTTCTAAAAAAACGATTACCAACAACAATTCACGCAGCTTGCTAGGCTATGGGCTAGCCAAATCGATTATTGTGTGATTTCTACGTCTGTAAGCCGAACTCATCTCTCTGGACTGTGAATATCAATTAGTACAGCACCACTTACTACAGCGTAAGCTGTTGTGTGCTCATTCTAATAGCCGTTTCGGTTGGCCAATAGCGTCCGACGCCGCCGCTGGTGTCCGGTTTCCGTAACCGCTATAGCCGTCAATCATACGAAAAAAATACTCAGTTCCCGTTGGGATTGAGCCCTGGTCCGTAGGGCGAGGATCAGCTTTTCTACCTCTGAACCACGCTACACCTAAAATTTTCACGCCCTTATGGATGTAATAGGGGTGTTTCGGTTTTTAACCCTTGTAAACACCCTTGAAACGGCCTTTTTTCGAAAATCGGTGTTCCACAAGAAAAAAACCCTTGGAACACCCCAGCCCTAATTTACACCCTAATTGTATGGGTGTAAATTAACAAAGCTGTATTGTAATAACTGGATGTTGCCAAGTTACGCATTTATATTGGCCATACATTAAACGCACGCTACCTCGCTGCCCCCGCGCCTCAACCTTTAGTGAGAGCCAATTTCCGGCTGAATTTCCTTTTAGAGATGAATACTGCTCTAATCTTATTAGATATATAAGTAGTAGGACTTACTGCAGTTCTCGGGTATGTCACAATAAAAATACCTGCACACAGTCATCAGAAAGCCTTTTCAGCAGGTCTCTACGAGCTGTGCAAGAGTCAGTTAAAAAGAAAAAACTACACATCCCGCTTACATACGTTATCACCTCTGGATCACTAGCGACTGCGCTTTTCCGATAAAAAAAACGCAGAGAGCGAATGGTGAGAGAACCAACACGCACCTACTCCCCCGCCGAGCAACGCTGTCTGGGTCGCTTACTCGCCCCCCCCCCCTTACCCCATGGGAAAATGAGAATGCTACGCCTCTGCCTCGGTTGAAGAAATGACCACGACGGCATTGTCATTGATGCCATTCATGTCATGGCATATATGCCATGTGCACATGCTATGCATATTCTGATATGTATCTTGTTAAAGAAACAACCACGACCTTGTCATTCATGTTATGGCATGTATGTTGTGTCATAACATTCATTTGCCATTCCGTGCATATTCTATGCATACCCAGTTAAGGAATGACAACAACGGCATCATGTCACTTATGCCATTCGTGTCATGACATACATGACATGTCATTCCCTTTGTCATGCACTGCGCATAGATAAATACCCAGTTAATGAAACCGCCACAATTGTATCGCAACATAGGAGGCCGATAGATGGCCAGATTCAAAGTGACTGAAGATCACAAACAATGATTTTTATTAAAATGTTAAGCCTGTGTCCTTCACACACCCTGACGCCACAAGGTGTGGGTTCCCGAGGTCTTGCACAACACACCTCCAATGCACACAAACAAGCAGCAGTGGGAGACCAAGCTGTCCTGCTTGAACGCCAAGGATCAGCTATAGCAGCACTGGTGGGCAGAGTTCTGAAGGCAGCTGAGACCCACTAGCTCATGGAATAAGGTGGCAGCCCCCATCTGGCAACGACTTTTTCGCTCACAACAAATAAATTTTATATTATGATCATCCAGCCTGTACAACATACATGTGCTCATACAAATACACTCTGCATAGCTCTGACACGACCAATTCTATCACAATAGTTGGCCGCGATTGACATGTGGGCTCAAAATAGTCTAATAAATAACACGGCAGTGCGACACTTGTACGTACAAACAACACAGACTACATATGAGTAGGTGAGCGAAGGTAAACTCGACCCACAAGAAAATACATTGTTATTACACTTCCCAGCTTCTCCAATAACGAATTTGTCATTCGTGTCGAGAACGGCTTTGGATGCGAGAAAATTACAAATATATAAAGAAGTCAGAGTGTCGCCACTGCAAAGACGCTGCGTTGACAATTTGAAATGTATGCGCTTTGAACTTTGAAAATGTATCACAGTAAAGGCAACAATCGGAAGACATGCAAAGAAGAATGTGCAATGACCATGACAATAATTAACTTTTTTAATGTCATCACATAGCTTAGCAAATAAAAAAGTGAGCACGAGAACAGAAACAAACAGCACCAAAAACTCTCCCCATTACAAAACGCAATTAACCATGCCTTAGCCTCCAATGAAGCAGAAGAATAATCACTAAGCTACTGGCACGCTACTCCTGCTAGTTTTCACTAATGACAAACAGTTGAAAAATGTAAATGTACACTGGCCAGGCTTAGTGCACCAAAAGTCACCTAGACCAATCCAGAACGAGCACTTACAATTGTTCGACCTCTGTGCTTTCTCAATATACAGGTTCTATATCAGACTCTAGAAATGACCATGGAATCTGGTGATCATCTGTAGTGTGTACAACGTGGACATGAAAATGCTCATCAGAGCATATGGTACGAAATACCGTTCCCACAACTACAAGAATCTTACAAAAAGTACCTCACGTATTTGCAAAAATAGTGGATGTAATTATCATGAACACTGCTGACAATGACACACCCTACTCTGCATGTCCTACCATTCGGTGGAACGCAGTTTGCAGAAAATTTACACGCAGCGTTCAAGTAGTCTTGAATGATGCACTCTTTGGCAATGTCAGATAGGTGCTCATACATCACCTGGCAACAACCAGCACTGACTAAAATGACCCTGTTGTCCCCATAAATAATGGAAAAAACACTGAAAGAACTGATGTCGCATGGCCAGACTGTGACAAAGGTTCTTGAAGTTGTGGATTTTGCTAGCAATATCCTTAAAATACTAGAGTTTACCTTACAAGCGCATCACCCTAAGTAAAATTAAAGGGCGAAACTTTTGCATTATTGAGGGACAGTGTATGAGGTAGTGCATCTTGCATGGAAAAGACAGAAGAAAATAACCTGCTAAAGTCAAGCAAAAGAAGTCAAATTTTCCTTTGCAAATAAGCTATATATGAGACTGGGAGGTTCCATCACATCATGATATCAATTATATCACGGAGAAGCAAGTAAGGTTGCCAGACTTCATCTTCTGACGGTACACACTCTCTTACAAACAGGGCAAGGTGGTGGAACAGACAACGGCACTGTGTAAACAGTGCCTTTGAATGGTGCCTTTGCTTAGAAAAATGTGTTAGAAATAGCTTCTGGCTTATTTCGAACATCACTTGGATCATACTTCCATGTGGAAATGCAACTGTTCAGGAATTGAAGAGAGAAAAATCCTTTTGAAATAAATAATGGATTATGTGCCTGACTGAAGACGGTAGCACACCTTCATGCTTAACATGCTTAATATCTGGTGGAAAGTGTTGAGTTGGGTCAAAACTCTGCCGCCGAAAAGCACAGGGGCTCCGAACTCCGTACAGCGATGTGGCGCGCAATCCAGCACTTAGCATTGACAAATGACGATGTCCTTCTGGCGAACGTAAAACATAGTCAGTCGCTAGATGCCTGTAAATAATCTCGGTTCGCAGTGCCATGCAAAATTTGCAAATTCTGCCATGAGAAAAACTGCATATCAAGCCTCCATTCTATTGGTAGAAAAATTGTCACCAGCGAACTAAAAAACTGACGCTTTCAGCACTCTCCCCTTCATAACTATGCCTTCATTTTCTAATCTGCTCACACCTTCAAGCAATGGTGCAAGTATCTTAGGTAACCCATAGGTGTTCCCATGTTTGTCTCTTATTAGACGTGTCAAGTTAATTCCTGTCAGCTCTAAGAAAGCTTCGCACACAAATTCAGCACTGAGAAATAAACTGCGGTTAATTTATGTGTGCCTCGCTTGCTACCCATACGATTGCACACCCAAAACTCATCGTTGTAAAGCTGCAAACAAATTTAGCTGGTGCACCAGCAAAGTATGCGTGTTCACAAAACGCAATTTCATCAAACACTGAACACATGTAATTCGCCCATTTAAATGGGTGATCAAAGTTCACTGATAACGTCACCTTCTCAAGAACAGATTTGAGCACATCACACAGAGACACATATTTTATTGCTTCAGCTTTCCCGTGGCTGTCTATCCCAAGAACAACTCTTTGTAGTTTAATGAAGGGAAAGTACAGTTTCCAGTACGAAGACCGACCCGCAGGTGTCAGCAGCTGCTCCATAAGATCTGTATGTAGGACCTCTTTCACGATTCTGGCCACCTCTACACTAGACTGGAGTCGGTGGACTTCCAAAAGAGCCTATACAAAAAGTAATACATCATTAGCTATTTCATGCAATGTCGATTCTGATGGTCGTCGTTGCTCCTTCCACTTCAAAAACCATGTTTTAAGCTGCTTTACATGGTCTCAATCACAAGATTTGGACAGGTCACTGCATTCTGTTCCTCCAAGCATCCCTAAGACGTCAGCAATATTTGAACCAGTTTCAGCAGCATTTCCAGTGGTGTGTGCGGTGTTTGAAGGTGCATTCATGCTGGAGATTGGCCTCTTCAATATGTCACTGTGTCTTTTGTACACATGCTTCTTGTATGAAGTAAACAGTCTGAAGTTTTGCATGCATCCACCCAAACCACGACCCAGTTGCTTTCTTGTCCATGAGCTATATAAGGGTGCCGGAAGAGTGACTTCATTGAAACTGGAGAGCAGCTGCACCTTGGACACCGAAAATAGCGAGTTCCAGGCATCTCATATGAGCTTTCTTCCCTTGGTTGACGAAATATTGCGAGTGGTCACAGGACTTGCAGAAAAAGAGCACAAAATTTAAAACACGACATATAACACGGGGGATAACTGATGAGAGGAGATATTACATCTTTTATCAATGCGTAACTGTAGTGAGTCATTTCACATAAAGATGTTTCGACCACGCGTCAGTAGAATAATTAGACCCCACAAAATAGATGAACAATAATGGCCTTCCTGTAAGGAAAGCAAACATTCCTGTCCATCCATTTTTTCTGTGATAAGCAGACTAGATAGCGCCAGCAGAACACCCAAATTAAGTGGTTGAATTACTGCATAAAAATACCTGCTAGGGAGTGCTTAAAGCCTGGTGGGACATGGGGGGGGGGCGGCCTGCACTCGGTAGGTCAACTGCAGCACCACGGCACCCATTCAACAAGCGTTGGAGGTGATCTTATTACCAGTCGTGCCTTATGCAAGGCAATTCAAACTTTCAAATTTTTGTATTAATGATATAATTGCAAAAGATCGTTTCATATGGCATGAGCAAAAACAGGAAAGTAGGTCAATTAGCCGGTTAATTAGTATATGTTCACCTTGGATTGTTTTGGTAGACAATTTTAAATATTGTCACGTGGTGGTGACGTTGACGAACACAGTAGCAATACTGTGAAGGACAAAACTAGCTTTTATTGGGCGAACCTGTGCCCATAAAGCAGGCTACACTTAAAGCGCTAGCGGCGAACACAGTCGGCGATCGTCGAAAATCTGATCAGCGGGTCAAGTGCGTCGGCTTTTACACAGCAGTTATCGAATGTTCCAGACTAATCATTGCGACCCGCATGCCTTCCACAAAGTTCTACAACATTCGAGTCACGCGATGAAATCAGATAATACAAGGTTCGGCGACAACAGACAGCGGATAGAAGCATCGATAACTTTCCAGAAACTTCGGATACATGCAGGCGCGTCCCGCGCTGTGCGATAATATTTGTTCGGCGGCGAAACGTGGTCGCCCGACAGAGATAAGTACACGTGTCAATACCCCCCTCTTAAAAAGCATCGACCCGATGCTACATACAAGCGAAATAAAAACACCCGTACCAAAGAAAACAACAAAAAATAAGGAATTTCGTCAGCGTCCGTAAAAGGGTTTAAGGAGCACAACGTGGACCACTTCAGATCGTGCGCGGCGTCGCTGTGAATGCGAAATGCCGTCTGGAACGACCTCATAGTCCAGAGCGCCAATACGTCGGATGACCTTGTAGGGTCCGAAATAGCGTCGGAATAGTTTCTCACTGAGTCCTCGTCGGCGTATCGGGGTCCATACCCAAACACGGTCGCCGGGCTGGTACTCGACGAAGCGTCGTCGGAGGTTGTAGTGTCGGCTGTCGGTCCTCTGCTGGCTCTTGATTCGCAGGCGGGCGAGCTGTCGGGTTTCTTGGGCGCGCTGGAGATAGGTAGCGACGTCAACGTTCTCCTCGTCAGTGACGTGCGGCAGCATGGCGTCGAGCGTCGTCGTCGGGTTCCTGCCGTAGACCAGCTTGAACGGCGTGATCTCTGTTGTTTCTTGCACCGCCGTGTTGTAAGCGAATGTTACGTACGGCAGGACGGCATCCCAGGTCTTGTGTTCGACGTCGACGTACATCGCTAGCATGTCGGCGAGGGTCTTATTCAGCCGCTCCGTAAGACCATTCGTCTGCGGATGGTAGGCCGTTGTCCTCCTGTGCCTTGTTTGACTGTATTTCAGTATGGCTTGGGTGAGCTCCCCTGTAAAAGCCGTTCCTCTGTCGGTGATGAGGACTTATGGGGCGCCATGTCGCAGCAGGATGTTTTCAACAAAGAATTTCGCCACTTCGGCTGCGCTATCTTTCGGCAGTGCTTTAGTTTCAGCGAAGTGGGTGAGGTAGTCCGTCGCCACGACGATCCACTTATTTCCGGTTGTTGACGTCGGAAAGGGTCCCAGCAAGTCCATCCCGATCTGCTGGAATGGTCGGCAAGGAGGCTCGATTGGCTGTAGTAATCCAGCTGGCCTTGTCGGCGGTGTCTTGCGTCGCTGACAGTCTCGGCATGTTCTGACATAACGGGCGACGTCGGCGGTCAGGCGCGGCTAATAATACTTTTCTTGTATTCTCGATAGTGTCCGGGAAAATCCGAGGTGTCCAGCGGTCGGATCGTCATGTAGGGCGTGCAATACTTCTGGACGAAGTCCTGACGGGACAATAAGAAGGTAGTTGGCGCGGTCTGGTGAAAAGTTCTTCTTCACGAGTAGATTGTTTTGAAGCGTGAAGGAAGATAATCCGCGCTTAAATGCCCTGGGGACAACGTCGGTGTGCCCTTCCAAATATTCCACGAGGCCTTTTAGCTCCGGGTCTGCCCGTTGCTGTTCAGCGAAGTCTTCCGCGCTTATCATTCCAAGGAAGGCGTTGTCATCTTCGTCATCTTGCGGCGCCGGGTCAATGGGGGCGCGTGATAGGCAATCGGCATCGGAGTGTTTTCGTCCAGACTTGTAGGTTACAGTAATGTCGTATTCTTGTAGTCTGAGGCTCCACCGCGTCAGTCGTCCTGAAGGATCCTTTACACTCGCTAGCTAACACAACGCGTGATGGTCACTGACTACTTTGAATGGCCTGCCATAAAGATACGGGCGAAATTTAGCTGTAGCCCAAACGATGGCAAGGCATTCCTTTTCGGTCGTAGAATAGTTGCCTTCCGCTTTTGACAGCGACCGGCTAGCGTAAGATATCACCTGTTCGACTCCGTTTTTCCTCTGGACTAGAACGGCACCGAGGCCTCGGCTACTGGCGTCAGTATGGATTTCTGTATCGGCGTACTCGTCGAAGTGCGCAAGTACCGGCGGCGACTGCATGCGTCGTTTGAGTTCTTCAAATGCGTCGGCCTGCGGCGTTTCCCACTTGAATTCAACATCACATTTAGTTAGACGTGTCAACGGCTCGGCGATGCGTGAAAAGTCCTTGACAAAGCGCCTGTAGTAGGCACACATGCCAAGGAATCTACGCACTGCCTTCTTGTCGGTGGGCTGCGGGAACTTTGCGATGGCAGCTGTTTTCTGGGGGTCGGGGCGTACTTCGGATTTACTGATGACGTGGCCTAGGAACAGAAGCTCATCGTAAGCGAAGCGGCATTTTTCTTGCTTCAGAGTGAACCCTGATGACTTGATGGCCTCTAGTACTGTGGCAAGCCGCCTAAGGTGATCGCCAAAATTTCCGGCGAATACAACGACGTCATCCAAGTAAACGAGACAGGTCTGCCATTTCAATCCCGCTAAAACCGTGTCCATCACGCGCTGGAACGTTGCAGGCGCCGAGCACAGTCCAAATGGCATAACCTTGAACTCGTAGAGGCCATCTGGGGTGATGAAGGCGGTCTTTTCGCGATCTCTTTCGTCGACTTCTGTTTGCCAATAGCCAGACTTGAGGTCCACCGAGGAGAAGTACTTAGCGTTGCAGAGCCGATCCAATGCGTCGTCTATCCGTGGAAGGGGGTATACGTCCTTCTTCGTGATCTTGTTCAGACGACGATAATCGACGCAGAAACGTAGGGTTCCCTCCTTTTTCTTCACCAGGACAACAGGGGATGCCCACGGGCTTTTCGACGGCTGGATGATGTCGTCGCGCAGCATTTCGTCGACTTGTTTTCTTATAGCTTCGCGTTCTCGCGGCGAAACTCGGTAAGGGCTCTGGCGGAGTGGTCGAGCGCACTCCTCCGCGATTATGCGATGCTTGGCGACTGGTGTTTGTCGAATCCTCGATGACGTCGAAAAGCAGCCTTTGTATCGTCGGAGCAGACTTCTGAGCTTCTGTTGCTTAATCACTGGGAGACTTGGATTAATGTCGTAGTCTGGTTCGGGAACCACGGTCGTCGGGGTAGATGCGGCGGAATCCGAGAGGACAAACGCATTACTGGTTTCCAGAATTTCCTCGATGTAAGCGATCGTCGTGCCCTTGTTGATGTGCTTGAACTCCTGGCTGAAGTTTGTCAGCAACACTTCAGTTTTCCCTCCATGCAGTCGAGCGATCCCTCTTGCGACGCAAATTTCACGGTCTAGCAGTAGACGTTGGTCGCCTTCGATGACACCTTCTACGTCAGCGGGTATTTCGGTGCCGACCGAAATAACAATGCTGGAGCGAGGCGGGAGGCTCACTTGATCTTCGAGCACACTCAAGGTGTGGTGACTACGAGGGCTCTCCGGCGGTATTGCTTTATCTTCCGACAGCGTTATTGACTTCGACTTCAGGTCGATGATTGCGCCGTGTTGGTTCAGGAAGTCCATACCGAGAATGACGTCTCGTGAACACTGTTGGAGGATAACGAAGGTGGCAGGGTAAGTCCGGTAATGAATGGTTATTCTTGCCGTGCAGATTCCAGTCGGCGTAATCAGGTGTCCTCCAGCGGTGCGAATTTGAGGGCCTTCCCATGCAGTCTTAACCTTCTTCAACTGGGCGGCGATGTGTCCACTCATGACGGAGTAATCAGCCCCTGTGTCCACTAAGGCGGTAACAGCGTGGCCGTCGAGAAGCACGTCGAGGTCGGTGGTTCTTTGTCTGGCGTTACAGTTAGGTCTCGGCGTCGGATCACGGCTGCGTCGTGTTGAACTGAAGCTGGAACGTCGCGTCGTCAAGCCGTCTTTCGTCGGTGTAGTCTTGGCTTCCTGACTTCGTCGGAACGGCGGCGTGTCGTCATTAGGTCGTCAAGATGGTTTCTTCGTCGTCTTCGTCGGCGGCGGAGGATCTTCGTCAGTTCGACGAACAGCAACCGCACCTCCATCGGTTGCTGCTTTTAGTTTTCCGGATATGGGCTCGCAGAGCGGCCCCGGGCTGGGCCGGTGTATGGTCGGCGCTGCGGCGACAGGTAGCGGCCTGGTGACGGCGAACGGGACGGCCGTCGAGGGCTCCACTGAGTAGCGGCGAGGTAATCGGCGATGTCACGTGGGCGCTCGCCAAGCTGTGGACGCGGCGCATTCACGGCGAACCCTCTCAGTCCCAAGTCGCGGTATGGGCATCGGCGGTACACATGGCCGGCTTCTCCGCAGTGATAGCAGAGCGGGCGGTGGTCGGGGGCTCGCCAAATGTCCGTCTTCCTCGCGTAGGTGCGCTGGGCGGCGGGTGGGCGTGCTGGCGGCGGCGGCGGCGGACGACGGAATCGCGGCGGCGGCCGACGGAATCGCGGCGTCATTGGGCCCTGGCGCGGTCGCGGAGGGGGGCCTTGACGGCGTGCGACGGCGGCGTAGGTCATCGCTTCCGGCTGGGGCTGTGGTGATTCTGGTTGCACCTGAGGAACTCCAAGCGATCGGTGCACCTCTTCTTTCACGATGTCGGCGATCGAGGCCACTTGAGGTTGCGACGAAGGCAAGACCTTCCGCAGTTCTTCGCGCACTATGGCCCTGATGGTCTCACGCAGATCGTCCGTGGCCAGTGATTGAATTCCTGCGTAGTGGGTAGAGCTTGTTCGGCGGTTGAATTGCCGGTTCCGCATTTCGAGTGTCTTCTCGATGCTGGTGGCTTCGCGAAGGAACTCTTCTACGGTCTTCGGTGGGCTTCGTATCATTGCGCCGAAAAGTTCTTCCTTCACACCACGCATGAGAAGGCGGACTTTCTTCTCCTCGGGCATATCCGAGTCGGCATGGCGGAACAGACGGTTCATTGCTTCCGTGAAGATGGCAACGTTCTCATTAGGTAGCTGCACTCGGGCGTCCAGCATGGCTTCGGCCCTTTCCTTGCGCACGACGCTCGTAAAGGTGCGCAGGAAGCCGGTACGGAAGAGGTCCCATGTCGTCCAGGTCGACTCCCGGTTCTCAAACCATGTTCTGGCGGCATCTTCTAAGGCAAAGTATACATGCCGCAGCTTGTCGTCGGAGTCCCAGTTGTTAAAAGTCGCGATTCGTTCGTAGGTCTCCAGCCAGGATTCTGGGTCTTCAGTCGCTGCTCCATGGAAGGTCAGTGGGTCCCGAGGTTGTTGTAGGATAACAGGGGACGCTGGGGCAGCCATTGGGGTTGCTTTGACCACGATCTTCTTTGTCGACTCAGGTAGAAGTCCTTGCTCTGGGGGCAGTCCTTGCAGTCTGCGGCTAGCACGCTGGTCTTGGGCGATGTTAGTTTTGTCCTCGGGCTTCGGGCTTGGATCGCGGCTTTGCGGGGGCGTTCGGTACATGAAAGCACTAGCACATCCACCAGATGTCACGTGGTGGTGACGTTGACGAACACAGTAGCAATACTGTGAAGGACAAAACTAGCTTTTATTGGGCGAACCTGTGCCCACAAAACAGGCTACACTTAAAGCGCTAGCGGCGAACACAGTCGGCGATCGTCGAAAATCTGATCAGCGGGTCAAGTGCGTCGGATTTTACACAGCAGTCATCGAATGTTCCAGACTAATCATTGGGACCCGCATGCCTTCCACAAAGTTCTACAACATTCGAGTCACGCGATGAAATCAGATAATACAAGGTTCGGCGACAACAAACAGCGGATAGAAGCATCGATAACTTTCTAAAAACTTCGGATACATGCAGGCGCGTCCCGCGCTGTGCGATAACATTTGTTCGGCGGCGAAACGTGGTCGCCCGATAGAGATAAGTACACGTGTCAATATATTGTTGTAGTGCCTGAGGTTGTCAATGAAGCAAGGCAACTAATGTTCTGTGTTGCAGCTAGACTTAGTTCGCATGTCGTTAACCCTTTACCTCCCAAGTTATTTTTGCAAGAACATTTGCAAAATTGCACTGTTTTCTAAGTGCTTGACTGAAACAGCACATAATTGCCTGAAACACAATAAGAATATTGTAGTTATTTATCGACCACCCATTAAAGATTTGTTTAATTCTAGAGAAATTTGGCTTCACTACACTCGTTTTTCAGCGCTAATAAAGTAGTCAAAAGATGAATGTCCAAAACACAACTGCCGTCACCTGTGAAAGGTCCCCGGCCAAAACCTCAGTAAAAATCTGGTATTGTTCCTACATAATGCTATTCTTTGACATGTTTCACTTCTGGATCTTGCAATTCAATGCATCATAGAATAAACTTGTGCTGCATTCTTTCTGCAGTATCTACTTTTCCTAATACATTGAAGTACCAAGGCAAAGTGCACGCATAGTAAAGGCATTACTTTACATAATTGAGAGGTGTTGATTGTAATGATGGCCACCATGTGTACCTTTTCGCACACACAAACATATACATATATATATATATATATATATAATATATATATATATATATATATATATATATATATATATATATATATATATATATATATATATATATATAAAGGGAGAATCAGTCCTCCACCCCTTCGTAGCAATCGCTACAAAGGAAACCCATACGGGTCCCTCGAAAGAAAAGGCTCGCTGTTTAGGAAAAATGCGTCCAGGTCCGGGACTCGAACCGGCGACCACCGCCTTTACGGAGCAGCCGCTCTACCATCTGAGCTAACCAGGCGGTCAGAAGATGGCAGGGTGAAGTCGAATTTGTCGACAACTCGAAGCAAAAGCAAGAGTTTGACATAATAGTTCTTTATATATACATGTGTGAGTGTAGGCACGCTATACTGGTCGCCGCCCTATGACAGCCCCGACTTCACTGGAGGGAGACTTTGAGCCCTGTTGCTAGCGGTGCGCAAATATTATTCAGCCTTTTGAATACAAATTCAACAGTCTTAGCTATTCAGTTAGACAACTCACTATTTGAAATTGTCGAATATTCATTTGGGATAACAACTGTTACCGGAATCACGAAGGAGAGAGACCATTACGAGCGATTCTGCTACAGCAAAGCTGCTGTCGTGCAGAGGTTCCAGTTCTTAAGCAAACACACGAGGCAGATAACTTCCGCTCAATGCTTTCCAGTCGTTCAATAAGAATGAGGCAGCCTCAGTTTAGTCAAAGTAACTTATCATTTGGCCAGTTCCACTATGTTAGAGCTCTTTGAAGGAATCTCTGGTGCTGTATTACCACGATTTTCTTTAATAAACACAACACACTAGAGGCATCTGGCGTTGTCCCATTCTCTCGTTTCTTCACTGGTATTGCTATGGTGTACCAGGTAAATGAAAACAGTTGTTTTTCATTTAGAAGCTGCTCAGTTACAGAAAATCCAGTTGTCAACGGCAATACACATGTGTACCAAATAATGTAAATAAGCCTCTCTATTCTTTTAACCATGTGGACTCAGCGCAAATATTATACTTGGTTTATAGTGATCCTTAAACACTGTTCAAACTAATCATGCAATCACTCACTATTAAAGCATGTCGCTTCACAAATCTCCTGCCGCAAACATTTTCTAAATCCTGCATGTATGAGGGGAGTTAGACACATTTATCACATTGATGAGATGCTTTCTCCTTTTATCTCTACTAGCATGTTAGTTTCTACACCGGGGGGTGGGGGGAGGGGAATGGCAAAAGGGCAAGGCCGTGCCCAAAAGTAGAGCAACTTGGTGGCTAGGCTCGTCGTGGCACTACTGGGAAACTGCATTATCTACACTATGCAGCACGCCACTGCTATCTCAGAGCCCATGTGCAGCAGATGAAGCTACGTGCAGCTGTTATGTGCAGACCGGTAGTGCAAAGTTGAAGAGGTTTCTTAGACTCCTTGAGAGGGCAGGCATATATAATTTTGGAAAATGGAACAGTACGAATAGACGAGATACAAAATAAAATGCAGTGAATGGGACGAGCACTGACTCTCAACCAAGTTTAATCACTGAAAACTGGGTTGCATATATACACATGCACAATCAAATAAAGAACATTAGAAACAAACCCACGTCTAGGTAAGCAAGTGTTACTGCAGTGAGCATTCATTATATATGCGGGCTTCTTCGGAGATAATGCAAATGAAGGCTGGCTGATGCAGTGAGCACCTTTGCGATCAATATACGCCGCTTCAACTACTAACCTAATGTATAGGTCCTTAAACTAGCACAGAGTACTGTTTCACTGAATAAAGGCGAGCATTTGCAATGACAGCAATGTGTGGACACTTGTGCATACATTCATTTTGGTTTAGTGACATGATACGCTTCTTTAACCTCACATTGATTCAGTGTGAGACACGTGTTTGTTATTGTCCCATTTTCTGCCTTTTACTTTGTGTCTCTATGTGTCGATTTGCACTGTTCCATTAGACAAGTATACCAACTCACCCAACTTTACATCCTATTACAGCATATAGTTTTCATTTATTTAACTTAAAATTTTCCATAATAGCATTGCTGAAGATGTTCTCGCCATCACGAAACGAGCCAGTAACTGCTTATGGGCTTGTGAAAACTGCATCACGAAATTGTGAAGTGAGCAAACAATTTTTTTACTGTTTTGACACAACACTGTACCTTTGTCCATGCAGTGAAATAATATTTGGCTTACATGCTCACAGAAGTTTCGTTTACAGATCTGTATAGTTTCTTATTTTGTTGATAGAGTGTTTAAGGGCCCCTTTAAACCTGCTAAAATATTTTGATATATTAAGGCCAACTTTCTCTAGTACTCATATTCAATTCAGAAATAAAACTATTGGAACATCTTCATTTTCCACACGATTTTCTACGCTAGCAAAAATATATTGAGACCACGCACGGTTCCAATGTGCCATCCACAGCTGGCCACCCACGACTCAAGCTTCCGAGGTGCTGTGGAAGTTCTTAGGCCCCCAGGATGCAGGGTATGAGTAATTCTGTAATGAGGGCGGGGGGAAATCAATTAAACGTGACATATTTTTGCATTTGCCATAAATTAATGTCTCTGTGAGTAATGGCAGCAATCACGATTAGTGCCAGCATAATGTGTTTTTAAAGTAAATTGCACATAGTGAGTGCACCCACTTAACCGGGCAGGGGATGGAGGAGGGGGAAGGATCAGGGCAGGCGTGTTCCATGGTACAAAAAAAATTAGGGGTGGGAGGTGGTGGCACATGTCTGGTGTGCAACCCCCTGGCTACGCCGCTGACTACATGTCAAACTCAGTTTCAGCGTTGGGAAAACCAACGTAGATTGGGAACTGAGCCACATGTGTCACTACAACCAGGTATCGCTAGTCATCTCTGCTGTTTTTCATGCTGAAAGTAATTTGGATATTGAGTGTTACTAATGCGTAAGCTGTGCATTTAAAATGTGGTTACCGATATCCTTGTTGCGTGATAAACGCTAAGCCATAGATAACACACATGCTAAAGACAATTAGCTAAGCGGTAGAGCTAACTCTATGATCTATGGCACACAATAAAATCCAAGGAAAATAAGAGCAGTAAAGTTCGAATTAAATTTATTGAAGAAAAGAACAGCCAATATACCGTGTGTTACATGGGATTAGTACTAAAATTCTGCCCAGCTACACTGCTCTTGCCGAGTAGCTGGACAGAAACAAGGTCATGCTTTCCGTTGCTTGGAGCACGTGTGACTATTCTTTGTATTTTGCCCAATTACATCATTAGTTATTAATAATTAAGAAGCTGCTCATTCAGAGCAAAAGTGTCAATGAGAAAATTGTAGAACAACCTGAAAATTGTCCGAGCAAGCTTTCTGTTGCTCAGTGCGTGCTAGAATATTAAAGGCTCGGAAAAACTTACATAGCGTGTACTGTGCATCAAGATTATTAGTCAGCCTTAACCGGGCCACATTTCCCTGTAATTTCTTTTTCATCTTTTTTTTTGTTTTTCTTACGTAAGCATTCTATGGATACTTCCCTGGGAAAATCGCGTGTGGCCCGTCCGTAACCTCACGCAATGTGCACCGATCCCAGATATAGTGCGACACCGGGCCGCCCCGTGGCGGAGGTGAAAGCAGGCGTTTAAACCTACGCAAACCCAGGCAAGAACGCTGAAACTAAACTAAACGGGAGGTAGCAAGCAATGCATGGGACGCCCCAGGAAAGAAAACCGATCACTGAGTACAGAAAGGGCCGAAGGGGACGCCGGAACAAGACGCGTTAGAACCTAGGCAAGAAAGGTACACAGGTGTGACACGGAGCACTTTTGATCGCGATCAAGCGTGATCTGGATCATATTTCTCGGTCGTGATTGGCTCCTTTGCACAGAATGCGTGAGAGAGCCAATCGCAGTCGAGAATTCCGATCCGGATCGTTCCCGATCGCGATCAGAAGTGTACGTGCGACACCGGTATACAGGGATAGCAAGTAGTCAATGTGGGACGCCCTACGAAAGCTCCGATCAGTGAGGGGAAAAGAAAACAGCAGGATGACGCGAGCGAACGACGAGAACGATGCTAAGATACGCTACGCATGGAGGTTCCCCTTAAATTTCCTTATCGAGCGGCCGTGCCTATGCTTACGCACATGAATAATTCCCCCTATGGGAGTGTTTGCACATTATTATTTTTTTAAATCTGTACTTTAGATAAGGTTCGTAAAGTTCTATTTGAAGAATTGCCGAGCTGGACGGCTGCCCACACAGACCGCACCGCTGTCCCTACTGTTGCTGCACCAGGCCACGAGTCTCGAGAAGTCCAGGCAGGCAGAAGATACAGAAGACGCAAGACACAACCAGCCGTTGCGTTGAATCACATCGCTACATATAAGCCCCTTCCTCTGCCATATAGCGATAGTAGCGCCATCGGTCCTGTCGAGTGGAGGCGCGAATGCAGACACAAAGGCTCGACCGTCTCGGCGTCGTTGACGCATGTCTGAAAGGTGGCGCCTGTAGCACGCTCATACAGACAGCGTCGCGCGCGTCGAGAGGAGGCTTGAATGCACGCACAAAGGCTAGCGGTCGCGAGCGTCTCAGCGTGTAATAAATTTCCGGGTTTTCGCTATGGCTTTGGCGTCGTGGCACAATGTGTTTCTCACGGAGGCCAGTCGCAATATGACCCTATTCGCTTGACATTCTAGCGCCTGCGTGTCTGTGCGGTTGCCGCGCTGATTTGGTCGACAATGCGCTAACAATGTCCATGATCACCGCTAAGGATCCCCATGGGAACAAAAGTTAACCTCAAAAGACATGCTTTTGGCGACTAATAAGCAACGTATAGGCCATGTTTAAAGCATCGCACATATATGGCATTAAGATATGTCTTTGTGTCTGAAATGTTCAGCGAATTTTATTAGCAAACCTATGACTTTTGAGAGTAGCTTGTTATTGGGGGGACGCCGTCACTCCGGCGTACATTTGGACACCACATTTTACTTACCGTATTTGAAACATTCTAAACGTTTTCAGATGTTCACAAAAAGAAAACAGAGGCCTGAAATGATCAACAGTGGTCGAACAAGGAATGTTATTTGAGTTGCTGAGCCATTATCTATGCAGAAAAGCAGAAATAGCGATTTTGCCCTCTATTCAACCTAGCTCTAGGTGTCTCTCTTTCAATACTGAAAAGTACTGAAGGACCCTGGCATTAGGTACGGTGCCTCAACAGCGTCCTTGGATACGTTGATTCTACATCTGCGCTGACATTGAGGCATCTTAGCATAACCCAATGCACCATTATTTTATGCTCTTTTCATGGGTCTTCAACTTTTGAGCGCATGAGGCGAGACAATATTTTTATGCCTGCTAGTGAATGTGGGCTGGGCTTCGCACATTTTTAAGTGCGGCAAACAGTGTATCGTTTCTTCTTTTTTGTGATGTTTCGCCTCCTATAATTCGGTCATTAATGGAACTCGCACTTGTTAATACGTTACCTGATTTAGTTGTTTCTTCCAATTTTCCTTCGCGTTTATGCTTGTGTGACGAAGCTTACTTCGTCGTTCGTTTTCTGACAGTTCGGTTTTCCACTGTTGAATCCTTGTACTATGTGTCGCGGAAAATGTTATGCAAAGATTTACTGCCCATGCTATTTTCACCTGCATTTTACCGATCAGTATACATTAAATGGCCAGGCTACAATGTAACAAAGCGAGTTCGTAAAAGGTATATATCCCCTTGCTGCACTACATTCTCTTGTAAACTTCATTGTGAAACCATAGCGGTAAAACATGGCTACAGAAGAAGGCATCTTTGTCCTTTCTGTTAACAGTCACCTTTGCGATGTGGCAGAGACAATTGAACATTGTTTTATTAGCTGCACCGACGCCATCTTATTTTGCGATGTCCTCTAACGGACCTTAAAAATAGACTGAAATGAGCGCTTATACTGTGCGATACCCGCTGCCGACGTCTGATAATAATGCACCTATTGGTATGCATTTTATCATCGGAATGCACAGTTTGTGTAAAAGCTAACGATGGACCCAAACGCCGAAACGTTTGTACCTACATGGGTACATTTCATCCACATGACACTACACCTAAAACATGTTTATGATGGACTCGGTATGCAACCGGACTGGTACCCCATTTTGGCGAGGCGCTTATACTTACCACCCTTCTAAAGTGGAACCAACGTTTCCACTCCCACCGTGCTAACCAGGAGGCTAGCTGGTCGCAGCACGAGGGCGAAATAATCGACAGCTCGAAGCACAGGGACACAAAACATGGCAAATCAGTTCTGCCGAATACCGCAAGGTCGAGGAAGTATCATGAAAGGGGAAAATTGGTCATCCGCCCGAATCGTAGAAGGGGACTTGGATGACGTCGTCATTTTCGCCGACAATTTCCACGATCACCTTAGGCGGCTTGAGACAGTATTATAGGCGATCAAGTCATCCTGACTCAACCTGGAGCCGGAAAAGTGCCGTTTCGCTTACGAAGAGCTTCTCTTCCTAGGGCACGTCATCAGCAAGTCTGGACTCCATCCCTAATACTGCTACCATCGCAAAATTCCCGCGGCCCGTCGACAAGAACGCAGTGCGGAGATTCCTTGGTCTGTGTGCTTATTATGTACAGGCGCTTTGTAAGAGACTTTTCGAGAATTTGCGGAGCCATTAACCCATCTCAATAAATCTGACGACAACCTTAAATGGCAAACATGGCAGGAAGGCGCATTTCAGGAGCTGAAACCATTGCTCCAATTACCACGGGTACTTTCATACTTCCACGAAGACACCTAGACGGAAATCCACACCGACGCAAGTAGCGTAAACCTCGGTGCCGTGCTTTTTTTTGCGTTTGGTTTGCTACGTGGCATAACGTCATAATGACGCTAAATAAAAGCACGTAGGCCCGTTTCGTAGAGATACTGCAAAAATTATTTCTAAAATGTGTTGTCCATAGTCCATCTTTCATGATTCGCCTTCAGTTTGATCGCTGTTCAATTTTACAAAGTAAGCGTGCACTTGAAAGCGTAATAGCTCATACTAGCCGGTCACTGTCGAAAGTGGAAGCGAATTATTCTGCAGCGGAAAAGGAGTGTCTCACGACCATTTGGGCGGCGGCAAACTTTCGGCCTCAGATATATGGCAGGCACTTCAAAGTAGTAAGGGACCACTTTGAAGCGACCGCATTGCTGCTGGCTGGCAGACTTAAAGGATCCTTCCGGTCACCTAGCACGATGGGGTCTCAGACTTCAGGAAGTCGACATCACCGTAGTCTATAAGTCCCAACGGAAGCAATCCGATGGCGACTACATGTCATGCGAAACTAGAGACACGCCACCGCAAGGGAAGCTGGATGATGACACCTTACTAAGAACAGTATGCGCAGACAGCTTTGCCGAGCAGCAGCGAGCGGACCCAGAGCTAAGAAACCTTGCTGACTCCTTGGAAGGCAAGACTCACTTTGTCCCGTGGGTATTTAGGCGCGGATTGCCGCTGGTCTACTTGCGTAACGACATACTGCTGAAGAATAACCTTCCCTAGCTCACGCAAACTACCCGATCGTGGTGCCCGCAGCACTCCAGGCAATGTCCTGCGCGCCCTGCACGACGACAGCCGGGCACCTCGGATTTTCCCGTACGCTCGCAAGAATACAAGATAAGTATTGCTTGCCACGCCTGATTTCCGACGTCGCCCGTTACGCCAAGACATGTCGTGACTACCAACGATGCAAGACGTCGCCTGCAATACCAGCGGAATTTCTACAACCGATCGAGCCTCCTTGCCGATAGTTTCAACAGAATGGGATGGATTGGATTTGCTGGGACCCTTTCCGACGTCAACATGCGGAAATATGTGGATCGTCGTGGCGATGGACTACATCATCCTCTTCGCTGAAACGAAAGCTCTGCCGAAAGGCAGTGCAGCCGATGTGGCGAAATTCTTCGTGGATAACATCTTGTTGCGCCATGATGGCACAGTAGTCCTCATCACCGACAGAGGAACGGCCTTAACAGCAAAGCTTCCCCGGTACATTCGGCCACACCGCCAAAGAAGTTACAAGAGGACAACTGCCTACCACCCAAAGACGAGTGGTCTTAAAGACCGGCAGAACAAGACCTTCGTCGACATGCTAGCAATGTACGTTGATGTCGAGCACAAGACGTAAGATGCCGTCCTGCAGTACGTAACCTACGCTTACAACACGGCATTGCTAGAAACAATGCACATCACGCCGGCAAGCTGGTTTACGAAAGAAACGAGACGACGCTTGACGCCATGCTGCCACATGCCATGGACCAAGAAAATCTCGACGTCGCCGCCTATTTCCAGTGTGCCGAATCCCGACAGCTCACCCTTATTCGCATCAAGAACCAGCAGAGCATCGACACGACGACGCTACCTGGAATACCAGCCCGGCGACCATGTTTGAGTCTGGGCACCAATACGCCGACGAGGACTTCGAAAACTTAGCGAGAAAATGTTACGATACTATTTTGGACCTTGTAATATCATCCGACGTATTGGTGCACTGGACTATGATATCGCGCTTGATGGCATTTGGCCATCACAGCGGCGCCGCGTACGACGGGAAGTCGACCACCTGGTGCGTCTTAAAAGCCACCCAACATTCAGAGTATTACCGGTGTTTTCTGACGATGAGTCAGCGTCGTCGCATGAACACCGCCAGGAAGAGCGTCCAGCCACACGAGCAGCACGCAGAACAACGCTGATTGGTCTGCGCTCATCGAGCCGCTTCCGGCGGCGGTACTGCTACCTCGTGTAAGCGCGCCACCCTCAGCGTCGACATCGAGGGATGCCGGGAGACGAAGCGCCGGGAAAACGCTACATGTGGGGCGGTATTTAGTGTTTTTACGCTCACGGACAAAGTTAGGTACTTTGTTAAGCCCGAAATGCTTTTATCAATAATGGTCAGGTTTGGTTCGGTCGCGGTTAAGATGAAAGTAACAGTTCAGCTCCATTTTTCGGAATCATTTGCTGTTCGGCTCCGCAGCCTGCCAGAAAGTACCTTGAGTTTAGATGCCATATACTGTACAGCTTTCTCGTCTTCAGAAGTGCACCAGTTTCATATAAAATCAATATATCCAGTTGTCATTCTATATATTGTGATGAAAAAGAATAATTCTATTCTCCTACATTGGCGACAGCATCTCCTTCAACCTGGCACTGTAAAACGTGAAAATTGCTGTTCACTCCAATCGCTCATAATCCCAAATCCCCAGACCTTGCAAACCTTTAACGATGATGCTGCATTGTCTGATGCAAGTGTCTCTTGGGAACAATGTTATAATGTGATATCGAGGACCATGTCATGCGTGCGTCATTATCGACTGTCTCGAAAGAGAAATGACGCACACCCCATAAGACTTTCAAAGTTTATTGTCAGAGAAACTACGTCAAGGAAGTTGCAGGAGCTAAGCCTCCAAAAGTGTAACCGTATGGCTTGTCCAGTTGGGCAAGCTTTATGGATGAAAAGTTCATGAAAACGTAAATATTAAAAGGCCTGTTAACTTTCAACTTAGCACTCTATGTAACGTATTTAATGTCATCGACCTGCTTGTAAAGCGGAGCCACTGTAATTTTGGTCTTACACACCTTGGCCTTTTAAACAATTACGCAAAAATGTGAAGAATTTCCGCTAATAATAAAACTACCATTTCACAGTTTTCAAAAGCAGAGAATTAAACATATTTCTAAAATACTGTAAATGGTAACTGATGCATGCTTAATGGCGGGCAAGCTTACCACAGTAAGTTACGTTTTACGAGGAGTATCTATATAGTTAATTTGAATTTATCTAAAGCTTCGAACACGCGGTAAGACAATTTTCTAAAACTGTGTACAGAAAAATACCAGTCTTCTTTCTAGATTTTCTAGCGGATGTTATCTTCATGTTATATTTCCTTTCGTTGCTACGCAAAATCTTACAATATGATGCTTGAATTTCTTTTCATTCTTCGACATTTCTAAAGTTTTGTAAAGAGCGCAAATGCGATGACGCAAGCGATGAGTTCGCTTTCAACAGTCACTAGCTTGTGACAAGTGTCACAAACTTCGGTAGCACGGTTTCCTAAAGCGAGAATTCTTGCATTCATATTATTTACATTTCTTAATATTTCAAAAGTCGATAGGCACTTCATTGTTTTCCCAATATTGCTATTAGCAAAGCGGCAGATTGTTTAGACTGATTCAAGGAGGTAATTGCACTTGTAATAATGAAAATTACAGCAACGAACATTTATTCAAACGGGCTGGGCGATCAAGCCTAATGCGAAACATTAACAGCTTCGACCGAAATGAAAAAGTCCGGCTACCTTCGCCAAGAAAATGAAAACTAAACTGCTGAGCAGTCCAAATGCTACAGCGTGCACGTATATGTAGTCAGTGACCCAAACGTGTGATTCAAGCGCTCTGAAAACGCCCCTTCACAGGGCCTCGTGATTAATTTGTTTCAATGCGTTAGCATAGGAGTGTCAACGTGGAAAGGACAAAAAAATAAATTGTGAGGTATTACGTGCCAAAACCACTTTCTGGTTATGAGGCACGCCGTATGGGGCGAGGAGGGGGGTGCACTCCGCAAATTTGGACCGCCTGGGGTTCCTTAACGGGCACCTAAATCTAAGTACCCAGGTGTTTTCGCATTTAACCCCCCCCCCGCACCAAAATGCGGCCCGCGTGGCCGTGTAAGAAAAAAAAAAGATATGCGCGAGAAGTGTGCAAAACCGTCCACGCTGTAGACGTATATATATTGTAACGACGTGGGATCGACGAGAATGCGGACCAGCACCACCAAGAAATACACTTTATCAGTCGTCAAAGAAAATCAACATCTTCTTCGTCTTCACGCTTAGCATAAGAAACCGCGCTACATCAACCGCGTTCCCACTGGCGCATACCCGCGGCAATATAGTTGTCCCAAATATAGTTGTGTCATTTGTTCCCCCTTCAGAAAAAGTCATCGCCAGGATGTATAGGCTTCGAAAGCAGCGATCGAAAACGGCGCAGTCTTGTCAGCCTTCGTAGTACGGCTTCATACGAAGCACGTGAACAACCTCGGGTAAATGCCGTCGGCGCTTTGAGCAGTGAGAGCCGTTTGGAACGACTTCGCCGTTGACGTCACTGATGCGTCGGAGAACTATGTAGGACCCGAAGTATTTGCGCATGAGCTTTTCAGACAGTCAACGCTGGCGAATAGGTGTCCATATCCACACTTTGTCACTGATG
This sequence comes from Dermacentor variabilis, assembly GCF_050947875.1. Lineage (NCBI taxonomy): Eukaryota > Metazoa > Arthropoda > Arachnida > Ixodida > Ixodidae > Dermacentor > Dermacentor variabilis. Next base: position 74,573,899 of record NC_134574.1, on the reverse strand, counting down.
TTGTATGTTACGGGTCTGTGCCGAAGTTTGTAACGCCTGGGGTCACAGTCCTTTTGTTCGCGGATTCGCAGATGGCCAAGCTGCCCAGCTGCCTCTGCTCGTTGTGTAATCTTTTCAGCATTCGTCTCGTAGTAATAAGATTCATCAGGAAGCATTGCGTCTGATGTTGTCGTAAACTCTCGGCCGTATACGAGAGTGAAGGTCGTCTTGCGAGTGGTCTTTTGACGATCCGTGTTGTCGCGAAGGGGACATAAAGCAAAACCTCCGTCCCAGCTCTTATGAACAATATCTACGTGTATGCTTATCATAACAACCAGTGTCCTATGGAGTCATTCCGTCAGCCCGTTTGTTTGTGGGTGATACGCCGTTGTCTTCCGGTGGGCGGTATTAGTCAGACGTAAAACGATATCCAGAAACTTAGCCATGAACGTAGTACCTCTGTCCATGACGACTACTGCGGGAGCGCCATGTCTTAAAACGATGGATTCGAGAACAATCATGCCGCTTCATCTGCTGTTGCCCGTTGCACAACACCTGTCTCGACATATCTAGTGAGATAATCCGTGGCAACGATTATCCACCTGCAGCAGACGTTGGGAAGGGGCCGACAAAATCCCTGCCTACTTGTGCAAATGGTGTAGTCGGTACTTCAGCAGGGTGCAGTAGTTCAGCTGGCTTTACGGATGGCGGTTTGCAACGTTGACAATCCAGAATCCGTACCGAATCCGTGCCAATGTGCCAGTGTAGGCGAAGTGCCCAGCAGTCGGCTCGTTGTGGCAGGCGTGTAAGATTTCACGTCGAAGCGATGACGGAAAAACAAGTAATTAGTTGCTGCCGCTAGGTGAGAAGTTCTTGTAAATGACATTGCTGCGCAGGCAGTACGATGCCAGCCCTCTTGCAAATAGCCTCGGCACGCTGTTGTTCGGCAGCGATTCAGTGCCATTCCGTTGCACGCGTGAAAGGTCGGCAGCGTCTACGTGTCCCAGAAATACCGTGTCTTTATCGTCTTGTGTTGCCGGCTCAGCAGGAGACCGAGAAAGGCAGTCGACGTCTGCGTGCCGCTTTTCCCACTTGTATGCGACAATCAAGTTGAACTCTTGAAGTCGAAGACTCCAGCGTGCGAGACGCCTCTAAGGATCGTTCAAATTGATGAGCCAGCAGACCGAATGGTGATCGCTAACGACGGTGAAAGACCAACCGTACAAATACGGACATAATTTCAGAACTGCTCATACCATTGTGAGGAATTCTTTTTCAGCGGTAGAGTAGTTAGCCTTGGCTCGGTATAGTGTCCTACTGGCGTAGTAATCACCTTTTCGCTGTCGTCCTGCCACTGTACGAGCACCACCCCTAGACCGACATTCATCATCATCATCATCAGCTTAGTTACGCCCACTGCAGGGCAAAGGCCTCTCCCATACTTCTCCAACTACCCCGGTCATGTACTAATTGTCGCCATGTTGTCCTTGCAAACGTCTTAATGTCATCCGCCCACCTAACTTTCTGCCGCCCCCTGCTACGCATCCCTTCCCTTGGAATCCAGTCCGTAACCCTTAGTGACCATCGGTTATCTTCCCTCCTCATTACATGTCCGGCCCATGCCCATTTCTTTTTCTTGATTTCAACTAAGATGTCGTTTACCCGCGTTTCTTGCCTCACCCAATCTGCTCTTTTCTTATCCCTTAACGTCACACCCATCATTCTTCTTTCCATAGCTCGTTGCGTCGTCCTCAATTTCAGCAGAACCCTTTTCGTAAGCCTCCAGGTTTCTGCCCCATATGTGAGTACTGGTAACACACAGCTGTTATACACTTTCCTTTTGAGGGATAGTGGCAACCTGCTGTTCATGATTTGAGAATGCCTGCCAAACGCACCCCAGCCCATTCTTATTCTTCTGGTTATTTCAGTCTCATGATCCGGATCCGTGGTCACTACCTGCCCTAAGTAGATGTATTCCCTTACCCCTTCCAGTGCTTCGCTACCTATCGTAAACTGCTGTTCTCTTCCGAGCCTGTTAAACATTACTTTAGTTTTCTGCAGATTAATTTTCAGACCCACCCTTCTGCTTTGCCTCTCCAGGTCAGTGAGCATGCATTGCAATTGGTCTCCTGAGTTACTAAGCAAGGCAATATCATCAGCGAATCGCAAGTTGCTAAGGTATTCTCCATCAACTTTTATCCCCAATTCTTCCCACTCCAGACCTCTGAATACCTCCTGTAAACATGCTGTGAATAGCATTGGAGATATCGTATCTCCCTGTCTGACGCCTTTCTTTATAGGGATTTTGTTGCTTTCTTTGTGGAGGACTACGGTGGCTGTGGAGCCGCTATAGATATCTTCCAGTATCTTTACATATGGCTCATCTACACCCTGATTCCGTAATGCCTCCATGACTGCTGAGGTTTCGACTGAATCAAACGCTTTCTCGTAATCAATGAAAGCTATATATAAGGGTTGGTTATATTCTGCACATTTCTCTATCACTTGATTGATAGTGTGAATATGGTCTATTGTTGAGTAGCCTTTACGGAATCCTGCCTGTTCCTTTGGTTGACAGAAGTCTAAGGTGACAGAAGACCGACATTACTAGCGTCTATATGCAATATCGTCGGGGCCTCTTCATCGAAGTTTGCTAGCACGAGAGGAGCTAGCATGCGTTGCCGGAGCTCGTGAAATGCCCGCTGCTGGTCTTCGCCCCAAGTAAAAGGGATATCTCCCCTGGTGAGCAGTGTTAGCGGCCGTGCGATGCATGAGAAATTCGCAATAAATCGCCCGTAATATGTACAGAGCCCCACAAAACGCCGCACTGCCTTTTTGTCTGATGGGGTCTGGAAGTTAGCGATGGCAGCAATTTTATCCGGATAAGGTCGGACTGCTTGGCTACTGACGATGTGACCGAGGAACTCAGGCTGGCGAAAATCAAAATTGCACTTCTCAGGCTTCAAAGCGAGACCGGCAGAGCGTATTGCTTCAAAAACAGTTGTCAGCCTTCGTAAGTGTTCGTCGAACGTTGCAGAAAAGACAATCACGTCATCCAGGTACATCAGGCATGTTCGTCATTTGAGTGCAGCAAGCACAGTGTCCATTAGACGCTGAAATGTTGCTGGCGCCGAACACAAACCGAAGGGAATACCTGAAATTCATCAAGTCCGTCAGGCGTCACAAGGACGGTTTTTTCACGGCCTCTCTCGTCCACTTCGATCTGTCGATAATCGATGTACAATTTCATTGACGAAAGTAGCGCGTGTTTCCAAACATATCCAAGGAATCATCAATACGTGGCAGTGGGGAAACGTCCTTCTTTGTGACCTGATTGAGCTTCCGATAGTTCGCGCAGAAGCGCAGGCTACCTTCCCTTTTCACTAAAGTTACAGCTGATGCCCAAGGACTATCAGGTGGTCGAATGACGACATCTTCCATCATCGTCTTCACTTGCTTTTGTATTGCTTCGCGTTCCTTTAGGGCCACACGATAAGGATTTTGTCGAATGGGTCTGGCGTCTACATCAATAATGATGTGGTGTTTGGTAAGTGGCGTTTGACCACCTCCTGACGCAGAGGAGAAACAGCCCTGGTACTGATGGATAAGTTCCAGAAGGCGGTTTTGCTCAACAGCTGTTAACGCCGGATTAACGTCTACAATAGGCGCAGCTGTGTGGATTGTCGAGGGCGCCTCCTGCGCTAAGTGGAAGTCTTGTATTTGTGTCACTTTGTCGAAATAGCGACCGCAGTGCCTCTAACGATGTGTTGACGCTCCTTACTAAAATTCGTCGGCAATAGTTGGGTGCTTCCGTCGATTAAATTGATAAGTGCTCCGGCAATGAGACGCCGCAATTAAGTGCTAGCGCACTGATGCGTTCAGCGTCTCCAGTCCCATTCTGCAGGCTGTCATAGTGCACGGGTAGGAGAGAGCAACTCCTCGGTAAACGTATCACGTCGTCCGCAGCAATACGTAAACGAGGTTGTTGTTGCTTCTCATGGGTGACATAACCTGAGCTCGTAACAAACGTGACGCTTCTGTCACGGACGTTAATCACGGCGCCGTACTCACGTAGGAAATCCGTGTCCAATACAAGTTCCTTAGAACACTCAGTAAAGATAACGAGGGTGGCGACGAAGGTCGAACCGGTGAATAAAAGTCGGGCGGTGCATTTCCCGAAAGGTGTCATCAACTGACCTCCGTCGGTTCTTATGTTGGGCCCGTGCCATGGTGTCTTCACTTTCCTTAGTTTGTCGGTGAGCTGTCAGCTTATGATTGAAAAATGGGAGCCAGTGTCAACAAGAGACGCTACTTGGGGGCAGTCAATGCGAACGATGAGGTCTGCGCTGACGACGTCAGTTACGTCTTTCGTAGTTGTTTCCGTCGTATTCGTCGCTATATTCGGCGTCTTCTTCCTCATCGGAGTCTTCACGTCGTCGTTCGTCGATAATGGGGGATTTGGAGCAGTTAAAGTGCTGGCAACCTCACCCCCGGAGGTCGCTGCGGCTAGTTTCCCCGTCGAGAGCTAGGGGACCTGCCCCTAGTGATGTCGGTGAAACTGCAACGAGTCGGCGAAGGGGTACGTGGTCGGTGCGTTGTCGTATTTTGCCGCTGACTGTTCACAGGAGCGTCGTTGTAGGCGCGTCGGCCGTCATATGCAGAATAACCATAGTTGGCAGGAGGATTGAGCATTGAGCGGCGCGATAGTTGTTCCACTTGTGGCAAACTCGATAGACGTGTCCAGCTTCGCCACAATGGTAGCACACTGGTGACGGTCGACGGTGCGCCACAAATCGGTTTTCCGACGCTGATAGTTCGGCAGCATCTCTCCGTGGAGCCAAGGAGTGGCGTGCGCATCTCGAAGGTACGGCATTGTTTGTGCTGGCGTGAACGGCGGGGTCAGTGGAGTCGACGGGGGTGACGATGTCGACTTTGTTTGTAGGGTAGGTGATGTTCTAGTTGTGGGTGTCAACAGCGTCCAAGTTGTGTTGATTGGACGGCGAACAGCCACCGCATAGGTAAAACGCCGCGGCACCTTACCTCAGTCTGGCAATGGAAAAGCTTGCCGGACTTCTTCCCAGACCACATCAGCTGCAAAAGATAACGCTGGCACCGCTTCTGTATGTGCAACAACAAATCCGAGCTGCTGACGCTCTTCTCGCACAGCCTCTCGAACAACATCACGCTGAGGCCTGTCGTTACTCGCAGCCAGTAGGGAAGTGTTCGCCGCCGAGTTACTCAGGTCATGCTAGCAGTATCGTTGCTGTAAGGCGCGTTCAATGGCTGTAGCCTCTTTCGTGAACTCCGCCACTCTTGTCGGCGGATTTCTCACAAGGCCGGCAAACAGTGTCTCTTTCGGTTCCCGCAAGAGATACGCAGTTATTTTTCCTCTGGCATGTCGGGGTCCACCCTGCGGAAAAGACAGGCCATGTCTTCAAAGAATATAGCAACGCTCTCATTGGGTTTTTAATGCGGATTTCAAGGAGTCGGTGCGCATTTTCCCTCCTGTCGATGCTTGTAAAGGTATCCAAACTGTTCGCGGATTCGTCCCACGTGGCAAAGCTCTTCTCCCAGTTGACGTACCACGTACGAGCATTGTCCTTCAGATAAAAATATACACTCGAGAGTTTTTCCTCTGAGCTGGTCTTATGCTTGTACTTGGCGACGCGCTAAAGCTGGGCTAGCCAATCTTGGACGTCTTCAAAGGCATCACCATGAAAGTTCTCCGGAACCACAGGATTCTGCAGTGTTACTTGCGATGGAGCTGCGGTGGCCATGATAGTTGTAGGAGGCAAACGATTCCTCGAGGTTTCTTGCAGGGTACGGGACTCGGGAGCTCGGCCTAGGAGGCGATGACTCAACTGGTGGACCGGTGTTTCGATGCGCGATGGCGATTCCGGGCTCGATCGTCGGCTCAGCGAAGGGGTGCCAAGCATGAAGAATACCCCGCACCTGCACCAGTGTAACGACGTGGGATCGAAGAGAATGCGGAGCAGCGCCACCAAGAAATACACTTGGTTGGTGGGTCCCGAGGTAGTTGCGGCAGAATGGTGGACGCTGGGGCAGCCATTGGGGTTTCTGACTTGGGCTTGATCCCTCTGGTCTTCTCAGGAAGAGGTCCGTATTGCGGTCGCAATCCTTGCTGTCTACGGCTTGCTCGCTGGTCCTTGGCGATGTTGATGATGCCTTCGGTTTTCGAGCTTGGATCGCGGCTTCGCGGGGGCGTTCGGTGCATGAACGCACTAGCACCTCCACCAGAACTCACGTAGTAGTGACAGTGAAGAAGGCAGCAAAACTGATATTAAGGAAACTACCGTTTTACTGGGCGAACTTGTGTCCTCAAAAGCAGGCCACACTCAAAGAACAACAATAGCGGCGAACACACTCGGCAATCGTCGAAAATCTTATCAGCGGGTCAAGCGCGTCGGCTTTTATTGATCAGTCGTCGAATGTTCCAGATTAACAGATGGGACCGGCGTGTCTTCCACAAAGTTCTACACTATTCGCGTCGCGCATACATGCAATCAGATTACACAAGGTTCAGTGACAGACGGTGGCAAGAACCGTCCATAACATTCCAGAAACTTCGATACATGCAGGCGCGTCCTGCGCTGTGCGATAACATTTGTTAGGCGGTGGCGACCGGTCACCCGGTAAGGATAAACAAGTACACGTGTCAATATAGTTGTCCCAAATATAGTTGTCATAATATATAGATAAAGAACCCCAGGCAGACCACTCTAGGCAGGCGTTAAAGAACCCCAGCCAGTAAAAATTTCCGAAGTCCCGCTCTACGGCATGCCTCATAATCAGAACGTAACACCCAAAAATATACTTTTTTGTTTTGTTTTTCACGTTCACACTCCTATTCTAAAGCATTGAAACAATGCTGAAACAATTGTCCGCTAGAGCAGGACAGGGATCGACCACGAATGGCGTTTCCCCGAGTAAAAGCGCTCGAGAGACTGACCCACTAGAAATGCGCTGGAGAGGATGGCCCACTATAGCATCCCTCTTCCACTTTACAATTACTCCCAGGAGCGAAAAGGGAGCCATCTGGTGACCTAATAGCTCCTCACTACGAGTGGGCCGTAGTGCGGCTTGAGGCACTCGAAGTTGACAATGTCTTGTTCACGACGGCGCGTGAACGAGTTTGATCACGGAGTTGGCGAGGGATGCGCATTCAACGACATGGTAGGACCATTCAAATGTCGATAGTAGTTTTGAAGGGAGACAAGCTGCAGCGGAAAGAACATAAGTGCTCCACAAAGGAAAGTGGAGCCAGAAGTGGTGTCACCACGAGTGCTCTTCTGGCGCTCTTAGTCATTGGAGGTAAAGGCCCGAGTGAGGTCGCGGCACTCTTCAGCACACCTTGCCGTTGCAGAAATGGGCGCACATTCAGATGCATCCGGCCGGTATGATGGAATTATGTCGATGGTGTGCGACGGGTGCCAACCGTACAGTAAGATAAAGGATGAAAAACCGGTAGTGCTCTGAGTAGCGGTGTTGTACGCCTAAGTAACGAATGGTGCAAGGTTGAAGCGTTCCACAGGGCCATTGGTTTGAGGATGGTCGCCGTATTTGTGCGATGAACAACGTGGCAGTCTTTAAGAATGGCTTCAACTACTTCGAACAGGAACACACGTCCGCGATCACTGAGCAGTTCCTGAGGTGGCTCATGACGCCGAAAGAATTGACGAAGCAGGAAGGAGGCAACATCGCGCGCTGGAGCAGCCTAGAAGGCGGCAGTTTCGGGGTATCGCGTAAAGTGGTCAACTGCAACAATGGCCCAGCGGTTTCCAACGAATGTCAGGGAAGGGGCACATGCAAATCGATGCCGACGCAGAAGAGATGCAGACGAGAGGCGGGTGAAGATTTCTTGCGCTGACAATCAGGACAAAAGCCAACGGAATTCTGAACGTAGCTCTACATCATTCGCCTATAGTACCGCTGTAGAAGGCGCTGGTATGTTTTGAGAACTCCCAAGAATGCACACTGTAGATCGGCGTGGAAAGCTGCGCAAATTTCGGAATGGAGACTGCGAGGTACTATTAACAACCACTGGCGCCTGTCGGAGTTATAGTTGCGTCAATGACGAAGGTTGTCGTGAATGGCGAAACGGTGAGCTTGACGACGCAATGTGCGAGTGGTTGGTTGTGTTGATGATCCAGGAAGCAAGTCTATAAGGGAGGCAATGCAATGTTTCTTGCGCTGCTCAGAAGCGATGGTGCTAAGGTCGAGCTAAGAAGCGGCAAACTGGGACAGTGAGCACCAGGCATTGTCTTCAGGTAAGGGAGAGCGCAAGAGGGCGTCGGCGTCAGAATGCTGGCGTCCGCTGCGGTACAGCACGCGGATAACAGACCTGCAGGCGAAGCGCTCATCGGGCAAGACGGCCTGACATATCTTTCAAGGACAACAGCAGTGAGACTACATCAAGTGGCCGGCCATACAAATAAGGCCGGAACTTTGTAGGAGCCCAGATGATTTTCGCATTTCGCACGCGAAAATTTGCATTTGCAATTCGCATGACCTTAGCGACCACTTACCAGTTCTCCCTCTTTCTTCCGTTACACCTAATAAACCTAATTGCACCGACAAAACGTATCGCGTCATAAATCAGCTCGCATTTCAAAAATTTATCTCGGAAATAGCGCTTAAGAACTGGTTTTTTTTTTTGTGTGTGTTTACTCCGGACAGGATTCCGATCGCGCATATAGCGTTTTCTTTCCTAAGGTATCCCACACATTAAACAAAAAGGAAATTCGTAAGCCAGGGATTAGCACAAGCCTTCACAAAAGAATCAAGATAAAAAATTGGCAGTGGCTTAGCTCGGCTATGCCAGGATACACGTAGCGAAAGCTAAGGCATAGCATGGTTAGCTTTGGTTAATCTTGATTGCAAGTCCAGGTTAATCTCGTTGTCTAGCTATGTTGCGGCGTTTAGCCAGTCGTTCGGCGCACTGTTTGTCTGTTTCCTGGGCGATTCGTTTCCTCTTCATCTTGTTCCGATGTCGATTCCAGGCCTCCTCCTGCTTATCAGAATTATCGCCGTCCATACTGCCGCCTCAACTGGGGTCGCGGCGCACGCGAGCTCTCCTTTTCAATCCTCCGACATGTTATCAGGTATGCGACGCAGCTGCCGAAGCGAGCGGAGGCGAGCGTAACGACGACGAATGCGGTCTGACGTCATACCAAAAGGCGCCGGCGGGAAGGCGTGGCGCTGCGCAGCGGCGGTACACCTGTGGCGCGGGCTACTAGTGGCGCATGCGCAGTAGTGACTAGAGAGCGAGAGAGAAAGAAATATCCGTGGCGAGGCGCGCGGTGTGACATCATGTGCCTCCTCGGAGCACCGCCACGGCAAAATCGCAAGTTCGCGGCCAGTAAAGCTTTCGCTTTAAAACAATATGTATCATAACTTTGTTCGAACACGAGACCTAGCCACTCTAAAAAAAATTCGAAACATACCGCAATAAACCAAATGCCCACACACGAAAAGCCAAGATGATCTATTACGAATGCCTATTCGCCAATATGTATAATGAACCTCGCAAACTGTGGAATGCAGTGAATAATCTCGGACAATTTGCCCAAAACAAAACGCGTTTCCACGTCAAGGCCTTCTTCCAAGACATGAGCGATGATGCACGAATATTTTGCCCACTCCGATGGCTATTTGCCACCTTCAGAACAGATAATGCAAGAAAGAATTTTTTGTAGAGCGAGACAGCCTAACACAATTAGTTTAGCCCCAGTGCCACCTTTTAAGCTATTGAGCTTGGTAAATATACTATGTAACAACGCCCCCACAGGCTGTGATGAATTAAGTGCTGCGCCTATGAAGTATATTGGGATGTCATCTCAGAGCCCCTGACTCATATTGTCACGTAGTAGTGACGGTGAAGAAGGCAGTAAAACCGTGATTAATGAATCTAGAGTTTTATGGGCGAAATTGTGCCCTCAAAAGCAGGCTACACTCAAAGAACAACAACAGCGGCGAACACACTCGGCAATCATCGAAAATCTGATCAGCGGCTCAAGCGCGTCGGTTTTTTATACATCAGTCGGCGAATGTACCAGAGTAATCGTTGGAACCCGCGTGTCTTCCACAAAGTTCTACACTATTCGCGGTGCGCATACATGCAATAAGATTACACAAGGTTCGGTAACCGACAGCGGATGGAATCATTGATAACATTCCACAAACTTCCGATACATGCAGGCGGGTTGTGCGATGTGCGATAACATTTGTTAGGTGGTGAAACGTGGTCTCCCGACAAAGATAAACAAGTACACGTGTCGATATCATTAATTGTATTGACACGTGAACTCGTTTATCATTTACGGGTGAGCGCTTTTAACGAGTGAGAAATGTTATCACTAAGCGAAGGACGCGTCTACATGTATCGGAAGTTTCTAGAATGTTATCGATGCTTCTATCCGCTGTCTCTTGTCGCCGAACCTTGTGTAATCTGATTGCATGTATGCGCGACGCAAATGGTGTAGAACTTTGTGGAAGGCACGAGGGTCCCAGCGGTTATTCTGGAACATTCGACGACTGATCTATAAAAGCCGACGCGCTTGATCCACTGATCAGATTTTCGACGATCGCCGAGTGTGTTCGCCGCTATCGTTGTTTTTGGAGTGTAGCCGCTTTTGAGAGCACAAGTTCGCCCAATGAAACGCTAGCTTCGTTAATCACAGATTTGCTGACTTTTTCACCGTTACTACTACGCCACATCTGGTGGAGGTGCTTTTCGTTCATGTACCGGACGCCCCCGACAAGCCGGGACCCAAGCCCTGACCGCGAAGAGAACACCAACGTAGTCCTGGACCATCTAGCAAGCCGCCGTCTTCAACAGCTGCCGCCGGAGCACGGACTTCTACCTGAGAAGACCAAGAAGATTGTGGCCAAGGCAACCACAATGGCAGCCCCAGTGCCACCCATCGTATTTCAACAGCCCAGACAGCCCCGTACCTTCCGTGGAGCTACGTCGGAGGATCCGAAAACCTGGCTCGAAACCTCCGAAAGGATCTCGACATTCAACAACTGGACCTCTGAGGATAAGCTACGATATGTGTACTTCTCCTTGGAAGATGCCGCGAGGACTTGGTTCGAGAACCGGGAGTCCACCCTTACGACATGGCACCTGTTCCGCAGCAACTTCCTAAGGACGTTCACGAGCGTTGTCCGTAAAAAAAGGGCCGAGTTCTGCTGGAAGCCCGAGGCCAACTACCCAATGAGACCATCGTCATCTTCACGGATGAGATGACCCGTCTTTTCCGGCACGCTCACCCGAAAATTTTCGAAGAGAAAAAAGTGCGTTTCATGATGCGAGGCGTAAAGCACGAACTTTTCGCCGGACTGATCCGAACCCAACCGAAGACAGTAGCCAAGTTCTGGATAGAGGCAACGACGATTGAAGAAACATTAGAAATGCGCACTCGGCAAAATAACCGCCAAGTGCGCACGCCTCAGTCAGCCATCCAAGCACTGGGCTCCGGTGATCTCCAAGAGACCATCAGGGCCATTGTGCACGAAGAACTGCGCAAGGTCTTGACTTCGTCGCAGCGTCGATCGCTGACATCGTGAAAGATTAGGTTCAGCGATCGCTGGGAGTTCCTAAGGTGCAACCTCAATTACCGCAGCCCCAACCAGAAGCGATGACCTACGCCACCGTCACACGCCGTCAAGGTCCCCATCCGCGAACGCCCCAATTCCGTCGTCCGCCGCCGCCGCCGCCGCCAGCAAGCACACCCGTCGCCCAGCGCACCTACGCGAGGAAGAAGGCCCTTTGGCGCGCCCCCGACCCCCACCCGCTCTGCTACCACTGCGGCGAAGCCGGCAATGTGTACCGCCGATGCCCATACCGCGACCTGCGATTGAGAGGCTTCGCCGTCAACGCAGGGCGCCCGACGTAAGGTGAACGCCGTCGTGACATCGCCGACTACCTCGCCGCTACTCAGTGGAGCCCTCGACAACCGTCCTGTTCGGCGTCACCAGGTCGCTACCTGTCGCCGCAGCGCCATCCATATACTGCCCCAGCCCGGGGCGGTCCGTGAGCCCATATCCGGCAAACTAAAAGCAGCAACCAATGGAGGTGCGTTCACTGTTCGTCGAACTGACGAAAATCCTCCGCTACCTACGAAGACTACGAAGAGGCTACCTCGACGACATAAGGACACGTCGCCGTTCCGACGAAGTTTGGAAGCAAGGACTGCGCAGACGAAAGACCACCTGACGACGCCACGTACCAGCTACAGGTCAACGCGACGCAGCCGTGATCCGACGCCAAGACCCAACTGCAATGCAAGACAAAGAACCACCGACCTCGACGTGCTTCTAGACGGCCACGCAGTCACCGCCTTAGTAGACACAGGAGCCGATTACTCTGTCATGAGTGGACCCATCGCCGCCCAGTTGAAGAAAGTTAAGACTGCATGCGAATATACCTCATAACGCCGACTGGAATCTGCACGGCAAGAATTACCATTCATGACCGGACTTACCTAACCACCCTCGTTATCCTCCAACAGTGTTCACGAGACGTCATTCTCGGCATGGACTTCCTGAACCAACACGGCGCAATCATCGACCTGAAGTCGAAGTCAATAACGCTGTCGGAAGATCAAGCTATACCGCCGGAAAGCCCTCGTAGTTACCACGCCTTCAGTGTGCTCGAAGATCAAGTGTGCATCCCGCCTCGCTCCAGCATTGTTATTTCGGTCGGCACCCAAACACCCGCTGACGTAGAAGGCGTCATTGAAGGTGAACAACGTCTAGAGGGATCGCTCGACTGCGTGCAGGAAACACGAAAGTGTTGCTGACAAACTTCAGCCAGGAGTTCAAGCACATTACCAAGGGCACGACGATCGCAGATCGCATACATCGAGGAAATCCTGGAGACCAGCAATGCGTTTGTCATCTCGGATTCTGCCGCATCTACCCCGACGACCGTAGTTCCCGAGCCAGACTTCGACATAAAACCAAGTCTCCCCGTGATTGAGCCGCAACAGCTCAGAAGTCTGCTTTGAGGATACAAAGACTGCTTTTCCACGTCATCAAGAATTCGACAAACACTAGTCACAAAGCATCCCATATTAACCGAAGAGTGCGCTCGACCACTCCGCCAGAGCCCTTACCGAGTTTCGACGCAAGAACGCGAAGCTATAAGACAACAAGTCGACGAAATGCTGCGCGACGACATCATCCAGCCGTCGAAAAGCCAGTGGGCGTCTCCTGTTGTCCTAATGAAGAAAAGGGACGGAACCCTACGTTTCTGCGTCGATTATCGTCGACTGAACAAGATCACGAAGAAGGACGTATACCCCCTCTCACGGATAGACGACGCATTGGATCGTCTCTGCAACGCTAAATACTTCTCGTCAATGGACCACAAGTCTGGCTATTGGCAAATAGAAGTCGATGACAGGGATCGCGCAAAGACCGCCTTCATCACGCCAGACGGCATCTACGAGTTCAAGGTTATGCCATTTGGACTGTGCTCGGCGCCTGCAACGTTTCAGCGCGTGATCGACACAGTTTTAGCGGGATTGAAGTGGCAGACCTGCCTTGTTTACTTGGATGACGTCGTCGTCTTCGCCGTAAATTTCGACGATCACCTTAGAAGGCTTGCGACAGTACTAGAGGCCATCAATCATCAGGGCTTACTCGGAAGCCTGAAAAGTGCCGCTTTGCTTATGATGAGCTTCTGTTTCTAGGCCACGTCATCAGCAAATCTGGAGACCGCCCCGACCCGCAGAAGACAGCTGCCATCGCAAACTTCCCGCAGCCCATCGACAAGAAGGCAGTGCGTAGATTCTTTGGCATGTGTGCCTAATATGGGCGCTTTGTAAAGGACTTTTCGCGCATCGCGGAGCCGCTAACTTATCTAACCAAATGTAATGTCGAGCTCAAGTGGGAAACGCCGCAGGCCGATCCATTTCAAGAACTCAAACGACGCATGCTGTCGCCGCCGGTACTTGCGCACTTCGACGAGGACGCCGATACCGAAATCCACACTGACGCCAGTAGCCTAGGCCTCGATGCCGTCCTAGTCCTGAGGAAAGACGGACTTGAACGGGTGATATCTTATGCTAGCCGGTCGCTGTCAAAAGCGGAAGGCAATTATTCTACGACTGAAAAGGAATGCCTCGCCATCACTTGGACTTCAGCGAAATTCCGCCCTTGCCTATATGGCGGGCTATTCAATGTGGTCAGCGACCATCACGCGTTGTGTTGGCTAGCTAACTTAAAGGACCCCTCAGGATGATTGGCACAGTGCAGCCTCAGACTGCAGGATTATGACGTGACGGTAATCTACAAGTCAGGACGAAAACACTCTAACGCCGACTGCCTATTGCGCGCCCCCATCGATCCCCCGCCGCAAGACGACGAGGACGACGACGTCGTCCTTGGAATAATAAACGCGGAAGATTTCACTAAACAGCAACGAGCAGACCCGGAGCTAAAAGGCCTCGTCAAGTATTTGGAAGGGAAAACCGACGTTGTCCCTAGGGCATTTAAGAGTGGATTGTCTTCGTTCACGCTATAAGACAACCTGCGCGTGAAGAACGTCTCACCAGTCCGCGCCAACGACCTTCTTTTTGTTCCGTTAGCACTGCGTCCAGATATACTGCACGCCCTACATGACGATCTAACCACTGAGCACCTCGGATTCTCCCGGATGCTGTCGAGGATAGAGGAAAGGTATTACTGGCCGCGTCTGACCACCGACGTCGCCCATTACGTCAAGACGTGCCGAGACTGTCAGCGACGCGAGAAACCACGGAAAAGGCCAGTAGGATTACTACAGCTGATCGAACCTCCTTGCCGACCATTTCAGCAGATCGGGATGAATTTGTTGGGACCGTTTCCGACGTCAACATCCGGAAATAAGTGGATCATCGCGGCGACGGACTATCTCACGCGCTTCGCTGAAACTAGAGCTCTACCGAAAGGCAGCGCAGCCGAATTGGCGAAATTTTTCGTCGAGAACATCCTGCTACGGCATGGTGCTCCAGAAGTCTTCATCGCTGACAGAGGAACGGCCTTTACACAGCAGAGTTCACCCAAGCCATTTTGCAATACAGCCGGACAAGCCACAGGAGGACAACTGCCTACCACCCGCAGACGAATGGTCTCACGGAGCTCCTGAACAAAACCCTCGCCGACATGCTAGCAATGAACGTCGACGTCGAGCACAAGACGTGGGACGCGGTCCTGCCGTACGTAACCTTTGCTTACAACACGGCGGTGCAAGAAACAACACAGATCACGCCATTCAAGCTGGTTTACGGCAGGTATGCGACATCCACGCTTGACGCCATGCTGCTGCACGTCTGTGACGAAGAGAATCTTGACGTCGCCGCCTATCTCCAGCGCGCCGAAGAAGCCCGACAGATCGCCCGCCCGCGTATCGAGAACCAACAGAGGACCGACAGCCGACACTACAACCTTCGACGACGCTACGTCGTGTACCAGCCCGCCGACCGTGTTTGGGTTTGGACCCCTATACGGCGACGAGGACTGAACGATAAGCTTTTACGCCGCTATTTCGAACCATACAAGATCCGACGCATTGGGGCACTCGACTATGAGGTCGTGCCAGACGGCATTTCGCTATCACAGCGGCGCCGCTCGCAACCTGAAGTAGTTCATGTTGTGCGACTTAAGCCATTCAACCAGCGTTAATGAACTTTCGGGACATCGCATAGCTGAACTTTGGACTTCTTTTGGATTGTGTCACCTAGGGCTTTGTTGCTGTTGCTAACAAGTGACCTTTCGTGTTTCACTCTCGTGTTATGTGTGTAGCATCGGGACGATGCCTTTTGAGAGAGGGGAATCGACACGTGAACTCGTTTATCTTTTACGGGTGAGCGCTTTCAAAGTCTAAGAAATGTTATCGCTCCAGCGCAGGACGCATCTACATATATCGGAAGTTTCTAGAATGTTATCGATGCTTCTATCCGCTGTCTGTTGTCGCCGAACCTTGTGTAATCTGATTGCATGTATGCGCGACGCGAATAGTGTAGAACTTTGTGTTAGGCACGTGGGTCCCAGCGGTTCCTCTGGAACATTCGACGACTGATCTATAAAAGCCGACGCTCTTGACCCACTGATCAGATTATGATTGCCGAGTGTGGTCGCCGCATCGTTGTTCTTTATGTGTAGCCTGCTTTTGAGGGCACAAGTTCGCCCAATAAAACGCTAGCTTCGTTAATCACAGTTTTGCTGACTTCTTCACCGTCACTACAACGCGACAGTATGTTCGTTTCTGGACTTTTGCCTTCCAGTCTCAAGGTTGCGCGTGTAGTCCCTGTGCATAAAGGCGGTGCTCTAAATAAAATTTCGATCTATAGGTCAATCTCTGTCTTGCCTGTACTATCGAAGATGTTTGAATCTGCCATAAATTGCGGAGTAAGGAACTTTCTTAGTAAGCATAATAAACAATGTTCAACACGGATTCCAGAAAGGCAAGCCCACCGAATCAGCCCTATTAAACGTAAAAGAAGAGATACCAAACAATAAGGAAAAAGGACTATATACAGTTGCATTGATTCTTTATCTGAGAAAGGCTTTTGATAGCGTAAAACATGATACCCTAGCACAAAAATTATTCGACCACAGAACACGCTGTGCTGTTCTTTAACTTAGTAAAAATTACTTATCTGCCAGAAAACAATAGGGTAAAGTCGGAAGCTTAACGTCGGCAGAAACTGAACTTAAGTAAGGCGTGCCACAAGATTCGATCTTAGGAAACTTATTATTTATACTTTACATTAATGATACATGTATTATATCTCTTACACAGAAAGACTAGTTATGTATGCCGATGCCACGAACGTCTTTTTTAGCGCTGAATCAATGAACATTCTCCAAGTTACTGTGACCAGTTATTTAAGGCATCTGGAACTATGGCTCCATGAAAACAAACTTGCATTAAGCGCAATAAAAGAAGAAACGTTATTTTTAGGCCTACGAACAAACCATGTACTAACTTGAAATTCTCCTTTCAAGCGACTTCGTTAGAGTGCGTTAGTATGCAAAAATATCTAGGTGTTTAGTTTGAGCCAAACAGGTCGTAGATTACCCATGTGTCAAAGCTTGCTTCTGAATTAGGCAAAACAGTAGGCTGCCTGTACAGGTTATCAAATGTAGTACCATTATGGCTAAAGAAAAAGCTATATATTACGCCCACTTCTCCTCTCGCTTGTCTTACTGCCTGCTAGTATGGGCAAGAGCGTCTGCCTAAACCTAAACAGACTCGAGATGTTGCAGAAAAAGGTTCTAAGAATACTTGATAATTTTTATGCGCACCCTCGCGAACTATGTACTCATCAGCTGTTTATAAATCACGATATTACTAGAGCAAGTGATCTTTATACATTTATATTACTACTTCATACAAAGAAAACCAAGCTTAATTCGCATTCATTTGATAGATCGCCCCGACACAGTCTCCGAAATCAATCCATACCAGTTCCTTTACCCCGTACAATCTACGGAGAGTGTCTTCTTCAGTGCCATATACCAGCAATATTGAACAAATTTTTAACTTGTACCAATTTCGACCTGCCTGAATGTAAATTCAAGAAACATGTGCAAACTGTGCTTTTAAACGTATAGTAACCGCTGGAACACCAATATCTTTCTTTGTTATCTTGATGTATGATACATTTTATGCATAAAATTATTTTTTTGTCATTGCGCAAGTGTTTGCACGGATTGTGTTACATATGTATTACGTAGGGTTGCGTTGTGTGAATTCTATTTCATGTCTAAATTTTGGCACATCCTTGTACTGTGTTTCAGGTGATTACTTTTACTAACTGCCTGCTGCTGTTTAATGGGTCTTTGGGCACTCTCAAGGTGTATGTGCCACCTTTTCGCCTATGGAACTCCGACTCGATGTTGGAAATAAACTTTACATCGTACAGGGGACCGAGAAAGGATGTGTTCAATCGTTTCTATGGTTGCACAAAAGTCCCACATGGGCGTATCCCCCATTGCAATGCGGAACGAGTAGGCCTTCGTAAATGTCACCCTGAGCCAGAGGCGGCCCAATACTGTCGCCTCAGAACGGGAAACTTCTGATGGCACTTGTAGTTTTAAGGATGGATGAAGCCTACGAAGATGACACTTCGGGAGGTTGGAAGAGGACCAATGTTTGTGTGCCTAGTTTTAGCCAAGATCTGAAGCTTTCTTGCAGCGCTGGTTCTGAATAAGGGGATTGGAATTGATCGGGTTTCCAGATGGGCAGACCGGGCGGCTTTGTCGGCGGTGTCATTACCAGCAATGCCGGTAAGCACAGGTGGCCACTGAAATATAATTTCATGCCCTTTAGCGATAGCTTAATGGTGGTCTTCTCTTCTTTCATACGTCAGCTGCTCATGAGTCCTATGATATAGGGCAAAATGCAGACTCTGAAGTGCTACCTTAGAGTCGCAAAAGATGACCCATTTCTGAAGTGTCTCTTGCAGGAGATATTCGGCAGCACTACGCAGGGCAGCAAGCTCTGCCACCGCTGATGTTGTCATGTGTGACAGTTTGAATTTTATTGTGATTTCTTTAGCCGAAATGACAACGACACCTGAAGAGCTGGTAGATGACACCGAACTATCGGTATAGATGTGTATTCGGCCCCGTATGCCTCATTGATTATTAACAGCGTCATCTGTTTCAGAGCTATGTGTGAGTAATTAGCCTTATTTACACCCGGAATACTTAGGCGCACCAGAGCCTGTTGGAGACATGACAAGGGCAATGAAGGCCTTGCTGCTCGTATTTATCCTAATGGAAGACAATCTGTATGAATGATTATAACTTCAGGCCTTCAGGTCATCGCAGAGACCTCGTTGCACGAGGTCTCTGCGATGGCAACAACGCCAAGTGATGATCGGGGACGCGGGAAAGATGATGGATATGCGTCCTGAGACAATCCACAGAAACATATGTTTGGATGGGATCGCCTTTGCTGTTGACGCACAGCAAGGAAGTCCTAAACATATGCGCAATGCTTGGCCCTTTAAGCTCTCCAATGAGAGAATATTAGTCTTGCACGTACTGGACAACATTGGAAGGCTGTAGCGTATATACCCTAGGAATAGAGCTCTGCACAACTGAAGCATGGAGCGTACAGATGTACCCCATGTTTTCCCGCATATGAATCTCAGTACCTGGCAGTCGACAACAGTTTTTTTTTTTCATGTGCGTGCAATGAGGGCTCCAGGAACGATTTCGGTCGATTATTACACCCAAGAATTGATGGGTCTATCCATGGGTGATAGTGCGTCCATTAATGGAAATAGGGTATGGTGTCATAGGTTTACGTGTGAATGCAATCAATGCACATTTCTCGGTCGATACAGACAAGCCTTGTGTTTGAAGGTATGCTGATGTTGAAGTTGCTGACACAACATGGACCATTTCAGGTCGCGAGCGGCGCCGCTGTGATAGCAAATTGATGCACTTGACTTTGAGGTCGACGCTGCGATGCTACTTCGGACTCTACAAGATTATCCGACGAATTGGCGCACTTGACTATGAGGTCGTGCCAAATGCCCTCATAGTCAAGTGTACCAATTCGTCGGATAATCTTGTAGAGTCCGAAGTAGCGTCGCAGAAGTTTCTCACTACGACCTTGGCGTATTGGTGTCCAAACACAAACACGGTCGCCGTGCTGATACTCCACGTATCGCCGTCGGAGATCGTAGCGCCGGCTGTTGGTTCTTTGCTCATTCTTCATGCGCAGCTGGGCGAGCTGTCGGGCTTCTTCGCGCGCTGGAGATAGGCGGCGACGTCGAGATTCTCTTCGTCGGTGACGTGCGGCAGCATGGCGTCGAGAGTCATCGTCCGGTTCCTTCCGTAAACCAGCTTGAATGGCGCAATCTGCGTTGTTTCTTGCACGGCAGTGTTATACGCCAAGGTTACGTACGGCAGGATCGCATCCCACGTCTTTTGCTCGACGTCTACATACGCTGCTAGCATGTTAGCGAAGGTCTTCAGCTGCTCCGCAAGACCATTCGTCTTCGAGTGGCAGACAATTGTTCTCCTGTGACTTGTCCGGCTGTATTGCAGAATGGATAAGATGAGCTCTGCTGTAAAGGCCATTTCTCTGTCGGTGATGAGGACTTCTGGGGCATCATGTCGCAGCAGGATGTTCTCGATGAAGAATTTCGCCACTTCGGTTGCGCGACCTTTTGGCAGAACTTTCTTTTAGCGAAGCTGGTGACGTACTCCGTCGCCACGACGACCCACTAATTTCCGGATGCTGACGTCGGCAATGGCCTCAATCAGTCCATCCGATTGGTTGTAACGGTCGGCAAAGAGTTTTGATTGGCTGTAGCAGCCCTGCTGGCCTTGTTTGGGGTGTCTTGCGTCGCTAACAGACTTGGTAAGTCTTGACGTAACAGGCGGCGTCGGGGGTGAGGCGCGGCCAGTAATACTTTTCTTGTATCCTTGTGACCGTACGGGAAAATCTGAGTTGCCCGGCTGTCTGATCATCATGCAGGACATGCAGAATTTCTGGCCGGACTGCCACGGGCACAACGCGAAAACACTGTGTGCGGGCTGGTGAGAAGTTCTTTACGAAGACGTCATTTTGCATGGAGAACGAAGACAATCCTCGTCAAAATGCCCTTATGACGACGTCGGTGTTGCCTTCCAAATATTCGACGAGGCTCTTCAGCTCCGAGTACGCTCCTTGTCATTCAGCGAAATCTTCCGTGCTTATTGTTCCTAGGAAGGCGCTGTCGTCATCGTCGTCTTGCGGTGGCGGGTCAATGGGGGCGCGTGATATACAGTCGGCATCTGAGTGTTTGCGTCCGGACTTGTAGAGGGAGGTCATGTCAAATTCCTGGAGTCTGCGACCCGAACGTGCGAGGCGTGCTGAAAGGCCCTCTAAATTTGGCAGCCAACACAAGGGAAACTGGTCGCTTACCACTTCGGAGGACCTGCCGTAAAGGTACGGACGGAATTTCATGGTAGCACAAATGGTGTGCTACCACGAACTTTGTACGTCGTAGAATAATTGGCTTCCGCTTTCGACAGTGACCTACTAACGTAAATCCTTAAAAATTCGAATTTAAAAGCTGCTGAAGAAGCGTTCACTCGAGAATGATAAAGTACACCTTTCGCTATGTAGATTAAATTACCGCGGAAAAACTCAGGGTACGGATTGCTCAGCTAGCACAGTAAGCTAACGAAAACGCACAAAAGTTAAGTGAGAGCAATTGGCGTCTGTTCAGCGACTGGCTTCGAGGCACGTTTACTACAAAGTAAATATGTCGCATCCTTCGAAGTATGATTGACCCGGGTAGAACAAGAACAGTCGCGAAGCGCACGCTCACGCTCCTGGAAAACGCAAGGTCGGGAAGCCGATATAATAGACAAAATTTAACATATGTACGTAGGAACTGTTCCGACCGGGCAATCCACCAAACCGGTTTACGAAGGACAGGACCAGCCGCAACTTAATGCCCCCATAATTTTTTATGAGGTTTATGCAGCGGCACATTCCTTCAGGAAAAACACGGCCCCAGGGGCAGGTCAGGTCACGAACGCAATGATTCGCAATCCAAGTGAAGACGCGCTAAAGAGCTTGACCAAGTTCTTCCGCGACACGGTCTGCACAGAGGACGGCGTCCTTCCAACAGAGAGTAAGGAAGAAAAAGTTTTTCTCATTTCGAAACCGGGCATATCCCGTAACATCAACAACCTTCGACCAATCTCCCTAGCGTCGTGCGCTGCGAAACTCTTTGAAAAGAATCTACAGGTCCAATTCTCCAACCACATAGTACTAAACGACATGTTCCCGTGTAAGAGTCCACCTCCTGGGCTGTCTTTTCCAGCCGCTGCTGGTTGGCTAGGGCCGCTCGTCTGCTCCTCTCTCGTACAGCTGCATCCAATCATCATCATCATCAGCCTGGTTACGCCCACTGCAGGGCAAAGGCCTCTCCCATACTTCTCCAACTACCCCGGTCATATACTAATTGTGGCCATGTTGTCCCTGCAAACTTCTTAATCTCATCCGCCCACCTAACTTTCTGCCTCCCTCTGCTACGCTTCCCTTCCCTTGGAATCCATTCCGTAACTCTTAATGACCATAGGTTATCTTCCGTCCCCATTACGTGTCCTACCCACGCCCATTTCTTTTTCTTGATTTCAACTAAGATATCACTAACTCGCGTTTGTTCCCTCACCCAATCTGCTCTTTTCTTATGCCTTAACGTTACACCTACCATTCTTCTTTCCATTGCTCGTTGCGTCGTCCTCAATTTAAGTAGAACCCTTTTCGTAAGCCTCCAGATTTCTGCCCCGTACTTGAGTACACGTAAGACACAGCTGGTTATAAACTTTTCTCTTGAGGGATAATGGCAGCCTGCTGTTCATGATCTGAGAATGCCTGCCAAACGCACCCCATCCCATTCTTATTCTTCTGATTATTTCAGTCTCATGATCCGGATGCGCAGTCCCTACCTGTCCTAAGTAGGTGTATTCCCTTAACACTTCCAGTGCCTCACTACCTATCGTAAACTGCTGCTCTCTTCCGACACTGTTAAACATTACTTTAGTTTTCTGCAGATTAATTTTTAGACCCGCCCTTCGGCTTTGCCTCTCCAGGTCACTGAGCATGCATTGCAATTGGTCCCCTGAGTTACTAAGCAAGGCAATATCATCAGCGAGTCGCAAGTTACTAAGGTATTCTCCATTAACTCTTATCCCCAATTCTTCCCAATCTAGGTCTCTGAATACCTCCTGTAAACACGCTGTGAATAGCATTGGAGAGATCGTATCTCCCTGCCTGACGCCTTTCTTTATTGGGATTTTTTTGTTGCTTTCTTTATGGAGGACTACGGTGGCTGTGGAGCCGCTATAGATATCTTTCAGTATTTTTACATGCGGCTCGTCTACACCCTGATTCTGCAATGCCTCCATGACTGCTGAGGTTTCGACTGAATCAAACGCTTTCTCGTAATCAATGAAAGCTCTATATAAGGGTTGGTTATATTCCGCACATTTCTCTATCACCTGATTGATAGTGTGAATATGGTCTATTGTTGAGTAGCCTTTACGGAATCCTGCCTGGTCCTTTGGTTGACGGAAGTCTAAGGTGTTCCTGATTCTATTTGCAATTACCTTAGTAAATAGTTTGTAGGCAGCGGACAGTAAGCTGATCGGTCTATATTTTTCGAGTCTTTGGCATCCCCTTTCTTATGGATTAGGATTATATTAGCGTTTTTCCAAGATTCTGGTACGCTCGAAGTCATGAGGCATTGCGTATACAGGGTGGCCAGTTTCTCTAGAACAATCAGCCCACCATGCTTCAACAAATCTGTTGTTACCTGATCCTCCCCAGCTGCCTTCCCCCTTTGCAAAGCTCTCAAGGCTTTCTTTACTTCTTCCGGCGTTTCCTGTGGGATTTCGAATTCTTCTAGACTATTATCTCTTCCGTTATCGTCGTGGGTGCCACTGGTACTGTATAAATCTCTACAGAACTCCTCAGCCACTTGAACTATCTCATCCATATTAGTAATAATATTGCCGGCTTTGTCTCTTAACGCATACATCTGATTCTTGCCAATTCCTAGTTTCTTCCTAGCATCCAATCAGCAGCGGCCGAAATGGACAGTCCAGTAGGTGCACTCTCACAGAATACCCCCCCCCCATATGTGACTGTGTCATCACAGCGCCACGTGCCACCAGTGGCAAACGCCACCCGTATCTAGGAGCCATCAGAATCTGGAAGATATATAGCTGGGATTACCGCGGAACTCTTCACTTGGCAGCTGAGGAAGCGGCAACGCAGCATACCGCTGATTGTTTCCCGTTACTTACCGAGATTGGTTGCAGTTGCTTCATGGCATAGGAATTTCTTTTCATATTTCCTTGCCGCAGTAACTGCTGCCAAATCAAAATGTCAACTTGTACTCAGCTGTCCAGAGACTTGGAAGCATTTCGAACGCAAGTTGGAGAGTTGCGTACCAGCGTCACCCTATTCAACGAAATTTTTCAAACAATGTAGACTAAGCAGGAAGGACTGGGGCACTATTATGTCAAGGTATTCCAACCTTTCTATTCCAATTCTGCAATCAGCCCTCCTTGATTGGTCAAAAAACTTTTTGGACCACCCCCACTTCGCCTGTTTGCCACGTGACGCCACGAAAACCGCAATAGCTTCCCATCTGATGTGAAGCGTACACACTGATTATGCACGATTGTACCAAACGAAAGAAAAATTATTTCTGATTTGATGCCTTTTCACCATTAGACCTCGGCTATTGGTCCAAAGTTTTAGGGCTGCACCCACTTCACCTGCCTGTCATGCGACGTCACAGAACCACGAAAACTCACCGCGTCAAAGCGACGTGTACGCGTTAAAGTAGCGTTAATACGCCGAATAAAACTGAATGTTTTTCTGTTTAGCCGTAGGCTAGCCCGATCAGAAAGGAATAAAAGATGGCTACCGCCGAACCCTCAGGCACTCACTACTCGCACTTGCCGGAGAGCATGGGTTTATTTGCGACAATAAAGCTTTTTGCGCAGCCGTGTAACATTTTCGAGCCCTTTCGGCATGTTTGCGACCTCGTTATGCCAACTCATTTTTGCTGAGGATCCGGTTCGACAGCATTTTTAACCTTCCGTTGGAAGGCCCCGCGATTTTCTACTAGCCACCGCAAGTTAAGAATGGGAAAGCGGACCAATCGCGGACGCCGGCACCAGCCTCTTCATCCGGTTATCCATTTTCAGCGCACTGGCTCGGCCCCATTGAATCCCTCTCTACTTGAGCGTGCTCCTCGCCTCTTTTCACCTAATTAGATAAGACAAGCCGCTTCATTGTAGGAAATGTTATTCGTTGTTAAAGCAAACAAAAGTGACCTCCTATAAATGAGGAGAGCATTTTATTTGTCTCTTCAGACAAACCTGCGGGTGTCCACCCGATGCTTGCGCCGAAGGTTAGGAAAATTTGACGTCAGAAGATTGGAATAAAAACATGTTGGAATAGTTTTACGTTATAGGGCCCCTGGTCAAAGAATATAAGGAGCTCTCCCGAACGAATGAGGACCTAACAAAACAGGTTGCTGAATTGCAGCAATACTCAAGCTTGAACAATGTGGAAATCAAAGTTGTAACGGCAACAAAGGGCAAAAGCTGTGAAGCAATTCTGCATATAATCACAGAAAAAATTTGTTGTCCTGTGCGACCTGCAGAGATTGACGTTGTGCACAAGGTCCCAGCCAAAGGTGTCCTGAACATTATTCCACGTTTTTTGTTCTCGACAAACGAAGGCTGAATTTTCTACACAGCCAAGGAAGGCGCGTCTATCAAGCAGGTCCACTGGCATAATGAATCAGGATAAGGCCATATGCGTGAACGATCATCTGACTCAGGAGAACAAGTGACTCTTTACTCAAGCATTGACTCTTAGGAACAAAAGCAGTGGCAGTTTTTCTGGATTGAGACCTGCCGTATCAAAGCGAGAAATCCTACAGGCGAGGGTACCGCAGCTCTGGATTTGGTTAGCTGGCTATTTTTTACTTAAAGGCACTGTCCCTTGCCTTGATGTTTGTGAACCAGCATGGCGTCACACACTGTTCACAAGCTGAAGCAACTCCTTAATGTTCGCGCCCTTCTCACATTTCCATCATACATCCATCCACCTCGCTACGGACTCTATCCCGGACGAGTTGATTGTCGACAGGCTCATAGACAAGTACCTGCCGGTCGTGGATAGCTCTGCCCCTACTCAGTTCCCAGACTACGCGGGGTGTGCGGTGCTGGAGCTGGACCAGGACTTTACCGCGGCCGACATCCGAGATGTCCTCTTCTCACTCAACGTCAAATCTGCCCCTGGCCCAGATGGCGTCACTAACAGGATGCTGAGGAATCTCGATGATGAGTCGATCGACTTCCTCACTGAAAGGATTAATGAAGTCTGGCGCAGTGGACAGGTCACCACGCCGTGGAAGGCGGCCTGCACGGTACCCATCCCCAAACCCGGTAAAGCACCAGGAATAGAGAATCTGACCAATTTCCCTGGCGTCCTGTGTCGGTAAGGTTGCAGAGCATGCCCTGCTCTACCGGCGCAAGGTGCACATCGGGGCCAATGACATGTATACCCACAATAAGATTGGTTTCAGAGCCGGCCTCTCGACACAGGACGCCATGAAGCTGATAAAACATCAGATCATCAACCGGAGCACGGGAGATACCAGAGCCATCCTTGGATTAGACCTGCAGAAGGCGTTCGACAATATTTCACACGAGTTCATTCTCCAGTCTATTGCCGGCCTCGGGCTCGGGAAGAGGGCCTGCGACTTCGTCCGATCCTTCCTTAGCCAGACAACTGCCAAGCTCAAGATTGAAGGATACGTTTCGCAAGAGATCACCCTCCGTTCACGCGGCACGCCTCAGGGCTCAGTCATCTCGCCAAGATTATTTAACATCGCAATGATCGGGCTTTCTAAGGAGCTCACGAACATTCAATGAATCAACCATATCATCTACGCAGATAACATCATCATCTGGTGCGTCGGCGGGTGCGACGGCCAAGTTGAAGCCGCCATGCAGAGCGCCATCGATGCGACCAAGCGGTTCCTCCGCCCCACTGGGCTCAGATGTTCTCCATCGAAAGCTGAGCTACAAGACCCAGAGGCGGCGGCCATCGTGATTGGAAACCGGCGTCTGAAAGCGAAATACGGCTTTTCACTGGTGACGGGTCTCCGATTGCCAGAGTGGACTCGCTCCGAATATTGGGAATGTATATCGAGTCTAACGGTGCCAATGGAACCGCACTCAGAAAGATCACCGCCAAGACAGAGAGTGCTCTCGGCCTCATTCGGAAGATCGCCAAAAGGCACCGGGGAATCAAGGAAGACAATCTCATCCGCATTATACATGCTTTTGTTCTCTGCCACCTCTCATACTCGGCGGCCATGCATAATTGGCATGTTGCAGAGAGGAACAAGCTCAATTCACTCACCAGAAAGGTCTTTAAGCTTGCCTTCGGCTTACCTGCAAGCACCCACACCGAAAACCTTGTTTGGATCGCACCGCTGGTACGATCTGTTGGGAACTCGGCGCTGACGCCCGTGGTTGTACCTGGGTCGCAAGCCCCAAGGGTAGCGTTGGCCTGGCGGCCTGGGGTACAACTGGAAGCATCCGAAGGTCCCGGCAAAGCATGAGTCGACTGGTAACAACAAAACAACTTGACGTAGTAGTTATGCGGAAACCCGCAAGGTGGAGAGAAGCAATGAATAAAGGGAAAATGAGACATCCACCCGTTTTGTAGCAATTGCTACAAAGGAAACCCATACGGATTCCTCGAAAGAAAAGCCTCATAGTTGAAGAAAAAAAAAAAAAAAAAATTCGTCCAGGTCCGGGACTCGAACCCGGGACTACCGCCTTTCCGGGGCAGCCGCTCTACCATCTGAGCTAACCAGGCGGCTAGCAGATGGTAGGGCGAAGTCGAATTTGTCGACAACACGAAGCAAAGGCAAGAGTTTGACGTAGTAGTTATGCGGAAACCCGCAAGGTGGAGAGAAGCAATGAATAAAGGGAAAATGAGACATCCACCCGTTTTGTAGCAATTGCTACAAAGGAAACCCATACGGATTCCTCGAAAGAAAAGCCTCATAGTTGAAGAAAAATTCGTCCTGGTCCGGGACTCGAACCCGGGACCACCGCCTTTCCGGGGCAGCCGCTCTACCATCTGAGCTAACCAGGCGGCTAGCAGATGGTAGGGCGAAGTCGAATTTGTCGACAACACGAAGCAAAGGCAAGGGTTTGACGTAGTAGTTATGCGGAAACCCGCAAGGTGGAGAGAAGCAATGAATAAAGGGAAAATGAGACATCCACCCGTTTTGTAGCAATTGCTACAAAGGAAACCCATACGGATTCCTCGAAAGAAAAGCCTCATAGTTGAAGAAAAATTCGTCCTGGTCCGGGACTCGAACCCGGGACCACCGCCTTTCCGGGGCAGCCGCTCTACCATCTGAGCTAACCAGGCGGCTAGCAGATGGTAGGGCGAAGTCGAATTTGTCGACAACACGAAGCAAAGGCAAGAGTTTGACGTAGTAGTTATGCGGAAACCCGCAAGGTGGAGAGAAGCAATGAATAAAGGGAAAATGAGACATCCACCCGTTTTGTAGCAATTGCTACAAAGGAAACCCATACGGATTCCTCGAAAGAAAAGCCTCATAGTTGAAGAAAAATTCGTCCTGGTCCGGGACTCGAACCCGGGACCACCGCCTTTCCGGGGCAGCCGCTCTACCATCTGAGCTAACCAGGCGGCTAGCAGATGGTAGGGCGAAGTCGAATTTGTCGACAACACGAAGCAAAGGCAAGAGTTTGACGTAGTAGTTATGCGGAAACCCGCAAGGTGGAGAGAAGCAATGAATAAAGGGAAAATTCATTGCTTCTCTCCACCTTGCGGGTTTCCGCATAACTACTACGTCAAACTCTTGCCTTTGCTTCGTGTTGTCGACAAATTCGACTTCGCCCTACCATCTGCTAGCCGCCTGGTTAGCTCAGATGGTAGAGCGGCTGCCCCGGAAAGGCGGTGGTCCCGGGTTCGAGTCCCGGACCAGGACGAATTTTTCTTCAACTATGAGGCTTTTCTTTCGAGGAATCCGTATGGGTTTCCTTTGTAGCAATTGCTACAAAACGGGTGGATGTCTCATTTTCCCTTTATTCATTGCTTCTCTCCACCTTGCGGGTTTCCGCATAACTACTACGTCAAACTCTTGCCTTTGCTTCGTGTTGTCGACAAATTCGACTTCGCCCTACCATCTGCTAGCCGCCTGGTTAGCTCAGATGGTAGAGCGGCTGCCCCGGAAAGGCGGTGGTCCCGGGTTCGAGTCCCGGACCAGGACGAATTTTTCTTCAACTATGAGGCTTTTCTTTCGAGGAATCCGTATGGGTTTCCTTTGTAGCAATTGCTACAAAACGGGTGGATGTCTCATTTTCCCTTTATTCATTGCTTCTCTCCACCTTGCGGGTTTCCGCATAACTACTACGTCAAACCCTTGCCTTTGCTTCGTGTTGTCGACAAATTCGACTTCGCCCTACCATCTGCTAGCCGCCTGGTTAGCTCAGATGGTAGAGCGGCTGCCCCGGAAAGGCGGTGGTCCCGGGTTCGAGTCCCGGACCAGGACGAATTTTTCTTCAACTATGAGGCTTTTCTTTCGAGGAATCCGTATGGGTTTCCTTTGTAGCAATTGCTACAAAACGGGTGGATGTCTCATTTTCCCTTTATTCAACAAAACAACTTGTTTATTTTAACATCGCAAAGAGTTGGCGGTCAGGTTGACCGAAGTAGAGAGACGGGAGAGCACTTTACTCAACAGAAGAAATCGGAGCCCTCCTTTTGGCGTCCGGGGGCAGCTGTTTTTATAGTCTCGCAGTTGAGGGCAAGAAGGAACCCCTCAAAAGACGAGCACGTGAATGTACAATGGGCTAATGGTGACGCACACTGTCGTAGCGCTGCCGTAGCACCATGTCGAGCACGATCTCGTAGCACCCTGTCGTAGCGCTGCCGTAGCACCATGTCGAGCACGATCTCGTAGCACCCTGTCGTAGCGCTGCCGGTCGGGCACAATGACTGTAATGAGAGGATGATCCCTGCTTTCGCATCGCCTGGTTCGGGCACAATGACTGGAATGAGAGGGTGATCCTTTGCGGTCGCATCGCCGCAGTCGCGCCTGGAAACACCTGCCGATGAGCGTTGCGGCGACGATGATCGGGCCAAAATGTCTGCCGCCCCGCCGCAGTCGCGCCGGCAAAACCACGTGTCGCAGGCGAAACGCAACAGACCGCCCCGCCGGGGGAAGGAGATCCCGATGGACAGGGGACTGCATCCGCTGTCCGGAGGGATGTCGCTCGATGATGCTCATAACCGAAGTCGGGCGTCCCTCGACGTTTCTTGAGCGCAGCGCACAGAGAAGGCCTCGTTCTCTCGTTCAGGTTCGCACGGGACACTGCAAAGTGACTTCGGGAGAGTTCACATTTTTGTTCTCGTTCCCGGCAAGCGTTAGAACTACGCTGAAACTCAACCGCTCAGTCAGCAAGCACGGCACAACCCTCACTAAGCCCTGCCAGGCTCTTTCCCCTTTTTATACCACTGCCTAGTTCCTTACAGTAGTCTAGCATCACTCAGAACGCGTCCACAAATTGAAAAATTGCACTAGAAAGCATATCATCACTTTGAAACACTAAACAAAAGCAATATGTTAAAAAAAATCCTGCCTCAGGAAGAAAAACATCAGTAACAAACAATTTTGAGGCTGATTCCTACGTTAGGGGCTTCGACTTAAGCCATCGGCGTTACCGTTGAGACTCCCCTTTTTGTAACGCACCTCAAAGGAATATTGTTGTAAAGCGAGGCTCCAGCGCAGGAGGCGGCCATTTTTGGGAGAGATGGTCTGCAGCCATTGGAGAGGGCAGTGATCCGTCTCAATGATAAACCTCGAGCCGGCTAGATAGCATGACAATTTCTGAACGGCCCACACGAGACACGCACACTCTTTCTCGGTGGCGCTATACGCCTGCTCACGACTGGACAGCTTACGACTAGCATACAGGACGGGGTGTTCTACTTCTCCATTTTCCCGTTGGCACAGTACAACGCCCATGCCTCGCTCACTAGCATCGCACTGAACAACGAACCCTTTTGTATAGTCTGGCGATCGTAGCACAGGCTGGTTTGTTAGGGCACTCTTTAGGGCGCTAAAAGCTCTTTCCTTTGTCTCGTCCCAGACGACTGTTTGAGGCTCTGTTTTTCTTAGAGCATCCGTCAGGGGAGCCGCGATATCAGAGTACCTAGGGATGTACCTCTGATAGTAGCCGGCGACACCCAAGAACGACCGAATATCGGTCTTGGTGCGCGGTTGCGGAAAGTCTCGCACAGCGGCCACTTTTATTTCAGAGGGGCGGCGACGACCCTGACCAATCACGTGACCGAGGTAGACAACCTCGGCCTGTGCTAACTGGCACTTAGGAGCCTTGACTGTCAAGCCCGCTTCGCGCAGGCGGGTTAGCACTGCCCGCAAGTGTGCCATATGCTCAGACCAGGATGCGGAGAATATCGCTACGTCGTCTAGATACGGTAAAGCGAATTCTTGCTGTCCCCGCAACACTTTATCCATGAGGCTTGAAAAACAGTATGGCGCGTTCTTCAAACCAAAACTCAACACTTTAGGACGGAATGTTCCCATTGGTGAAATGAACGCCGCATACCTACTAGCCTCTTCTGTAAGTGGAACCTGCCAATAACCCCTGACAAGATCTAGGGTGGAAATAAACTGAGCGCTACTAACTTTCTCAAGGCGCTCCTCGATGTTAGGGATCGGATAAATTTGATCCTTAGTGATGGAATTAAGCCTGCGGTAGTCGACGCAAGGACGAGGTTCCTTGCCCGGTACCTCAACTAAAATCAAAGGGGAGGTATAATCACTCTCACCTGCCTCAATAACACCGAGCTGTAGCATTTTCTTTACCTCAGCCTCCATAATATCGCTCTGGCGGGGTGACACCCGATACGCCTTGGATCGTACTGGCTCTGTGGAGGTAAGTTCTATATCATGAGTAAGTACAGAAGTCCTACCAGGCCTCTCAGAGAACAGACCTTGAAACTCTTGTAATAGCTGGTGTAGTTCGGTTTTCTGCTCGGGCGACAGCGGTGCTTTACTGATAAGGTCACTAATGACTTGACCGGTGTCTTCCCTGTTCGTCACTGAGCCTAGTCCCGGAAGCTCGACCGGAAGCTCTTCAGGAACGTTTACCATCATGCACACCACTGCTTCCCTTTGTCTATAAGGTTTGAGCAGATTACAGTGGTAAACTTGCTGTGCTTTCCGCTTTCCTGGCAGACTTACCACGTAGTTAACGTCCGACAGTTTCTGAACAATTCGTGCTGGGCCCTCCCACTGCACGTCTAGTTTGTTGTTTAGCGATGTGCGCAATATCATGACCTCATCGCCAACCTCAAAACGACGGGCCCTGGCTGTCCGATCATAATAAACCTTGGCCCTCTGCTGGGCCTTTGTCATTGCTTCACCTGACAACTCCTCTGCCCTTCTTAAGCGTTCGAGGAGCTTAAGCACGTACTCCACCACGACTGGGTCGTCGCCCCTACCTTCCCACGATTCTCGAAGCATGCGAAGCGGAGATCGAAGCGAGCGACCGTACACCAGTTCAGCTGGCGAAAACCCCGTAGCCGCATGCGGCGCGGTCCTTAAAGCAAACATCACCCCAGGCAGACACAGCTCCCAGTCAGTTCGATGTTCAAAACACAACGCTCTCAACACGCGCTTCATGACGGAGTGGAGCTTCTCAACGGAATTCGACTGTGGGTGGTACACTGAGCTGTGTAACAGCTTTACCCCACACCTTTCGAGAAAAGTTGTCGTCAAAGCGCTAGTAAACACTGTGCCCTGATCTGATTGGATTTCCGCAGGGAAACCAACTCGCGCAAATATGGACAGTAGTGCATTAACTATCTCAACTGAGCTGAGTTCTTTAAGCGGCACTGCTTCAGGGAACTTTGTCGCTGGGCAGATCACAGTCAAAATGTGTCTGTACCCCGTGGCTGTTACCGGCAGAGGTCCCACTGTATCAATAACGAGCCGTCTAAAAGGCTCCGTTATGATAGGTACCAATTTCAACGGCGCCCTTGATTTGTCCCCTGGTTTGCCCACCCGCTGACAAGTGTCACATGTCCTCACGAAATGGTCTGCGTCCCGAAAACACCCTGGCCAATAGTACTCTTGCAAGAGACGGTCCTTAGTTTTCTTAACTCCTAGGTGTCCGGACCACGAACCCCCGTGTGACAAGCGCAACAGATCCTGACGATAGCATTGAGGCACGATCAGCTGATCGAACTCTACTCCTCTTCGGTCTAGATACTTCCGGTACAGGACTCCACCTCTTTCCACAAAACGCGCATTTTTCCTGGCGATACCTTCCTTGACATTGCAGCGCACGTTTTCCAGGCTGCCATCCTTCTTTTGCTCGGCTATCAAAGCCGACCGGCTGACTTTTAGCAACCTATCAAGTCCGTCTGACGTAGGCGCGATGAGCAAATCTGTAGATAGCTCTTCTAACTTTCCCTTATCGGGCATTTCCTCTCCAGTATCTGGCGCCTTCAATGCTACAGACTCAATTTTATTCAGTTCGGGCGTGCTCTGAATATCAGCTTGCTGCGCCTCTGACCCTTTTTCGTTGTTTGATAACGTCGGCCCCGCAACTACCGCCTTTGCAGCGAGCTCCCGAACCTTCGACCTGGTTAAGGCCTGAACACTAGCTTCACCAAACAAAAGCCCCTTCTCGCGCAGGAGGTGATCGGACCTGTTTGAAAATAGGTACGGGTACTGGGGTGGCAGCATAGATGACACTGTCGCCTCCGTCTCAAGCGCTCCGAAAGGTCCTTCAATAAGCACTTTTGCTACCGGCAGACACACGCTATGAGCTTCCACGGCTTGCTTGATCCATGCGCACTCGC
This sequence comes from Dermacentor variabilis, assembly GCF_050947875.1. Lineage (NCBI taxonomy): Eukaryota > Metazoa > Arthropoda > Arachnida > Ixodida > Ixodidae > Dermacentor > Dermacentor variabilis. The sequence continues at coordinate 74,540,424 of NC_134574.1, read as the reverse complement.
CCGTGAACATATGGGGTTCTACGTAAGACGGGTGAACTACATCCATCGTAGCTGCGGAATCGCGAAGCACTCGGCACTCTTTCCCGTTCACGAGGAGGTCTCGCATGTAAGGCTCGAGAAGCTTCATGTTCTCGTCAGTGCTGCCTATTGAAAAAAACACAACTTTTGGTGTTGTTTCCGGACACTGCGCCGAAAAGTGACCCGGCTTCTGGCACGTATAACAAACGCGCGCTTGCCTCATCTCGAACCGCTTTCTGCGTTCGGCTTCGGCTGCTGCCGTCTCCTTAGGTTCGGTCGCACTGCTTCCACTCGCATCCGCACTACGCGTGTTCCCCTTTGCTCTCATGGGTGTGAACTTCGGCCTCTCAAACTTCGAGCCAAATTCACCCTTTTGACCGTCCTTAGCTCCGCGAGCCCGACGCGTCACAAACTCCTCGGCTAGCTCAGCGGCTTTAGCCACCGTACAAACGTCTGGCCTATCCAAGACCCAGTATCGCACGTTCTCCGGTAACCGACTATAAAATTGTTCTAGCCCGAAACACTGCAGAACTTTATCGTGGTCACCAAACGCTTTCTCTTCTTTGAGCCACTCCTGCATGTTTGACATAAGCCTATACGCAAACTCTGTATATGACTCACTTTTGCCTTTCTCATTTTCCCGAAACTTCCGACGGAACGCCTCCGCAGACAGCCGGTACTTTTTTAGAAGACTCGATTTCACTGTGTCGAAATCCTCTGCTTCCTCTCTATCCAAGCGAGCGACTACGTCGGCCGCCTCGCCGGGTAACAAAGTGAGCAAGCGCTGTGGCCACGTTTCCCGAGAGAACCCCTGCTTCTCGCACGTTCGCTCAAAGTTAACCAGGAACAAACCAATGTCCTCTCCAAGCTTAAACGGCCGCATTAGGTCAGTCATTTTGAACAATACGCGTTCTCCTGCACCGTGTGCCTGACTTCCATTACGAGCGCGTTCCATCTCTACCTCAAGACGCTTCATTTCCAAAGCGTGTTGACGGTCACGCTCTTGTTGCTCTCGCTCTTTCTGTTCTTTACGTTCACGCTCTTCTTTTTCTTTTGCAGTCTCCCTCTCTTCAATGGTCTCAAGGCATTCCGACAGCTCGTCATCCTCAGCTTCTAACTCAAGAATAGCCTTTAGCAGTTCTGGTTTTCTGAGTTTGTCTGAGACATCCAGACCCAACTCTCTTGCAAGCTCCAACAATTTCGGTTTGCGCAACGACTTCAAATCCATGGCTGCTCTGAATGCTGCTTTCTCTACTGCTTACTATTGTCTTGCCGCAAACTAACCCGGCAGCAACGACAACCACAATTACCAGCTCTGTTTCTGACACTAACAAAAGCCTGGCAAAGCTCAGAAGAAGAAAGTCCCGCACTCACCAAACCTCGCAGGCAGGAATTCCGCGCAGTCGTTCCGCTGCAGGCAACCAGTCGTCACACAGGGCTCGTTGCACTGCTCCCGGATCGTCGTTGAGCTGCTCAGCATACAGTCAACTGCATCTCTTCGCTGCTGGCCTCCGTTGTCGCGGTCTCACCGCTGGCAGACAGTTGTTTGAAGTCGGAGGCGATCTCACCGCTGCCAACCAGATGTTTGGATCGCACCGCTGGTACGATCTGTTGGGAACTCGGCGCTGACGCCCGTGGTTGTACCTGGGTCGCAAGCCCCAAGGGTAGCGTTGGCCTGGCGGCCTGGGGTACAACTGGAAGCATCCGAAGGTCCCGGCAAAGCATGAGTCGACTGGTAACAACAAAACAACTTGTTTATTTTAACATCGCAAAGAGTTGGCGGTCAGGTTGACCGAAGTAGAGAGACGGGAGAGCACTTTACTCAACAGAAGAAATCGGAGCCCTCCTTTTGGCGTCCGGGGGCAGCTGTTTTTATACTCTCGCAGTTGAGGGCAAGAAGGAACCCCTCAAAAGACGAGCACGTGAATGTACAATGGGCTAATGGTGACGCACACTGTCGTAGCGCTGCCGTAGCACCATGTCGAGCACGATCTCGTAGCACCCTGTCGTAGCGCTGCCGTAGCACCATGTCGAGCACGATCTCGTAGCACCCTGTCGTAGCGCTGCCGGTCGGGCACAATGACTGTAATGAGAGGATGATCCCTGCTTTCGCATCGCCTGGTTCGGGCACAATGACTGGAATGAGAGGGTGATCCTTTGCGGTCGCATCGCCGCAGTCGCGCCTGGAAACACCTGCCGATGAGCGTTGCGGCGACGATGATCGGGCCAAAATGTCTGCCGCCCCGCCGCAGTCGCGCCGGCAAAACCACGTGTCGCAGGCGAAACGCAACAACCTGTTGAAGCTGTGAGTCCACAACACGCTCGAAGAAATTATCGAGGCACAAGAGCACTCACAGCTGCTCAAGCTATCCGGCACCCCGACGGGCCGCAAGATACTCGACGAGATGGGCCTCAATCCTGTCGACCAGTGCCCCGACGCCGTGCGGATTCCCAGCGACATCAGGTCTCAACTGCACATCGCGCCCCTTCCCCGCAATATGCACTCCGCAAACAACGTCGGCAGACGTCGGACCAGAGGTACAGCTCTACTCGACCATGTCCGCAATAACCACATTGAGGCAAACTTCGTGGATGCCGCGGCATATGTCCAACAAGAGGCATTCGCCGTCTCCATCGTAGACTCCTATTCAAGGCTTACTTGCTGCGCTACGGTACGCACTTCGAGGCCCGTGGTAGCCGAACGCACTGGTTGTGCTCGATGGTCGCAGAGAGGCAATATATAGTGATTCCAAGGCAGCCATTAAGGCCTACCAAACTGGTATGGTCTCCCCCCAGGCCCTCCGCATTCTCCAAAGCGCCAAAAGTATCTCTCCGCGTTCTCTCATTTGGTTTCCCGCTCACTTGGGGTCGACTGAGGGTTCTCCCTCTAACCCTAACGAGGGCACACACGAGGCCGCGCGAGGACTCACTGACCCCGCCGCCTCGGCAGTCCCCCTGCCCCGCGGGGAACCCTTGCTTACGTTTAATGAAATCACCACACACTACTATCTGTCAAGACGGGTATTCCCCCTTCCGCACCCCGCCTTATGCAGGGCGCGAGCGGTTACCCTTCGACTTCTACAAGCCCGTGCGTACCCTAACCTCGCGGTTCTTCATGCCATATACCCTGAAAGATATCCCAGTGCGGACTACCCTGCCTGTGGACTAAGGGCAACATTAGGCCATGTGTTGTGGGAGTGTGAAGCCATCGGCTCCTCCTTCAGCGAGGATAGGTGGGCTGCGCTCTTGGGCAGCCCCGAACTCAACGACCAAACGCTGGCCGTCCAGAGTTCCCGCGATCGGGCCGTCAAACTCGGCTTGGCGGTCCCTACGTGGGACTAATCGCGTGGCGGGGGGTCTCCCCTGCGTCTTCTCTGGACCAAAATAAGGTTACTTCACTCACTCATACATCATAACGTCCGAAGCTTACCAGAAAATTTGATAATATGGTCAGCTTTCATATTTTAAGCGATCGCCCCTTTTCATTCATGCGTCTATCGGAAACATGGCTACCTGCTGCTAACGCTAACCTGTTTTCCATGCCGGGCTGTCATGCTGAACTTTTTGATCGTCTGGCTGACTGCCACGATGGACCACCAATATTGATTTCTAACACGTTATCATGTAAACTGCGTGCTGATATCATAATTTCCATGGCTAAATGTAAATCAGAATTTGATCATGACTTTCTTCTCTCCAGCAAAAGAAATGGTCAATTTAGCGTTCCCCGTCATCATCTTACGATGATTTTTTGTGGTGAACTTGATAGTATACTAAACTAGTTCATTACCAATATACCCAATCATTGTAGGCGACATTAGCATTACAAATACTAACTATAGTTTTTTTTGCCCAGTACTCCAAGTGCTTCATTGGAGATGGTTTAGTGCCGCTAATATATTCTCCGACACGATGTAGTCCTTGCAGTCGGAATAAGCTTATTGAGCATGTACTTTAATCTAAGTCTGGTGCAGTCAATTTTGAACTGACAGACCATTATATAATATTTCTCTTACTAAATTCTCATGCTAAATGTAAAAATATAATGGCTAATAAATGTTCTTTAGATGCTGCAGAATTTGTGGATACAGTATCCTGCCCTGACCGTGGGCTATTATCCAAAGAATCTTGTTTTAAAAAAGCATTCAATACTTCGAGAAACCGACAGATATTAACTCTTGTACGTCTGTATCATCCATATCGCCTTGGTACTCTGACCCTAGATATCCGTAGATTACTAGAGGTCTATGGCGCAGGTAAACAAAAAAGATATTCTTCACAAAAAATAAAGCCCCAACCATTACAGCTCACCCTAAAGGCCCGTTTTAAATTGTATTAACAAACTCTCACCATCCTACTGAAACAGGCTAAAAGAACCTACTATCGGAATAAATTGCTCAAAAATGGGAATGACTGTAGAAAGAATTGGAACTTAATTAAATAATTTTTAAATCTTAATCAACAGGATGTGCTTGTGACAGAATTTACGGACGCCACCCAAACTTTAACTGATCCTATAGCTGTCGCCAAGTCATTAATTGAATGATTTTTCAAGAGCTCTGCATCTGTTGTCACTAACCTGCCCAGGTTGTCTCGCTTGCCTCAGTATTTTTGCTTAAAACCCACTTCTCCAGATGAAGTTCGCACTATAGTAGGTATGAAGACCACAGGCTGTGGCCAAAATCGGACTTGTTGCTCTTGAGTTATCTCTTGTCCTTTCTGATGGGGCATTGAATTTCGTACCGACGTGTTTTCCAACGAATCTCAAACAACAAAAGTAACACGTCTATTTAAAAAGGGAAGTCGGAAGTTTTTTTAATTTATCGGCCTATAAGCGGTCCTCCCAATATTTAGTAAAGTAATTGAGAAGCTCATTATTAATCACCTAATGAACTACCTAACAAAGTTTACCATTTTTAAACTTAAGCAGTTGGTTTTAGTGCTAACCTAACAACCGCATTAACGCTGATAAATCTGACAGCCAAAACAGTTTATCGATAATGGGCTATGGGAAGAAACGGTATTTATTGACACTATTTGACACTATTAACCACTGCATTTTCTATGCTAAACTTGAATCCTTGCGAACTTGTGTAGATGCTTTAGCCCTTTTTGAAAAGTTACCTTACCAACAGAACCCAAGTTTTTATTTATGGACGTGCTTTATCCTCTCCAATAACAGCTAATCAGGGCGTCCCACAAGGATCAATTTAGGGTCCTCTGTTATTCTTTTCCTAGACTAATGACTTACCATCATCACTTAATAATTCTGACTACATACTCTATGCCGGTGATACAACAACATTCAGCGGAGATAAAGACGTTAGTTACGTATTACCAAAGTTAAACGCCGATATTACGAATCTTATTTCTTGGTGTAAGAATAACTAGCTGCTAAATCTACACCTTGTTAAAACAAACTTTATATTATTTCACTCGTCCCAAGAAACTCATACAATAACTCCTGAACTAAACATTGATAACTGCGTCGTTACCCCGTTTAATTTTATTGCTTTTCTAGCTGTTACATTAGGCCCTCGACATAAATACAACGTTCATGTAAATTATTTTAATAAGAAAACTGCTTTTGGCATCCGCGTACTCATTCGAACAAGACGTTTTCGGGAACGTATTCTAAAACTACTTTACTAATCAACCGTCACCTTACTTACTTTGTTGAATCGCGAGGCAACACATTTCCAACATGGCTGACATCGCAGATTCATCTTCAGAACCGGGCGTACCGAATAATTACGCATAATTCATACACCGCATCAGCAGCACCCCATTTTAGAGCGCAGCTCTTTGGCGTCCGTTCCTGGGTTTCGCGTCGTCGTCGGCGTTGTCGTCGGCCTCGTAACCAGCTCCGCCCCCCTTTCATCCCCCCAGCGCTAGCAGCGACCGATTGATACCGCTGGATGCCGCTGACGCCGCTAGAGAGTCAAGATAACGTGACTGCATAGAACACCGTCGCCGCCATGCAGAAAGAGGAGGAAAGGGTCCCCCCCCCCCCCTGTTCTTGTGTGGCGGATAGGGTGCTCTTCAGTTGCCGACGCGCCGGTTATTTCACGTAGGCCCCGGCACGTCGACGAATACGTGACCACCTTCCCACGGCTAGACCTGGTTCTTAGCGCTGCGGAAGCGAGGGTATCATATTGTTTGTGTCGGCATCGGCGGCGTTGTCCCTGAAACCAACTCCACAGCTGGGGTTGACTCACTATTGGCGTCAGCGGCATCAGTCAGTCGCTGCTATCTCTTCCCTCCTCCCTTTATCGTGTTGTCCGCTTGCTGCGCGCGTTTCTGCCCCCATCGTTTGCCGCTGGGTGTACACGCCGCCCCCCTCCCCCCTCTTCCTGCGAGTCTCCGGTTGTCAAAGCGCCGGCTCGAACTTAATTCCTTTCTTCGCTCCTCCTCCAATGCAACCCCTGTGCGGTGGCAATCAGAGAGCCAGATCGGTGGCGGCGGATCTGTATATGTGCACCGCCCGAGCCGAAATTGCCGCTGCCGTTCGCCCTGTGCGGTGGCAATCAGAGAGCCAGATCGGTGGCGGCGGATCTGTATATGTGCACCGCCCGAGCCGAAATTGCCGCTGCCGTTCGCCACTGCGAAATTATCTGCCAGTTCTGTCTGAGCCATGAGCGAGACGACCGATGGAAGTCCTCCGTCTGCTGCTGCTGCTGCTGCTGCTGCTAAACGAGCTGCCAGAGCAGAGGCCCAGCGCCGTCGCCGTCAGAATCCAGAGGTGCGTGCCGCCGAAGCAGAAGCTTACCTAGTGGAGTCTTTGTTAAAGGAATACGTGTGAAAAATAAAAAAAAAATTCTGTGATAGCGCATACATGTGTTGCTCGATTTCTTTGCCTCAATCTATCGAAAAGGTGAAACAGCTTATTTGCTGCGCTCAAATTTCGCATTAGGAAGTAACGTAATCGTCGGTAATTTTTTTTTTGCACTCTTCAAAATTCTACCATTGACTTGAATGCTTCTACTTAAACTTGGTCTTTAATTGTTCAGAAGTAGAAACAGTGACATTGCCACTAAGCTACGTCCCCCAACTCAACGTTGTAATACAAAGAACACGCAGTTTCTTTTTTAAATAACAACCGCTTGCTTCCAAAAGCAAACACTAACTACGGTAAAATGCCAGCCTTCTTTCCTGTAATTTCATTTTGGTAATCTCTGCATCAAATCTTAAATCATGCACTGCCCTACACTGTTTCCGGTGGCTTCTAAAAAAAGGTTTTGGTAACAACATACTTATTAAAAATGATATCTACATTACTGTGTAGCTAAGAATAATTTTTCTTCTCTGTTTATGTTCCTAGATATTACTTGTTTATAAATTCATTTGTCTTCTGTGTTGGATTGCGCACTGATGTTATATAACCACTAATTCCTATTCAATTATTGTTATTTTGTACGACCATGTGCACCTCAGAACAGAATTATTCTTGCTTATTTCTTTGTAATCTGTAACTTCACATATTTTGATTAGTTACGTCTAATATGTTGATTTATATTTATTCGTAATCGTAAACCTTAGGTGACATGTCTCGTTTATTCACTTTTGGTATATTTGTATTTTCCCACTGTTTTTACCTTGGTTTGCCAATCGCACGTTCTACAATTTTGTACATGTACTAACAGGAGGTCCCCATGACAGTTCTTGCTTTAGGACACCCTTCTGTATTTCACTGACTTTGTAATTGTATTAATGTCTAATAATAAAATGATTGTTTAATAATAATAAATTAAGGATTGCGTGGTTACTTCTTGTGTTTCATTCTCTCTTTACGTATTTTTCCTTCAGCGCCTGCCGTTTTTGAGGTGGCAAGACAAGATGGCAAGACGTGCTTTAGGCTTACAAAATGTACAAAGACCACACTGAAATTCTCGTCTGATTGTTCACAGGCGGTTTGCATTCCACTGCATGGAATCTCATATGACCACCTTTATTTTCTTATTTTTGGCAATGCTGAAATAAACAGCTGCATTAAGTGCTGAGCACTCTTTGTTCTAATGATGGCAGCCGCCATTTGCTTGTAATTGGAAGTACTAGCCCTGTCTTGCGCTATCTCATTTCATGTTGTGCCCACGAATTTCGTAATTTTATCACCCCATCTAATCTTCTGCCCTCCTGAATTGCCCTTCTCTTCCGTTGGCACCCATTTGATGGACCACCGGTTATCTACTCTACACATTGAATGGCTTGCCCAACTGTATTTCGTTCTTTTGATGCACGCTAGAATATCGCCACCCCCGTTTACTCTGAAATCCGCAGTGCTGCATTCCTCTCAATAATGTTACGCCTATCCCTTGTTGCGCAGTTCTTAACTTCTCGAGATTCTGTGTTGAGCTCCAAGATTCTGTGCCATGTGTTAATTCCTGTAGAATGCAATGATTGTACACTCTTCAACGGCAGCGCTAAGGTCCCGGTCATGACTTGATAAAGCCAGTCCTATGCGCTACAACCCGTTTTTATTCTTGTGTAGATGTCATTCTCGTGATCAGGATCCCTTGTAACTACCACAGATAGGTTGCATATTCCTGTATAAATATATTCCTGTATAAATTTGATAAGCTGACTGGCGATTTTGGGTTTTTGTTCTCCTGCCAGACTATTCAACATTACCTTTGTCTTTTGCATATTGATACTCAGCCCTACTGCGTCACTTTCTCAGTTAAAGTCCTCAACCATTTCTTGCAACTCATCCCAAGTGTTGCTGAATAAGGCTCTCGGAAAGAATTTCAGTGAGACTGGAAATAATTAGGGACTAAATCAAAATGGCCAAACTAAAAAGCTGCCACCCCGCTCGTATAATGCGTGGCGTCGACTGTTCCGCTGTATCAGACAAGGCGGCGCCACCACTGAGGGGCGAGAACGCGCGAGGAAAAAAGAGTGCGAAGTGGGGGAGGGCGGAAGAAATGGCGCTACATTTAATCATTGAGTAGTTTTACTAGGTGCGGCAAAGCAACGCAACCTAGATAAAACTTTAGGTGGCGTTAAAAGGCCCCTTCCCAGGCCGCATAGCAAGTTTTGTTTACACGCTGAAAGTACTTACGTGTCCTCCAGAGAGCGTTCTGCCGCAAAAAAATTTCAAATCGGCTCATTAATGGCCGAGATAGAAATGTTTCAGTGCCGCGAACCTATGATTTCAGGAGGTGAGCTCCACTGCATAGCGAGACACTCTCTCCACTCGCCCCGTCTAACCTCCGCAAGCGAAATTCCTTCCCTGCGTTCTCCCATACCGATCTATACGTCACGGGCCCCGCCTTCATTTTCTTCTCGCTTTATTTTTTTCGGCGCTGCACACGAGTTGTCTGGTTTCGCGCAGCGCAGGATTTTGCGCGCTGTGTACAAGGACACATAAATAGCGGTACAGTTCGGTGCTACAGGAATACTGAGGGAGAACAAGCGGATCGCAGAGCGTCATCACGTGCTGGGACGCGGTAGAAAATGGCATAGTTTCGGTACCTGCGCACGTGACTGCACGACCATGCGAACAAGCAGACAAAGCGGAAGTACATCTCTCTTGCTTCGGTGCCAAGTAAAACAAAAAACACGCCAACATTCCATTTGTGTGTTTTATTATTTCTCTAAACTTTAATTCGTCAATTCAAGCAGCAGATCACACAAATAACACATGGTGCCTTGAATAATACTCGAATTCAGGTCTTACCACGAGCGACGTCACTCTGAGGACCAGAGTACGTAGGCGAAGGGACGCGAGTACGTCACTGTCCGGCTTTGAGCGCAGCGGCCGCAAGGAGAATGGAAAACGGCGTTCGGATTGAAATTTCAGACCTTTCCGCGGAGCGTAGCAATGTAATTCTTTGCAAACACGATCGTTAGCGCGCACTGTATGCTCAAAGTGGCCAGACCTGGTGAGGGGCCCTTTAAGACAAGCGGCGAAGGAGACAGGACGCGGAGCATCGCGGAGGAGGAGGGCAGGTGGAGGCACGCTAGGCATACCTTCCCTAGCAGTTGCTACGGGTTGCATGCGCGTTATGGAGATGCCGAGTTCCTCCCGTGGCGAGTGCGCTGCGCACACGAAGGTATGAGACGTATGCGCACCTAAACTCTGCCGCGCGGCAGCGAGCGAAGCGACCTTCGTGCTGTCTATCGCTTTAAAGCAAATTCAGCGGCAATAACGCTGCATGCACAAAGGTATGAGCCGTCGAAGCGCCTAGATTCTACCCCCAATGCAGACGCTTTAAAGATAGGGCGCGTGCTGCCGCGGAATACGCAGTTTCTGCAGGAATACAACGCAGCCCCCTCCCCTCACCCCGAAGCCTATCGCGCGACGGCAGACGGCGCGCATCCTTTTCGCTTTCCTCCCTGGCATGTGCGAAATTGAGCCGTCGCACGCTTTCACTCGCACATACATCATACGGCGCGCGGGGACGATGTAATCGCCTCTGCAGTTTATACGGAACACCGCGCCGGCGACGACGACGGTAGAAATGCACCAGGAATGTTCATATTATTGCTATCGCAGTTATATGCGGGCACGGCACCGCATATGGCACCGTGCGGGCACGATGCGGGCACGGCACCGCATCGAGTATGCAGCGTACTCAGCTACTGCTATTGCAGGTGACCGTCACTTGGGCCGTTTGCTCAGCACTTCCCGGCACGTGCAGACTGCGCACCGATGACGCGACACCACCTCGGCTTGCCTTGGTAATCGCAGCGCCGAATCCATACAAGACCTTCGCGCACATCTGGCAACGGCGATTGGGTACTACAACGGACACCACCGGAAGAGGACTTAAAAGCCAGCCAGCAAGCGTCCACTTCGGGCACGGCACCGCATCGAGTATGCAGCGTACTGAGCTACAGCTATTGCAGGTGACGGTCACTTGGGCCGTTTGCTCAGCACTTCCCGGCACGTGCAGACTGCGCACCGATGACGCGACACCACCTCGGCTTGCCTTGGTAATCGCAGCGCCGAATCCAGACAAGACCTTCGCGCACATCTGGCAACGGCGATTGGGTACTACAACGGACACCACCGGAAGAGGACTTAAAAGCCAGCCAGCAAGCGTCCACTTCGGGCACGGCACCGCATCGAGTATGCAGCGTACTGAGCTACTGCTATTGCAGGTTAGTTACGTGCGGTGTGCTTCATGCATTAGGAGTAACAACTGCTGTTTGATCGCGGTGTCGTGCCCAGTTGAGTGGATTGATGTTTTAAAGCGTTCTAATTTACTTCTGTGTTCGCTCTACTCTGCAATGTTTGAGTTGCTCCTCTTGCTTTCTGGCGACGTTGAGTCGAACCCAGGTCCAATGTCAAAAGCTGAGGCAGATGCGTTTGCCTCCGCTCTTGAGGCGATACAGAAACTAGAGGCCGCACAAGAGGCGCTTTTGGCGGAATTAAAAAGCGCAAAGGACAAACAAGCTGCCACTGATAATGAACTCGTCATTCTAACAGCCAGGGTTGCGGCGCTTGAGTTAACCACTTCCTCAGAAAGCGTTGCAGACTCAGGCGTGAAGGAAAAAGGGAGTAAGACTTTACGTGATGTCTCAGATCAGCTGCAAAGAATAACTTCTGGATGTGATGACGCAGAAAACAGGCTCAGACGAAGTAATTTGCTGTTTTTCGGGATAAAAGATGACCCTAAAGAAGACAGGGCTACCCCTGAAAAGAAAGTCATAAAACTGTGCTCTGAAAAACTGCAAATTGCAACAATCAGTTCGCAATTTGAACGCGTACATAGGCTTGGGAAATACCAAGAAGGAAAGAACAGACCTATAATAGCTAAACTAACTTTTTTTAAAGACAAGCAACGCATCTTGTCATCTGCACACAAATTAAAAGGCTTAGAATATTCAATCGCTGAAGATTTCTCGCCAGCTACGCGACAAGCTAGAAGGAAGCTGCTTGACTTCGTGAAACCTCAAAATGTGTCTTTTAAGCTGTCAGTAGATCGGCTGCTTATAAATAACCAGACTTACACGTACGACAAAGTCACTGATACCGTTGTCATGTCGCAAAGATAGCTAGACATAAGCACTTGCCCACGGGCTCTTCCACAGTCAAAGCTACCTATCACTGGGTCTTTGTTGACACTATCTTACGCAAACATACGAAGCATCATGCCCAAGCGCGAATTAGTTTGCTCCCTGCTTGACGATAACGAATCTAATATTCTTGTTATTACCGAAACTTGGCTAAATGCTGACATTACAGACGACGAAATTCTTCCTGATAACCATTCTTATAATATTTACCGCAAAGATCGAACTAGCAAGAGAGGCGGTGGCGTTCTGCTCGGTGTTAAAAAATCTTTATCTTCTCTTATTATCGACTCGAACTCATCTCTTGAAATTGTGTGGGTTGAAGTAATCACAAATACGACTAAACTACTGGTAGGTGCCTGTTACCGTCCACCTGACTACAGCACTTCTTTCGTTACAGAACTGCGCAATAGCATAAACACGGCCCTCCAGCTCTGTCCAGCGCATTCTGTTTACTTATTCGGTGATTTTAACTTTCCGCTCATAAATTGGAGTAATCTATCATCATCCTGTCGAACATCAGTGGATTTTCTTAACTTAACTTTAGATCTTAACCTATTCCAGGTGGTTAACAAACCTACCCGTGGTACTAACATTCTAGACCTTATACTCACCAACACTCCTGAAACGATTGAATCCGTAATTCATCTAAACGGCTTTAGTGATCACGATCTACTTCAGGTAACAATCAGTGTTCCACTACCCTTTTCAGGGATCTCAAAGAAAATAATACGTGATTATAACAAAGCAAACTACTCTAAAATAAACGATGAACTTGAAGTATTTTTCAACCGCACGCTACTTCCTTCTTTTTATAGTCGCTCGGTGGAAGATAACTGGGTATGTTTCAAGAATAAAATGTCTGCTCTAATTAACAAATATATCCCGTTGATCTCGATAACAAATGACAAAACAAATCCTTGGTTTACTAAGGCCCTACGTAAGTTCAGGAATAAAAAGAAACGTCTGTACAATACCGCTAAACGCGTCAATAATGCTCCTTCGTGGGAAAGATATAGGATTTGCTTAAAAACGTACTGTTCCGCCTTAGCTGCAGCTAAAGATAAATATTTCTCCACAGATTTACCTTCTCTCTTACATTCGAATCCGAAAACGTTTTGGCGGGTTATATCACCTGACCGTGACTCAAACCGGATAGCCTTACATAGCGATACAAATACTCCTCTCTCTGACAATGAATACCCCTCTGCGTTTAATAAGTTTTTTTCATCGATTTTCAGCCGCGAGGATCATACCAATGTACCTGATGTTGCTGATTATGACTGGCAATTCATGGAAGGTATTGAAATCTCGGTGGAGGGAGTTGCATGTCTTATTAATAATTTGAACTTATCTACTTCATCTGGTATTGATAATATTAGTTCCAAGATATTAAAAAATACCATTTCTATATCCAGTAACATTCTGTACCATATATTCAAGCAGTCTTTGTCATCGGGACAGCTGCGCAATGACTGGAAAATGGCCAAAATTATACCCATATTTAAAACTGGGAATAAAAACTCCCCGAAAAATTACCGTCCAATTTCATTGACCTGCATTTGCTGCAAGATGCTCGAGCATATAATTGCTTCTCATATTTATAATCACCTAGAGTCCAATAATTTCTTTTTTCGCCATCAACATGGTTTCAGGAAAGGATTATCATGTGAGACACAGTTACTCGAATTCACGACTGACCTGCACCTTAACATGAACAATAACCAGCAGACCGATTGCATTTTTCTTGACTTTTCCAAAGCATTTGATCGTGTAGCTCATTGTCGCCTTATTGCAAAATTAACTGCACTTCGAATTGACTCCTTCACTCTAACATGGCTTCGTAATTTTCTTTCGAATCGTCAACAGTTCACAGTAGTTAACAATATCGCTTCGTCTCCTACTTACGTTACTTCTGGTGTGCCTCAGGGCAGCGTTTTGGGCCCTTTACTCTTCCTAATTTACATAAATGATTTGCCACTTAATGTTTCTTCTCACTTACGTATTTTCGCTGACGACTGCATTATTTACAGATCAATTAACAGTACTGACGACCACCTGGCCCTTCAAAATGACCTTAGCCTAATTCATAATTGGTGTAACACCTGGTTAATGGCTTTAAATGTATCAAAATGTCAGGTAATTTCTTTTAGTCGTAAGCGTGACAACTCACATTTTTTATACAACGTGAATAATAAACAATTGTTACATACAGTATCGTATAAATATTTGGGTGTTCACCTAACCGAAAACCTCTCCTGGACAGACCACATTGCAGCCGTTTGCGCAAAAGCTTCAAGGACTTTAGGTTACCTACGTCGTAATCTGGGTAATTCACCTTCCAACATTCGCAAATTGGCTTATCAGACATTTGTTCGTCCACAGCTCGAGTATGCATCATCCATTTGGTCCCCGCATCCTACATACTTAATCGACATGCTTGAATCAGTCCAAAACCGAGCTGCCCGTTTCATTACACGTAATTATAGCCATCACTCCAGCGTAACGCAAATGAAACTCGATCATTCCATACAGCCTTTAGTTCTTCGCCGTAATATCGCTCTGTTATCCCTGTTTCACAAATATGTTTACTATGCCACACAATCCACACTACATATCCAGATCGCCTCGAACACGTCTCGCCGATTAAATAACCACTTTAGTTTTGCGTGCATGTACGGTACGACACATGCTTTTAACTTTTCCGCGCTCCCTACGGCCATTCGCTTGTGGAACAATCTGCCTGATCACATTGCTTCCGAGTCAGATAAAGAAAAATTTCGTCATCTCCTACACGAGCATTTTTCATAATAGCACTTACAAATCACTTTATCTTGTTTCTTACCCTTGGCAATGTGCTTCGAACTTCTTGTGATTTTTTTTTTATAGATGCATTGCTATCTCGCTCCTATGAATTGCTATTTTATGCTGCGCCACATGTTCACTTGTATGCCTTGTATATATTATAGCTTTTTTGCGTCTATTTCCCTAAATATCCCTTCAAGAATTGTACTCTCTGATATGTTCATTTTTCGTGTATTTTACTTTATAGTATTAGTACCTTACTTTGAGTTTTACTCGTGTTATTTCCTTAAGCGTACCTTTGTGGCCTTTCATTACTTCAGTTGTTTCTTTTACATGTTTTTGGTAGTAATGAGCCCTGCATTGAGGCGTATCTTTGGTATTACACTTTAGAAGGCTGTTTACTCTTTCTTTTCCCCTTTGATTTTGTACCCCCCTTACACAATGCCCGCATAGGGCCTGTAAGGTATTTTAAATAAATAAATAAATATAGGAATGACACCCATACGTTCCTGCGCAATCCGCGTTCACGATGTGAAATGTCACTAATTTTTCACGCGTATACAGACCTGAGTTTCTACATTTAGTTTTCGAAAACGTATCAGCTAGTATAAAAAGAATACAAGCTTACTGGGTTAGTTTTAGCGCGATAGCCTTAAGGACCCGCCTCGCAGAAAATCCGGCATACCGCGTTTGGCGTCGGACGTCGCATCGTTAAGAAAGATTTTCGAACCACGTATACCGAGGCCTTCCATACGATGCAAGGAATTGACTGAACTAATCGAATTTCTCAAGCTAAAATACGTAGAAAAAAGCATGAACTACGACTTGCACACAACCTGCAGACATGATAGCTCTCGAACCGTAATTTGTCTATACGATAAAATACAATTATGTTGCGCGAACACTCAAAGAGACCCCTTCACACACACAAACCGGCCGCTGCGTCCGCCATTTTGCGCGCGCGGGCACGATAGGTGTCCTTGGGGCCTGGGAGCGGCGCGCTCACTTCCTTGCATTGACTTCAGCTGGCACTCGCCTCTACCGCACCGCGGCCCACGCGAGAGGCCGTGGTTCCACCACAAAGCTCGCCTTTGTGCACAGCGTTCGCGGCAAGCGTTTCCAGGTACGCATTACGGTTACATACGCTCCAGTTGCCGAGAAGCGTGAGAAGCAGTCGGGGATCTTCGAGTGCTATTGAGTTCCACTCCTAAAGGCGAAGATGAAGCGTCCTACAAATTTTGATTGTTCTCAATCGCAATCCACAACGAATCGCATGAATTAAGAACGTATCAAGATGTTCTGCTGTGTTTGGTGGTGTGTTGAAGCGCAGTTGTTTTTGGCGCTTACTACTCATTTGATGTCCTTTAGCCGTCCGTGAAGGTTTACTGACGTTTTTATATTCACATTCTACGTAAAACAAGCAGTGGACGTATTAATTTTACTTTCGAAGGAGAGAATACTTGAAGGTGTTTCGCGCATTCACAACGTTGTATGTGAAAGGAAGCGCAGGAGCCAATCTACAACGCAGGCCAAACAAGCCTGAGCATTTCACACTGCGGTCGCTTTTTCAATACACGTCAAAGAGACTGAACCACAAGACCAGAGGAAAAGAAACTTTCGGAATACAAAGAGTATATTGGAACTGCCATCTGCTTTTTTCACTGAAACGAGCTGATTCGTCTCGAGAGGAGGAAAATATTAAAGTGGGCTAGCGCCCACAGTCGTGCATGAAATATTGGGACACCTTCTGTGATGCTTGAAGGGAAGGCCAGCCATTTCGGACCTTCGATAGTAGAACCAGACGGCGTTCTATTGAAAGGTGAGCGCGCGGTAACATTATTTCAACGGGGCGCCGATGGCGAGGTCGACCAGTCGAGTTCCGTGAAGTCCGGCATGAAGGCCAGGCTGGAGTCCGAGCGGCGCTCGCTGGTCGAGCTGAAGCTGACGGGAACCCTGAGCGGCAGCCTGGTCCGAGGCTTCGGGCGCGGCGGCGATTCACTCACCACCCCGGGGTCCGATGCGCGGGCGCTGGGCTCCGCGTTCGCCGCCAGGAGGCGCCGAGGCCGCGGCATTGGTCGCAGCTGGGGTGAGCTGCGGCACACGCCTTCGTCGCCGCTGGGCCTGTCAAAATATTCACCGTTACCGCTTTAGCGGATACTTCGCTAAGACTGGCACATTTTGGTTAGTGGACAAAATATTTCCCCGCTGCATCATCTGCCCCACGGTCCAGTCACGACTCTCCCCATAAGCCCAATACCACTACGCTTCTGCCGTCGTGGGTAATGCTACGAGTTTTCCCCGAAGTACAAACATTGTCCTCCTGACGAAGATGATGAAGAAGTGGCCCTTGTGCAAGTTGTCAGCTATGGATTGATCAGCGTTACAATTCCTTTTTAAATGTACCTTGGAAATAGTTTTCTGCTTAATTAGTGCTTCATTCGCCCGACCATACGCCTTAAGTGAGTAGTGTACTCTTTGCGGATGTCAGATGAAACAGTTCCTAACCAATTTTCGGCGGATGTCCGCAAGTATCTAGTGGAAGTCTATAGGCTTTCTTAAATAAATGTTATTGATAGGGCACGGTCACAGTGGGTGTACATCAGCCTAGCAGAGAACAGTGTCATCGTAAGCAGCAGCGCTTGCGAACATATAAGACACATTATCAAGCGTGAATATGTAGTACCAAATAATTTCCTTTAATTGCGAACACGTAAGTCCTGAAAAACAGGAAATGAAGTTAAATAAATGGCATAACGTCGTGGTTCCGAAGCTATGATTCTGCGGCACCTCCGTGTCATACAGCGTATACGTCTGACTTTCACTACATTCGTGCTCACCCCGAGCACTTCTTTTCAGATTCACGTTCGACAATTTCTCAGGAGTGGTGACTGAGTTCTCCATAACATATACAAAAGAATGAAGCGCACAAGTGCCGTGCCTACGGAGGACCCACAGATGTAGTGTTCTCACTCGTGTGCCTCCGGAAGGAGAACAGCGCATCGTGTACTACGTGACCAATCTTACAAGTCATAATACACTGTAACATCTAAACACATCTAAACAAGGCCAAATGCGTTAATAAGACGTTTGCTACGAGGCGAGTCCCACTCATCCATCAGCGCCTACTAAGAAGTAAAACGCAGCGTTGACCCCGACTGCTGACGGGACCACAAAAGGCACCTCCGCGCCCCCCCCCCCTCCATTACCTGACAGCCTGAACTAATGATGAAAAGGGCCAACGTCAAATGCTACCGAAGAGCGGCGCCCATTTGGATTACCAGGGTGCTATCCTGCCACATATTCTATACTATCGGCGGTGGGGGAGGCGGGATGCTTCGGAGGCTGAAATGCTGCAGAGCGTTGCGATAGCATGGGCGTAGTTCGCAACCGATTCGACAATTGTGATTGGCTGCGATAGAGTCATCAGATTCCCTAGCCGAGTCGCCTAGGGAAGACGACGGTAGTGAAAACTGAGACTTTTCGTGCAGTGGGGCCGACGCGTCCTGATGTGAACTCGGACTCAACATGCTCCTACATGGAGTGAGCTTCCGTAACTGGAGCCGTGCAACTACTGTGGAATAAGCTCTTTATATTCATTCCTACGAATGGACGTATTTGTCGATGGGCTTGGTGGATTCCTTGCCACCACGAGCCGCAACAAAACGTACAGTGCTCAGCCATTGAAACGCGATGCTCAGAGCGCGCGCCTCCCCTAGGTTGCCTAAATGGTAGACCATTTAGGCTCCCTAGTCTCTCGGCAGTTCTTGTGCCACTGGTGGGTGATGCGGAGACCGAGCTGGTGCGTTTTTGTATCACATGAAATCGAGAATCTTTCTGATGCATTGTGAATGACGCCCCCCCCACCCCCTCTCCAGGTGATCACCCAGAGATCATCGGTGCCGTACTGCGTTGTAGGCGGACTTATCACAGATGTATCGCGTCTGGTTTCCTTGAAGAGTTATAATAATGGCAGCATCAATGTTTATCAAACATGGCGTGCATCATCACATTAATTCATCCGCGCTCTGCGATCGGCTAGCCTGGTTAACTCAGATGATGGAGCGACCACCCCAGAAAGGCGTTGGTCCCGGGTTCGAGTCCCGGAACAGGACGATTTTTTTTTCTTCAACTGCGAGGCTTCCTTTCTGAGAAACGTATGGGTTTCCTTTGTATCGTCGTGCTGCCATTCGGGTGGATGCCAATTTTTCCCTCGCATCGTAAATGAGCCACCATATACGTAGTAAAGATTAGATGCTCTCTGGCAGATTGTTTCTGCTCACTAGGCAAAGTTATTAATGAGAATAGTGGAGTCATTTTGCTTGATGGGTAATAAAGGCAGCAACAACGCAGACTGCTCTTTCTTATTTCGCACATTTTCTCATCGCACATAATTCAGTTCCCCGAATAAGCAACTCGCTCGTACTCAGCACCCATGTTAGTTTCCTTCCCGTAGTCATGTTCATCGCTGTGTTTGCTCAGTGTGCCTACGTGAATAGCAGCTAAGTCTCACGTGGCGGGTCACACGAGGCCGCAGAGGGACAGCTGTACTCACGCATGGCTACCGGTGGGCGTCCCTCTCCTCCTCCTCCTGCTCGCCATCAGGTAGGCCTGCGGGTGCTGCAGCCCCACCAGGTGGCGCAGGCGCAACGGCTCACGGTCCTCGCACGACGACCCGAGCGCCGTGGTGCTGCGCGTGACAAACACCTCCGAGGCTGCGGTGGCCGGCCGCGGGGGCGCCGGTGGCTCCTGCCCGATCTGCTGGCAGATGTACAGCGTCTCGTCCAGCGTCGACGCGCGGCCGAACGAGGCCGACCGCTCGCGCAGGTAGTGGGCATTGCCGGCCATCAGCACCTGTGCGTAGCACCCACACGCCGTGGCGTGTGCCGGTCGCCGTTGGTTTGTGTTTGCTTGTTTGTTGTGTGCCCGAAGTTAACCCTAACTTGGACTTTTTCTCACGGTCTACAGCGCAAGTAGTCCCGGTTCTATTACATTATAAATTGACGTTCTGCCTCAAGGCCTCGGCCAAGCGTTAATTCTGCATGTGGGCAAGTGCGAAGGAAGTAACTGCATGGTGTGGCTGTTGAGAGAAGGGCGACGGTGGCCATCGTCGGCATCGTCCCTGTGTCCACTGCAGAATGAAGGCCTCACGTAGCTATTTCCAATTGCCCATGTCATATACGCCAGTAGAGTCCCTCCCATGGCAGCAAATATTTTAAATTCGTCAAGCCGCCTAATTCACTGCAGCCCTCAAATAATCGCTATTTCCCAATTCATTTGCTGTAACAGACCACCGATTATCTGTTCTACGAATCGCATGGCCTGCACAACGTCACGTCCTCCTCTTAATCTCCCCTAGACTATCGGCTACCACTGTTTGCTCTATTATCTACACCACTGTCTTCGGGTCTCTTGGCGTTACGCCTATCATTTTTCGTTCCATGGCACACTCCGAGGTTTCCTGTAGCTTAATTCTACTTCTTTTATTATGCGGTTTGAGCCCCACTAGATAATATTGATATAACATCATTTGTACACTTTGATATCACTTTATTTTCAATAGCGATAATCTACCATGCATGGCTTCAAAGTACGTGCACTATATATGCTTCGCTATTCCGCAGATTCGCACAAAACGCGAAGACTTTAAGCTCTTGAGGCCCGCCAATGGAAGCTTTGTCCAATATATTGGACAACCAAACACAGCGTTCCATGGCTATTTAAACTGATTTTTCCTCATGGACACGGCTTATTCGGCTGCTACTAAGACCCGTGCTGCCCTCTATTGACTATACGGCCAAAGTCGCGCTGTTTCCCGCGTTTCCAGGAGAGTTTAAAATGGCCGGACTGAGCGTGAGCGCCTTTTGCGGCTGCCGCCTAAGAAATAAATGAATTTACATTGTCGCGTATACCCTGCTGTAGTATACACGCTGGATGAGGATCCAGGCGTTCGCACTTTACGAAACGTAAGCATCTAGGCGCGATGCTGAGACGAACCTCGTTATCCTCTTCTTCAGTCCCCTTGATGTGCCACACCACGTGGCATTACCCTCTCTTCAAAGAAAGAAGGAAAACACACATAGGCTTGACGTGAGGGCGCCGAGATGACCTAGGACAAACACATAGGCTATAGCCACAATTACTGTGGTGTGCGATATTGTCACGTGGTAGTGACGGTAAAGAACACAGTAGTAGTACTGGGAAAGACGAAACTAACTTTTATTGGGCGAACCTGTGCCCACAAAAACAGGCTACGCTCAAAGAACGGCGACAGCGGCGAACACAGTCGGCGTTCGTCGAAATCTGATCAGCGGGTCAAGCGCGTCGGCTTTTATAAGTCAGTCGTCGAATACTCCAGCGTAATCGCTGGGACCCGCGTGCCTCCCACAAAGTTCTACACTTATCGCGTCGCGCATACATGCAATCATATTACGCAAGGTTCGGCGACAATAGACAGCGGATAGAAGCATCGATAACATTCTAGAAACTTGCGATACATGTAGACGCGCCCTGCGCTGAGCGATAACATTTCTTAGACGGTAAAAGCGCTCACCCGTAAAAGATAAACGGGTTCATGTGTCCGTATAGTCAGAAGGCACAGAGCGATGAGTAACAAACTAACCTAAGCGGCTGAGAACGTCGAATATCAGGAACTATAGTACGGTTTCAGCCGCACAACGTGCACAATCTCAGATTGCGGTTGTCGACCTCGGGGAGGCTGGTTTCCCTCAGGAAGGTCTTCGTAATTCACGTCACTAATTCGCTGCAACACTCTATAAAATCCGAAGCAGCGACTCAAAGGCTTCTTGGATAGTCCTTTTCGGCGCACGGGAGTCGAGACCAAAACTTAATCACTAGGTTGGAACTCGACTTGTCGACGGGGGAGTTTGTAACGGTGCACATCGATGCTCTGTTGTTTCTTTATGTGCACTCGGGCAAGCTGACGGGCTTCTTCCACGTGTTGCACGAAAAGTTCGACATCTTGGGCGAGGTCGATGATCCATGTTCTCGCACGGCAGCATTGCATCTAATAGTCTGCACTTCACGGCCGTAAACGACGTAAAGCGGCGTGAAGCGTGTTGTTTCTTGCGTAGCAGTATTATAGGAACAGGTTACGTAAGGAAGTATCTCGTCCCACGTCTTGTGCTGTACATCTACGTACATAGACAGCATGTCAGTCATCGTTTTGTTCCGTCGTTCGGTCAAGCCGTTTGTCTTCAAATGATAGGCAGCTGTCCTTCGATCGGTAGTGCAGCTGAGTTTAAAAACGTCTTCAATGAGCTGTGTTGTAAAGTCTATGCCTCGGTCTGTGATGACGTGCGATGGGGCGCCATGCCGTAGGACGATGCTCTGTATGAAAAACTGGGCAACCTCGGAATCTGTGCCTCGACGCAGCGCCTTTGTCTCAGCATACCGCGTTAAATAGTCTGTGGCGACAATTATCCACCTGTTATCAGAAGACGACAGTGGAAATGGCCCCAAAAGATCCATGCCGACCTGGTCGAAAGGTTTGCCAGTTGGGTCAATCGGATTCAGCAATCCCGCAGGCTTCACAGCTGCCCACTTTCGGCGCTGGCATTCACGGCAGCCTTGGACGTGCCGCTTAATAGACTCGGCAAGTTTCGGCCAGTATTAGAATTTGCGCACTCTATCAAGCGTTCGCGTAAAACCCAAAGGGCCAGACGGAGGCTCGTCATGACAGGCTAACGAAGCTTCGGCACGGGGGTCTGCTGGAACGACCAAAAGGTAGGTCTTGTTGTTGGCAGCGGAGTTCTTCTTATACAAGACGCCATGTCGTAAACAAAAAGACGACAATCCTCGAGCGACATGCCGGGGTATTGATTGGTTTCGTCCTTCCAGATGTTCGTATATAGGCCGTAGTGCGTCGTCTGCGCGCTGCCCTGTGGACAAATCAGTAACGCTTACGGCCCCAAGGAAAGCGTCGTCGTCCTCAATGTCGTGGTCGGTAGTGTCGATAGGGGCGCGCGAGAGTGCGTCAGCGTCTTCGTGTATGCGGCCCGACTTGTACTCGATGGTCACGTCGTACTCCTGCAAACGTAGACTCTACCGTGCCAGTCGTCCAGAAGGGTCCCGCAGATTTGCAAGACAGCATAACGGGTGATGATCTGTTACAACTTTGAATGGACGGCCGTGGAGGTAAGGTCGAAATTTGGACAGCGCCTGTACGACGGCAAGACGCTCTTTCTCCGTGGTGGTGTATGGGGTTTTACATGCCAAAACCACTTTCTGATTATGAGGCACGCCGTAGTGGGGGGACTCCGGAAATTTCGGCCACCTGGGGTTCTTTAACGTGCACCTAAATCTAAGTACACGGGTGTTTTCGCATTTCGCCCCCATCGAAATGCGGCCGCCGTGGCCGGGATTCGATCCCGCGACCTCGTGCTCAGCAGCCTAACACCATAGCCACTGAGCAACCACGGCGGGTAGGTGGTGTAGTTGGATCTGCACGCGATAGTGTACGACTTGCGTAGGCGATCACTCTTTCAATACCTTCCTGCCGTTGTACAAGCACCGCACCAAGACCAACGTTACTGGCGTCTGTATGAACTTCCGTGTCTGCCTCCTCGCGAAAGTGGGCTAAAACTGGTGCTGACACCATACGCTGTCTAAGCTCTGTGAAAGCATTCTCTTGCTCTGAGGCCCAGACGAACGATACGTCGTCCCTCGTGAGGCGAATCAGCGGCTCCGCCATCTTCGAAAGATTGTCGATGAAACGCCGGTAGTATGCGCAAAGGGTCACGAAGCGTCGGACGCCTTTCTTGTCGGTCGGTGTTGGAAACGAGGCTACAGCGGCAGTTTTCGCGGGATTGGAGCTACCGCCTTCCGGTCTGACCACGTGTCCCAGAAACATCAGCTCCTTGTAGCCGAAAGGACACTTTTGTGGCTTAAGGCTGAGGTTAGCCGATCGGATGGCTTCGAGAACTTGCCGCAGTCGTTTCAAGTAGTCGTCAAATGTCGCCGAAAAAACAACCACGTCGTCGAGGTAGACGAGGCAGCTTTGCCACTTCAGACCAGCGAGAACGGTGTCCATCATTTGCTGGAAAGTTACCGGTGCCGAACAGAGACCGAAAGGATGTCGTCTGAATTCGTAAAGGCCATCTGGAGTGACGAAAGCAGTTTTTTCGGGGTCTCGTTCATCTACCTTACTTTGCCAGTAACCGTTCTTTAGATCGAGAGACGTAAAATACTTAGCTCGCCACAACCTGTCTAAAGAGTCATCGACACGTGGTAGTGGGTACAGGTCCTCCTTGGTAACATCGTTGAAGCGTGGATAATCAACACAGAATCGAAGCGTTCCGTCTTTTTTCTTGACCAGAACGACTTGGGAGGACCACGGACTGTGCGAAGGGTGAATGACACCATCATCTAGCATCTCCTCGACATGGGCATGAATTGCCTCACGTTCTTTGACGAGACATGATAGGGCTGTTGTTTGATGGGGCGTGCGTCGGCGGATGTCGTTATTCGGTGCTTCGTGATTGATGTTTGGCCCACCTTAGTATACCAAGCGAAGCACGCGCGTAATTCGATCAAGAGTTCCTGCAGTGCGCTCTTTTGGTCGTATAATAAGCTCGGAGTTTACATCGATATCTCTGAGCGAACCGTCGTCTGTGTCCACTTCAGAAGCAAAGCAACTAAGACTTAGTATTTCAAACATCACTAAACAGGCCAGCAATTATTCCCTGAAGGTTCACAGGGACAACGCCATCTTGAGAAACCTAAGCGATGAAACCCTGCGAGCCTTTACAAAGCAGCTGAATGAAGAAATATGGAGACCGGGCGGAACATTACCCGAGGAATGGACTACCGCTCACATAGTCCTTATATCAGGCATGCATGCAGGTTTTTTTTTTGGGGGGGGGGGGGGCAACCCAAGGTAACATTTCTGTGCAAATGAGGGCGACGGTACTTCTGCTAATACAAATGTGAACAATGCCCACCATTCGCCATAAAGACGCGTAAACCCGCAGAAGAGAATTGAAATAACGTGCATCTCACAGGTGCATTTATGAGATACGCCTCTACTTTAGTTGGCAAACAAAGAACCACATCAAATGGACTCGGGCATAAAAAATGGGCAGGAAGAACCTTGCCTGGAACAAATTAACAAGCGAAAGTGCAAAATAAAGATTTCTAGTAGCGTTTTTTGAATTAGCTCTGGAAGAATTACAGAGAAATGATTCTTTTTGCAACAACCACAGTTCTTTTGGATCCCTCGTTTACTGCTCTACCCAGTGCCAAAACCGACTCGTGTTGTTATTTGGGAAGTTACGTAACGATGCGTGGTCACGAGTCCCGTAAAACCGCGTAGAGAGCAGGACGCTGCTGTTCTAGACGTACTGCACCCACCACGGAAGGTTAGAAAAACATCCCCATTAGCACAACAGGGAAGTAGCTACGTCAGGCGGCTCGATTGATAACTGTAGAAGCGTCATTCAAAACACACGGAATTATTTGCCACATGCGGCGGCGTTTCTTCTACTTCCTTTTTAAATAAAAAGATGTTGATTGATAAATAATTTTACGAACAGTTTTCGCTTTTTCTCCCTGTTTGGCTGTCACCTTGGCTATCTCCCTTAGTAGATAGCTTAATTTCTCATCTCCTTATGACTCCTGTTTCCAGTTGCCAATATTGCACGAAAAGTGCTGTACAATTAGGGTAAAATCAGACGAGGTAACGGGTGACAGTCATATTGCTTGTGAGTTTAACGGTTATTGCAGGGTCTGATGGTGGACGCTGTTTCGCAATATCTAATTTTCCACCTTATCTAACCCATAACACGCATATATGGTCCCGAAGATCGCCAGCGTCGCGGCGAGCCGTCACTCGAGGAAATAATAAAGCAAAAGGAAAAGTTAAACGTAACTGACAGTTTCTCCGGCAACAACTCGTTTCACGAGCGTATACAAACCAGCTGACTATGAACCGAATCCATTTCTTGGCTCCTGGATCAGTCTAAATAACAAAGGTTGAACTAACGAAGCAACAGCGGTGCGCGTGATCATTCAATAGATGGTCAGATAAAAATTTTGTTGGGCATTATAAATAAAATATAATATTATAAAACAATAAACTACGCCCTGCCTGCTGCAACAGATGGTCACAACTGAATTCGTCTTGAGTTAGTATCGCGGGCACCGAATCGATGAGAAAACTTGTCTTCACACCCCAGGAGATGCCGATAACTATCGCCATCCAAAAGGAGTGCAAAACTGACAACCATTCCACTCTGTGAAGATGTAATGGCAGCGAAAGCTGACGACAGTCAAAGCTCTCAAACGAAAAGCAAAGTGTTTCACCTCCGCTGTGGTCGGCCTGAAGATAATGCAATATCGGGCCGACCCACGGCGGAAGTGAAGCCGGCGTTAAGCACCCTGCATACGTGGACCGATCCCGAAGATAGTGCAACAGCGGGCCGACCCCCGGCGGAGGTGAAGCAGGCATTAAGAGCTCCCCGTACGTAGGCCGATTCTAAAGATATTGCAATACCAGGCCCACCCGCGGCGGAGGTGAAGCAGGCGCTAAGCGCTCCTCATACATGGGTCGATCCCGAAGGTAGTGCAATGCCTGGCCGACCCCCGGCAAAGGTGAAGCAGGCATTAAGAGCTCCCCGTACGTAGGCCGATTCTACAGATATTGCAATACCAGGCCGACCCGCGGCGGAGGTGAAGCAGGCGCTAAGCGCTCCTCATACATGGGTCGATCCCGAAGGTAGTGCAATGCCGGGCCGTCCCCCGGCGCAGGTGAAGCAGGCATTAAGAGCTCCCCATACGCAGGCCATTTCAAAAATATTGCAATACCAGGTCCACCCGCGGTGGAGGCGAAGCAGGCGATAAGAGCTCCCCATACGTGGGCCCGTCCTGAAGACTCCGGAGGGCGCGTTGTAGGTTCCCTAGTCCAAAGGGGTATGTGCCATTGATCTTGGACCCTTTCTGCACTATCACCAGGATCGGCCCACATGATGATTTTTTCTGTTGACGGAAGCCGAAAAAACTACAGAAGTTAGTCATACACTGCTTTCGCTGTAAAAGTCGGCAAAATGTTCACCGCCAAGTAGATTGATTTGCGGTTCTTTAGGAATGTGTGTGGGGAGTGGTGGCGTGGGTTGATAGCGGGAGGCGGGGGGGGGGGGGGGGTTTCGGGCGGGCCACCCCGGGACCTCCCTTGGGTACGTGCCTGCCTTATTCCCAAACCGGGAAAACCGCGCAGGCTCGATCAATTACGACCGATCTCGCTCACGTCTCTCCTGGGCAAACTTCTTGAATGAATTAAAAAAATATGGGGTTTTACGTGACAAAACCACTTTCTGATTATGAGGCACGCCGTAGTGGAGGACTCCGGAAATTTCGACCACCTGGGGTTCTTTAACGTGCACCCAAATCTATGTACACGGGTGTTTTCGCATTTCGCCCCCATCGAAATTTTTATTTTTATTTAGTATGGTAATGCGGCCGCCGTGGCCGGGATTCAATTCCGCGACCTCGTGCTCAGCAAGCCAACACCATAGCCACTGAGGAACCACTGCGGGTTTTGAACGAATTCTACTCACTCGAATAGAACAACACATGGAAGAACATGGACTACACCCCAATTGCATGTACGGATTCCGCAAAGGCATGTTAGCACAGGATGTCTTCCTACACCCCAAGGAAGAAGTCCTCAACCCACAACCGGGCAGCAACAACAACATACTCCTAGCCCTCGACGTGGAAATAGCCTTTGATAATATAGCACACGAAACCATCCTAGATGGCCTCGCCGCCATAGGATGCATAGAGCGAGTATATCAGTATAGACCTCAGACTCTGCCCAGGCGGCGCTGCGGAAAAAGCCGTCACCAGCGCCCACATCGGAGCCTTCGCGCAAACTGAGTAGTGCATGGAGAGCTGTCCGCAAGCGAAGGTGCATTGGCCACAATGGACCCTTCTCTTTCGTTTGTGTTGAGGCACGGTTTCCTAAAAATCAAGGACCTGGAAAGCTTCTTCCGCCCATCCACGCTTCGGAAAGGAAGCTCAGCAGAGCGAAGTACTTGTACAATATAAAATAAAGTCTCAAGTGTTATTTCGGCGTGCTGCAACTCGCAAGTACAGAGAGCATCAGGTTTGTCTGTATGCATATCAGCATAAAAATCTAAGCATTTCAAAATGGTTCATATTGAATATGTCCTGAACACAAGACTTAAGTATCTCCTATATTTTTATGCATTTTATCGTAATGTTTAGTCTCGCAATTATTTACAGAGAGTATCCTTTCATAACCTTTTCCAGGGCAGCAAACAGCGTGAGATCATAACGAAAGAAGCTGCCTACAGTGCCTACGCGCTGCATCTTTCTTTCTCGCAGGAGCTACAGCATCGCCCGTACCTTAATTTGAACTTTTCGCAGACGCTTCGAGCAACAAGCGCGCACAAATAAATGTAAATACACACGACATTCTTTTTCTTTACACATGTGCGTTACTTCGCAATTACTCGTCCAGTGCTCCTACAGCAACTTCATTGCTCACATTTGAAAAACGCAGTCGAGCAGGCTCAGCACATTGCGAAGCGTGCTTGTATCGGCGCAGGACATACAAAATACCGAAAGTAGAAATGAGTTCGCGATACAACGATGCTCTAGAACAGGACTTTGAATTCATAAATGAACCAAAATGTTTGGTTAAGCTGACCTGCCAAATCTCTCCGTTCCACTTGTTGAATCAAGCGGAGGCGGACGTCTGTTAAAAGGTGGAGATATCGATGGCACATAAGCAGGATGGTTCGCAACGTTGTCTTTTTCAGTTACCAACGAAGTGGCGGCTGCAAATTCTTGAGTTCTCGCTCGGTTACCACGGTCCTCCGTCAGGGCTAGGCAACACAATTACAGAAGAACAAAATTGTCGCACTTTCTCATGCGAGCCGCTGTGTTGTGGGGAATGCAAGTAATCCGATTACCTAACAGGTTGAACGGCCCGTAATCAGCGCTCTCGCCTTTCCCCTTCATACGATCGCGATGGAAATCGGTAAAACTGAACGTTGTTATTCCGTCCTTCACGTTCATGGCAATTCACAACACAACAGTAGCGTCGATTGCGGCGTTTCTTCGTAGCGCGCGGAGCTAATGCGGTTGCCGTCGTTTCCGCCATCAGTCTGAAAAGTGAGCCAGCAAGCGCTTTATGGCAGTTCGGCGGCGCGTCCGACTAGCGTAGAAATTCATAGCTCTCTGTCTGGGTGGTAAATGCGCAAAACACTCGCAATATGGATCAAAATCTAGTTAAATTGTTGTTTCGCCGTCGCTAGCTGCATAGGCAACTTAGCAAGGGAGTCGGGCTCCGCACTACTCAATTACTGCCTCTTCGCACCGGCAGGTGGCGCTACGCGTCTTACAAAACTCCAGAGTCCGACGTCCATACCGTGGCTTTTCTCAGCCACCGCAAAGCCCGCATCGGCATACCAGGCCTACAATCAGACATATATGATCTACCGCAGAAGGGTACTCAGCAAGGATCAATAATATCTCCTCCTCTTCAACATCGGACTTAGAAAACTTGCTTTACAACTGGAAAACATCCCAAAACTCGGATGTGCCTTCTACACCGACGATATCAGCCTATTGGGCAACCAAGGGTTCATACGGCGGCAGAGAAAACACATTACTCAAAGCTATCGGACGCATCGAGTCATACCAAACAACAGCAGGAATGAGGTGTGCCCCACACAAGTCGGAGTACCTTCAAGTTCGGCCCAAGCAAGCTAAGGAACATCGAGCCCCGCCTATACATCTCGAGATTACCGGGCAACCTATAAAACGCGTCCCGAGAGCACGCTTACTAGGTATGCACGTCCAGGAGAACAACGGAATAAAGGTAGCCTCAGAGAAATTAAATCACGTTATAAGAAGCATAGCATCACTCATCGCCAGAGTAGCGCGCAGCAAAGATGGTTTCACAGAGGACGAAACCTTAATACTGGTACAAGCCCTCGTCATCAGCCGTGTCACGTACGCACTACCGTATCAAGTCAAGCGCAAAAGCGAAACAAAGCGCATGGGCACTCTTATAATGACGGCGTACAAAACGGCCTTACAGCTACCGTCGAGCACAAGCACAAAGAAATTACTAGCGCTAGGCGTATACAACACCTTTGAGGAGCTAGCAAGTGCCACGCTCATAGCGCAGAGGGAGCGCATCAACAAGACTCAACAGGGAAGACACCTTCTTCAACGGCTAGGATACCCGCTGACCCCCCAGTACTGCAAAGAAGAGAGACAACTCTTGCCTAAACACATTAGAGAACATTGTAGTTGAGCCTATCCCCATGAGCATGCACCCCAACCACAATCAAGAGAGAAGAGTCGCGCGGGCCTGCATGTTGCACAAACGCTGTTTCAGAGACCCAGATACATACTACATGGACGCTAGCCCGTATCCCTCGTCGCCACGTTGCGGGCCCAAATACACACTCGCCGTCGTCAATGAGGGGAATCTGGTAGCCTCTGCCTCCATCCGCGCCACATACAGCGCAGCAGCAGAAGCAGCAGCGATCGCTCTCGCACTTCGCGACGCCGAGAGCAAGGGAAGGTCTGCCCGCGTCCTTGCGGACTCACAAGCGGCATGTCGTTTATACATGAATGGAACACTCCCTATACAAGCCATTCGAATCCTGGGCCGCTCACTAGAATGGACCCACGGTATCGTCTGGTGCCCCGGGCACGACAGCCTGCGGGGCAACGAAGAGGCGGACTGCGCAGCTCGAGGTCTCACTAGCCAAGCGGCAAACCACACCGTTCTTCAGCCCCCGACAGACCGACGAACGACCCACGAGTTATTAACCACAAGTCAACAAATACTACAGGACCAACGTCTCAGAAGAACACAATACGCTCCTCAACATAAAGCTCTCTATAAACTCCAGGCAAAGGACTGGTGCCGCCTGCAAACGAACACGTACCCACAGTTGTCTCGTCTACACGCAATCTCCCCAGACAGATATACGTCCCGGACATGTCCCTGGTGTAGCAACCACACAGCGATACTCGCTGACATAACATACGAATGCACCGACCATCCGGGCGACGCAATTTAGCCACGAGTCACAACACACACACTCACTACGTGGTCTTGGGAGGCGAGACTCTCCGAACTGGACCTGAGAAGCCAACTGGCGACCCTCGACCAGGCCCGGCGAGCCGCTATCGCCAGTGGAGCGCTTTCAGAGGGAACCGCCCAGGAATAAACCGCGCAATGGTTTCTGCAATAATAAAGTTTCATCCTCCTCCTCCTTGCCGTGCCACACGATGTGGAAATATGTTTTTTCGCATGTGGTAAACGATATTTAGTCCTTGGTTTGGGTTGGTGAGGAATCAAAGAACACCGAGAAACGCGTATTTTAACTACGAATGCGGCAGTTTTCACCAGTGCGCGATGCATTCTACAGTGGCAAATAAATTGGACATGGCGTCTCAACGGCAACAAAAATATGGTAGTACGCACATGTAGTCTGTTGGCACTACTTAGCAAATAACATATGTTTGGCTGCAATTACCTGCAATTACTAACTGTCTCAACACAGTTGAGACAGTGTGTGCATCGAGAACTCAACCCCGATGGCCTAAAAAATTTTGTGCTTGCGTTGCCAAGTGGCCTTATTTTGGATTTTGAAAAGAATGAAGTCCCCTTTGTATCAAGGAAGTTCTGAAATTGGAGAGTCAGCCGTGCTCAGGCTTGCAACCAATCTCGCTCATGGAACACACCTCTTTCTTGACATGTATTTCACGGCTGGTCTGTTACTTGATAAATTGTTAGTAAAGGACACATCTGGTACCGGAGCAGTGAAGAGCGATCGAATTCCAAAAGGTGCGAACCTGTCTAGCGAAAGTGAGCTTAAAGTTAAGGGACGAGAAACATCAAAGATGGTGTTGAGAGGTGATGGGTAAGAAATTTTTGTTAGATGGCACGACGACAAAGCCATAACACTTATGTCATCTGTTCTCGGAAAGCATCCTGATGACACGTGTCGCAGGTGGTCCAGCAAGGAAAAAAACATGTGAATCTTTCTAGGCCAAGTAATGTATGTTTGTACAAGAACAATATGAGAGTTGTACGCATGACCGATCGCATGATCAGCTATTACCAAATAAGGCCTTATGGCCAACACCTTAGGCCAAGAAATGGACTATAAGGTGCGTTTTGCGCTTGACGGACACGACCTTAATAACTCATGGTTACGCTACAGAAGAAGTATGCGCTACCAGCAAGAACGACCCAGGGACACATTCCAGTTTTTTTTTCGCGTCTCTGTGGCAGAGGCTCTGGTCACTGAAGCACTGCAAATTCCCACAGACAACGACCATGATTCATACTGGCAGCCACCCAAAAAGCGGGCTCCACCGCCTCCTCTTCAAGTCTGATCAAAAATAATCGGTAATTTGCCACGACTTTCAGAAGCTCCAAACGCTGCTCGCAGCAGGATTGAAGATTGCAGCATGAAAACCAAGTTCTTTCTTTTTTTTTTTTTGCACGAAGTGTCAGCTTTTGTATTGCATCCCAAAGGAGCGACGATGCTTTGAGAAAGCTCACTCCTCCTACTCTAAGAGATTCATAAGCGTGGATCTTGTTTGACATTGTTGATTTGTACTTTCATATTTGTAGCAACCGCTAACAAAAGATTATTTTTGTTGCAAAATCCTTTGTTTCAGCCACTGGCCCCAACTACGCTATTCCATCTGTTTACGGAAAAAAGAACCCCTGTAGGCCCAATATCCAAGGTATAGGACATTCTGCCAAGTCCAAACTACGCACCACACTGCAAAACTGCGTAACGCTTTTCATCTATGCACCACAAAAACGTCTTTTTGAAAGCTTAACAGAAATCCGGGAACCTAAATTCACTCTGGGCCTCAGTTAATGAAGATTCACTGAGCACCTAGCAAAGCGATTTCGGTCACATTCACCTCAGCTGCGTGATTTGTGCAAGTTGACAGCGGCTAAACACTCTTACACTTTATGATTATCTGTAGCTGGTCTAATTCTTGCGCTTTAAATATTTTCATCACACGCCGTTTTTAAAGATAACGATAAACTTTTCATTTCACTGTTACACGAAAACTTGTGATGCACAAACTTTCAATTTTGCTAACACTAGTAAATCGGAACAAGTTTCACGAATGTCATTCACAAGAGTCTTATTCATCTTTATTCTAAGTTCAACGATATTCCCAGAAGTTCGCTTACCGTTTGCCTAAAGAAAGCATTAAAATCATTTAAGAAATGCATTAATAGGATGATACGATTCGGCCCCGCACTAACTAAATATTTCTCTTGGAAAGCAAGGCACGTATTCCACGGGATAAGCCTTACCCGCATCATCTGGGAGTGTCTGTCGTACGCATCGCAGAACGAGCTCTCCAACTTGGCAGTGGTGGCCCGGCTGACGCTGCTGCATGCCTCGGTCTGCACCGCCGATGACCGGCGGCTCATCTGCGCATACGGCCGGAGCCATGAGAGAGTAATTGAGCACCGCTTGTTGAGCGTAGCAAAAAAAAATGTCTTCGCTAGATCGTTCCTTATTTTCAACTAGGATTGAAGTATGCGTCGGTGCTCAAGTTCGAAAAAAGGAGATGAACCAATCTCTACCGAAGCCTCTTATACGCCGTTCAGTGATCAGTTGTATTCTACAGAGCGTTCTTGCGAAGATGACTAGACCTATGGAATACTTATGCGGGAAGCGCATTAAGTTGCTGCACCGCGCGCAGCAACGTACGCTATCTGTCCGGAATTTTATAGCGATTTTATGTGGCAGTTTGAGAGCACTTCCTGAGTGACCATACTTTCGGAGCAGGACCGCTCCCATAACT
Organism: Dermacentor variabilis; assembly: GCF_050947875.1. Classification (NCBI taxonomy): domain Eukaryota; kingdom Metazoa; phylum Arthropoda; class Arachnida; order Ixodida; family Ixodidae; genus Dermacentor; species Dermacentor variabilis. The sequence continues at coordinate 74,506,731 of NC_134574.1, read as the reverse complement.
AGCGTGTCGGCCGTGTGCTTCAATACCTGATGGAAAGCAGCTGTGCAGCGCGCATCAGTCCGCGAAGCAATCGAGGGCTCCAATACCGGGACCGCGGGAATAACATACAACTTCACACAGCACATCGAAAACTACACTGAGCCAGCGTAGTATGGTTGCCTGCTGCGAATATGACCATTGATAAGACTAACAGAATTAATGCAAAGCGCGAACTATAACTCTCAAGTCGTAAGATCAAAACTAACGAGCGAAACACTTTTCTATTTTAACATCACAACCAGAGAGTCGGCTAGGTTTATTGTTCGTCATCGCCACACTCAATTGCAGCCGCTCACTCTGTGACTTGACGCTGAATCCTTCCCAGCTTTCGGCCATTCTTCTACTGCTTACCACAGCGTCCCATAAAATGGCAATTAAGTTAGCCTTCGGTGCAAACGAGTGTGTCTGCGATGTAGCGCTGTATTATCATGTGCCATCAAACACGTCATGGGAGCCCCGCCAAGATTCAGAAGTCAAGAAGGCGCTGAGACACGCGTATTGTTTGTTTGTTTGCTTGTTTTATGGTAAAGAAGTCCGACACGGTTGTGGACGACACGAAGGACGCGGACAAGAAGACGCAACAGCGTAGGCTTAGCCAGTCAAAACCAGGAACAGCGTCTAGCCCGAGCCCCACTTCAGTCGCGCTGGCGATCCGGCTGCGGAGCTCGGCACGGCGCACTTCTTCTTCCTTACAACTTCCCCCCTCGCTGAATACGGAGCCGCACAGGAGGCTTAAGAGGAAGCTTTAGCTCGAGTGCTCCTATCTAAATACATGTAAAAGGAGAATTCGTTTTGCTCGGCAACCACTGCACCAAATTTGACGAGGTTTGTTGCATTTAAAAGACAAGCTTAAAATCTAGTGACTGTTCGTTTCGGATTTTTGAGTTAGGTCGTCAATTTTTTATTAAATATTGGCAAAAATCGTAAATTTTCAAAAAACGAAACTATCAAGTTTACAACTCTGTAACTCAACCACTAAAAACGATAATACAATTCTGTGAATCGCATCTAATAGTACGTTTAAAGCGGACAAAATTGATATGTTACACATAAATATAAAACAATTTAATCATAGGGAAATACAACTTTTGCAAAACCACTGTAACCAACGTAACAAATTCACGTAAGATGTAAAATGACATATAGAACTTGTCCGCTTTGAATGATCTAATGGATGCCGTTTACAGAACCGCGATATCAGTTCTTGATGCAGAGCTATGAATTAGTAAACTTCGTGCTTCTATTTTTTTCAAACGGTCAAATATTTGAAAATCGTTTTAAGAAAATTCAAGTCCTAAATCGAAATTTCGCTTCCAACAGTCACTAGAATTTAACTTTCTCTTTCAAATGCAACAAATTTCATCAAAATCGGTCCAGGGGTTATCTCACAAAAACGTTTTTGCGTTTTACATGTATTTGAATAGGCCGCGTCGGAGTTGGGACCGAGCTAAAGCTTCCTCTTAAGGCGTCGTGAGGACGAAGGGCTCATGATACGGCTTGAGCCGATCTACGCGCACAATTTCCCGGCCTCGGCGGCGCAGGTGCGTAGGGGGCGTCAGAGGTTTGATAACGTAGTTCACCGGAGAAGTTTGGCGTAGAACCCGGTAAGGTCCATGATATCGGGATACAAACTTGGAGGAGACGCCTTGTGTCGAAGTAGGAGGCACCCACAACCAAACAAGAGCGTCAGGCGAAAACTGGTGGTGGGGGCGCCCGTCGTCATGACGAAATTTCTGTAGCGCTTGTTCTCGCGTTGTAAGGGCGCGAGCTAGTTGCCGACATTCCTCTGCATACCGGGCGGCTTCGGAAGCCGGTGTACCCTCTGATAAGTCGGGACGGTAAGGGAGAATAGTGTCAATGGGAAATGATGGTTCGCGGCCATATAGAAGAAAGAAGGGAGAAAAGCCCGTCGTTGACTGGGGTGCCGTGTTGTAGGCGTACGTGACATAGGGAAGGATGAGGTCCCAGTTGGTGTGGTTGGAGGCGACATACATCGAAAGCATGTCGCCAAGAGTTTGGTTAAAGTGCTCTGTCAATCCGTTTGTTTGCGGGTGATATGCGGTGGTACAGTGATGAATGACGCGGCATTCAGCGAGAAGTTCTTGAATCACGTCGGCGAGAAAGACGCGACCTCGGTCGCTCAGGAGTTCGCGGGGAGCGCCGTGACGTAGAACGAAGCGGTGAAGCAGGAAGGAAGCAACGTCACGAGCCGTCGCGGCTGGTAGAGCGGCCGTTTCTGCATACCTCGTGAGGTGGTCTACAGCTACAATGACCCAGCGATTACCAGCAGCTGTGTATGGCAGAGGTCCGTATAAGTCTATCCCAACCCGGTCAAAGGGCCGCGAAGGGCATAGCAGAGGTTGCATTGGTCCAGAAGGGCGGCAAGGATCAGGCTTGCGGCGTTGACATTCTGTGCAAGAGCGAATATACTTTTGCACAAATGTGTACATACCACGCCAATAAAACCTGTGGCGTAGTCTGGTGTAGGTCTTGGAGAGACCAGCATGTGCGCACTGAGGGTCGGCGTGGAAAGCGGCGCATACATCAGTGCGGAGCTGCCGAGGTATTACAAGCAGCCATTTGCGGCCGTCGGAACCGTAGTTACGGCGATAGACAATTCCGTCGCGGATGGCGAAGTGCGAAGCTTGTCGGCGCAACGCTCGGGATGGTGGGCGTGCAGGTGAAGTAGAGATGGAATCTATCAAAGATGAAATCCAGGAGTCCTTGCGCTGCTCCAAAGCCATATCGACAGAAGCGAATGGGAGAAGTGGGTCGTCACGTGGATGAAGTGGACGGCGGCGGCACAGGCGTGCGACGTGTCCGCGAATACCGCACGAATAGGAGATGGGCCGATTGTCCGGTGTGCGCCAGGGATTAATTACTCGATGGGCTGGAGGTCGTGGTGGCGTGGGGGTAAAAACAGGGCTAGGCATCGGAGGCGAAGCCCGGAAGGTCGGTGGTCGTGGTCGTGCGACGGCGTCTGCGTAAGTCAATGGGGCGGTGAGTTGAGGCGCCCGTTCCAGAGGAAGGACCTCGGACACTTGTTCTTCTATAACGTGTCGTAGGGTCGGACTAAGAGACGAACTGGACTCCGGTGGGTTGGAGATCAGGGAGAGCTGGCGAGCAACTTCTTCCCGGACGAAAGCCTTGATTTGCGAGAGGAGGGTGGCATCTGGAAAAGGAGAGGCCAAGCCGGACAACGATTCCTGATGGGGAACAGGACGGCGAGTGAGGAGGCGTTGACGGCGGAGCTCGTCATAGCTTTGGCACAGTTCAATAACTTGGGCAACAGTAGAGGGGCTCTTGGAAATGAGCATCTGAAACGCGTCCTCGTCGATACCCTTCATGATATGCTTGATTTTATTGCCCTCAGTCATGGATGCATCGACGCGTTTACAGAGATCGATGACATCTTCGATGTAGCTGGTAAAGTTCTCACCAGACTGCTGAGAGCGCGACTGCAGACGCTGCTCGGCACGAAGCTTTTGTACAGCAGGGCGGCCGAAGACCTCGCTGAACTTTGTCTTGAACACCGCCCAGCTTGGGACTTCGCTTTCGTGGTTCCGAAACCACAAGTGGGCAATTCCGGTGAGGTAGAAAGGGACGGTGGTCAATTTCGTGATGTCATCCCATTTGTTGGTACGACTGACGCGTTCGTATGAGGAGAGCCTGTCATCAACGTCGTGGTCGTCAGTGCCGCTAAAGATAGGAGGGTCCCGCTGGCGGATGTGCCGGGGCAGACGGTAGACTGGGGAGCAGGAGGTGGGAAGCTCGTGGCACTGTCGGTGGTCATGATGGCAGGGAGAGTCCGGCTGCACCTCCACCAATTATGGTATAGAAGTCCGACACGGTTGTGGACGAAACGAAGGACGCGGACAAGAAGACGCAACAGCGTAGGCTTAGCCAGTCAAAACCAGGAACAGCGTCTAGCCCGAGCCCCACTTCAGTCGCGCTGGTGATCCGGCTGCGGAGCTCGGCACGGCGCACTTCTTCTTCCTTACAGTTTGTTTGTTTGTTTGTCTGTTTGTTTGTTTGTTTGTTTGTTTGTTTGTTTTGGTGGGGCGCGAGGGGAAGGCAGTTGGAGGAGTTGGAGGGGCTTTTCATTCTCAGTACAAAGGGAAAAAAAGTAGGAATTTCGTTAATAAATACAGAAAGCTTTCTAGTCTTGCTCAAATTGCAACGAACAAGGCACAGCGCCAGCAACGGTGCCTGATTTCCAACCGTTTTAAAGAAACCCGCATAGGTACATAAGTGGGTACCTAACCTAACCTAGCCTGACCTAACATAGATGAATGCTCGGCCTGTCTGACCTGGATTTCGGTAGCAGTGCTCCTGGCGCTCGAGTGCATCGGCGACGGAGTGACGAAGTCGCTTGAATCGCTGGCCGATGATGGCCGTGCCTGCACGCTCTGTAAAAATAACAAAAAGTAACACTCGTAATGCAATAGAGTGAGAAGTGTTCTTGTCCAGTAGCGTCTCGAACGGTTTACGTCGTATGCCTCTGCTGTTTAGATCGCAACAATGGGGCAGTATCATTAACAAAAAGAAGAAGAAAATACATCTGGCTCCTTGTCACGACAAACTGACTTCAGGAGATACACTGTACTTAATTGCAACAGTTTCCTTTTGATGGAGCTCATTTATTATATAATGATGTTGTCTTTTAACACATGTCGGGTCATACGTGATTTAAAACGAATGCACATATAGTGCAGGGACAACTGGACGCTCCGGTTTGGCGGCTGTGCGCTGTGTAAAACATTTACGACAGCAAATTGCAACAGCCCCCGACCACTGCCGTTCTTTCATTTTGCTTATTTCTTGAGCACCTTTCGCTGCGACGTGTAAAAAAGTGGCGCGCTCCACGTTAAATGTTAAAGAAGGCGCACTATAGTTTAGAGCAGTGCGCATTCACCTACCTAGGAAACGATATTGCAAGCGTTTGGTAGAAGCCTACTAAGACTGACAACTGAGCGAGTTGCTATACGTTTGTGGTGGAAGAAACAGCGCGAAAATTAGGACAGGACCCAAGCCCTTGCGCGATAATCTTGTCTTTTTTCCATGACCTAATTATCGCACTCTTTTATTCATCACGATTTTTAGAAAGGCTTTCATTGAAGACAATTTAGAGTAGTCCGAGGGTAGCGGATAGTTTGTACAGGGTGTCGAGGTCTTTAGTATATAGCAAAAAAACAAGTCAGTAGGATCATATCAGCACTCCTTCGAGACATTTTGATTGTCGCTTCCTGCTGGCGTTTTGGCGAAAGGGATTCTGAAATCATTCAAATAACGCTTCCGCCTTTCGTGAAACACTCTACATACCTGTGGAGTCCATGCATCCCCAGAGCATGCTGTAAGCACCGTGGCCTCCGAGAGTGTCCGAGTGTCCTGCTCCTCCGAGACCCCCGTCGCCTGCAGGCTGATGGCGCTGTCCTCGTCGACGTTTACCTGAGCCGAGAAAAACTGGCTTACCGCCTGCAGCAGCGCGTGACTGCTGGTTTGCGACGACAGAAATGCGCAGCTGGGCTTTTTCGGTGACGCCATAGCAGACAAACACGACCATTTTTCGACAATATAGGTGGCACCTGAGCAGGCACCTAAGTCTCATCGCCATTAAAAATGTTGAAATTGCGCGCTACACAGAACACCGAAAAAGAGAAATAATGAGCTTTAACAAGAAGGTCGGCTCAGTTGCCTAAGCAGGTGTGAGGCTTAATGGTGGCGATGGTAAAGCTCAAATTATATATATATATATATATATATATATATATATATATATATATATATATATATATATATAAATATATATATATATATATATATATCAAAGGCAGAAAGGCAGAACACGTGCATAATCTCGCGGTCAATCCAGCCATATGCGCACGAACTCGGATGGAAAATTGATAGTTTCGCCAATCGTTGGCCTTATTGGGTGACGCAGTCAGTGCCTCCAATGAGACAATTCCACGCAAGACCAGGACCACCCCACAATAGCCGCCTGACTGCTGAACGAGCACCGCTGTTGCACTTCACTGGCGAAGACATCGCATTCGGCTCCGTCTCTACCTCCTCCTCGTTGTCCAGGCGTTGCCCTTGATGACCTCGCGGTACTACGCAGGAGCTGGGGCTGCGTCAAAGTCGGCATGCCGGCTTCGCGTCCGCCCGCGCTCAAGTACGGGCCTGTTCACGCTCGAGCCGCCCATCGCCGCAAGCCGCACCGCACGCTTGCGGTCGCGCGAAAGATTGCACGTATCAAACACTTGTGCACAAATTTCCGTTTACAATGTGTAAGGTATACACTGTGTAGACAGTGCAAGCGGTAATTTGTGCACAAGTGCTGGATACGTGCAATTTTTCGCGCAAACGCACACGTGCAGTGAACAGGCCCTAGGACAAGGCTTACGGTATGCAAAGGCGCTTATCCGACTCGGCTCTCCTCCGTCCACAAGTCTAGGGTGCGTTGATGCGCACGCGCAGTCGCGTCGTGTGCGCCGGCGCGCGTACGAATCGACGCACCTTGCCGACGATAATGATTTATTGACATGCCCCTCAAAACGTGGCGGCGATAAATGCTCGCCTAGACTGCTTGAGCTAATCAGGTATGCTAAACATGCTTTCCAGTCGAGCATTTTGCCTATGCATCTCCTTGATCTTTTAATGCGCAAGCATTCTTCATTCTAGCGAATCCTAGCATTCTAGCATTCGTACTTGACGCAGAACTTCCTGGGATCTATCTATCTATCTATCTATCTATCTATCTATCTATCTATCTATCTATCTATCTATCTATCTATCTATCTATCTATCTATCTATCTATCTATTTTTTATTGAAATGATAAGAGACGTAGTCAGCTTACAATGGCCACGGCTACTACTTTTCGCCTAGCGAAAACAATATAAACATATATGTAATAAAATGAAAATAAACCACGTCATAGGGTTACAAATCAACAGCACAGAGTCCTTTACACATAAGAACATATAAATACAAAAGTGAAATGCAAGCTGCACCACAATGAATGAATGAATGAATGAATGAATGAATGAATGAATGAATGAATGAATGAATGAATGAATGAGCGAGCCGGTCGGGTCGGGTCGGTCGGTCGGTCCGACTTATGTCGGATGCTTCTTGTGTAAGAGGTTTAGTCTCGGTAAGAATTACTTTGTATGCAACACCAGTCCTGGGCTTCTCTCCTATCTAGATTGGAGTGCTGAGTCCGAGGTTTAAAGTATCTTGAAATGCCACATATATGGACAGAACCAAGCTAATGTTACCCGCCGTGGTTGCTCAGTGGCTATGGTGTTGGGCTGCTGAGCACGATTTCGTGGGCTCGAATCCCGCCCACGGCGGCCGCATTTCGATGGGGGCGAAATGCGAAAACACCCGTGTATTTAGATTTAGGTGCACGTTAAAGAACCCCAGATGGTCGAAATATCCAGAGTCCTCCACTACGGCGTGCCTCATAATGAGAAAGTGGTTTTGGCACGTAAAACCCCATAATTTCACCAAGCTAATGTTAGTCCTCGCTCGGAAATACTCAGATTATATACTCGGAATAGTCCGCCTAAAACACAATTACCCTTAAATAATTAATGACCTTCTAAAATATTACAATTATACGAAAAGTATGAATAAGAAAATTGAAGAACACCGCGAAAACCTGTTGCCTAATACGTGCTACATAAAAGTGTTTTTCCAAGCGTGAACGGATTTCAGGAATACATGCAAAATTGCCGCATGACTGGCCGCTCGCGGCACTTTGCGGGTATTCGCGGGTTTCTTTCACGCTCGGAAGAACACTTTTATGTAGCGCGTATTGAGCAACATAAAGCTGTATCGGGAGCTCTTCTACCGATAGAAACGCGCCTGTATAGTGTCTATATCTGCTATCGCAATAATATAACGAGAATAAGCGACGGTATCAGAACGTTTAGAACACGCCGTGATATATTGGTGCACTATACAGCACTGAAAAAAGCAACAGGTAAATATTGCGCGAGGAAAGCATTTGTTCATCTGTTTTAGTGTCGAGCACCTAAAAAATTGGCCAGAACCGCCAGCCCACAGAAATACCAACCTAACTTTATTTTAGGGGGGGGGGGGGGCAGAAATGAAACCAGAAGTACCCAAGAAGTACAAAAGTACAACAGTTATATCATCACAGAATAGGCAGGCGCCCGGCTTTTAGATTTGCGACTACGTGTTTTTCAAACATTTACACTGTGCTTGTAGCAAATTTGTTTTGCTATTACGTTGAATGCGGCAGATCAGCGTAACTTTGTATTTGTAACCAAGCGAATAAAAGATATTGACAGTGTGGTCACATCTTACTGTATAGAGTACAAAAATTCTCTGATACAGATATTTACTGTGGAACGGGTAAAACCTAGTATAATTTCAATCATTCCTGACCGAAAAAGATACAACGGTTCCATTATTTTTCATTCCATTGAACATTTTCCTACACATTGCACCTTTATGCTATATGCTTGGCAAAGGGGGGCTAGCACTACGTGCATGTCTAGGCTGGCCTGCCAATTAAGTCGTACACCAAGGAACTTAGTTTGATGTGATTTCAACAGGCTTTTCACAGCGACCCTGCGGCGAGTGTTCGGGCAGTGTTTGGGGCGAAAAGCAGAAGTTGTCCGTACCTCGCGAGCCCTTGAGTTGCCGCCAACAGCCTGAAATGTGGGCGGCGCATCCGGTGGGCTGCGGTCGTCAGGCGAATCGTCGCTCGAAGCCGGAATGTGCAAGCTCTGCACAAAGCGCACACGTCTGTCAAGCGAGTGTCTTGGCACCGATCGATGACGTTTTCGAAACCGAACGCGTGAAAGTGATCGAGAAGTTCAGTTTGGCAGCTCATATCCGCGCGGAAAACTGGCGCCGCATTAGAACAATGGCAGAATGAGCAGACACTGCAAATCGGGCTCGGTGGATTGCACTCAGGGCAACGAACACAGCTCGGCGCTGGCGCGAAAGGGCTGAGGTGGGAGTCCACGACACGAGCGCTGTCTCACAACTTCCCCCGAATATTTGCGCGTGCAGAACATACCGCACATACACGTGCACAGACAGTCTACCCAAAGTGTACACGTGCAGAGGCAAAAAGAAAACGTGTACCAACAACGCCGTGAAAACGCAAGTAAAATACTAGAAGCGGCACGCTGTCAAGCGACACACCCTGTCTATAGCTACTTATCAACGTAGGTATCTTTCATAACATGCATGCTGTTAATTTTGTTCTTGTTGTTTTTGTTTCTGCACATGTATACAGTGTGGGTAGATTCGAATAAAATTTCAGTTGAGAGTAGGCGCTCGCGTCGTGCACTTCTTTCTTCCGTCATTCATCACAGCGTCGACTTTTTGTTTGTTGTTCGTGAAAAAAAAAATGAGTGCCTTGTGAAGGTTAACGCGCATCAAGTCGGTCTGAGGAGACAGATTTTAGATGGAGTCAGGTAACTCCAGATACGAGCATCCGTGATGGTAGATTGACCGTGCTTGTGACAATCCCTTGTCCTCAGCAGCCGAACGCTATATAATGCACTGAGCCGCCATGGCGCGTTATTTTAATTTGGAAATTTGCACGAGAGCAGTGCATACAATTGTGCGCAGAACTGTTTTTGAATACCTGGCCAGGGATTATGCTTAGGAACGATGTCAAAGTTACATATTGTCGTAGGGACAAACATGAATAATTTTTCATTATTCTTTCATACTCATAGCGTTGCAGAATATAAAATATAGGAGGACATCAAGCGACCTTAATGAGTCCTCCTTACCGAAACATCTACACAATAAAAAATGAAAAAGAAACTGAACTTAAACCCTCATAAAGAACGGTCTCGAATATTGTCGAAACAATAAAACTGCCACTAAGACAGGATAAAAATGGTTACTACTGACAGAAATGGATAATTAACAGAAGCGACAATCAATGAAACACATCCTAAAAATGCTTATACATGAAGTTCAAAATTAAACAGGCATGCACAGGTTGTAGATCAAAAGCGAAATATAACTAGAGAGACAAGAAAGCATTAAACCAAACTAAGAAATTCACATACACTGCCAAATGCTAAGGAGGAGTGTAGCTAGTTACAAGAAACTTTTCAAGTACTTTTTTAAAGGCTGTGCAATGGCAGAAGATCTTATAAAGAATCTTATGGTATTCAAAAACTAGATAACCAATAAGAATATACCGTTCGGTTAGAGTAATTTGTTCGAATCAGTGGGAAGATGAAGTTTTGGATGTTAGCAAGCCTAGTAATATATTTATTTTCTATATACAGACAACGCTAGAATGCATGAAAAATAAAGATCTGGTGAGTTACAACTTTAAAGCCGGTCTTATAGCGGCGCTTTATTATTACACATTGCCAATATAGATATTTAAAAAGGTACATTCCCCGTCGAGCCAAACCACAGTAAGACAGCCCCAATGTTTAAAAAAGGCGTCAATATAAAATCGATAATGATAGTCTCATTTTTATTCTCTACTTATTCAGTAAAGTACTTGAACAGCGAATTTAAATGAGGCTGTCTAGCTCTCTTCATAAGTTTAACTTGCTACAGCCAAAATAGTTTGGCTTTCGGCCAGAACACGCTACTCATTTGGCAGTCATAACTTTAATTAAAAAATACTAACTAGAAATCGATCACAGTAATTACGTTGGCTCTACCTTTGATTATTTCACCAAAGCATATGACAACATTAACCATATTATTTTTTTTTCAGAAATAGAGTTTTAAGAGATGATGGGAATCCCTCCAACTACTTTAAGGACACCTCCACAATAGTAAAAAACTGTCAGCTCACCGTGAGTCTTATGTAACACAAAAGTCACTAACATAGCTTTACCTAAAGGCTCCGTTATTGGTCCAATTTTATTTTTAATTTATATTAACGATCTTCCTAACTGTCTCACTTCTTCCACAGATTAGTTGCTATACGTCGACGATACAACGGTTCTTACTACTAAACCATCATTACACAATTAACTTTTAATCTAAATCGGGACCTCATAGCTTTATAATTCTCGTGTAGGAGCAATGGATTTCTCATCAATGCCTCAAAATGTAAAGTCGTGATCTTTAGCTCAACATCAAAACGTTCAAATCCTCTCAATATTCACCACCATTTCTATCCATTTTAACCAAGGAAGTTGAACTCGACAGTCTCATGAAACTTAATTTACATGTCTTACTATTGCCGAAAATATAATCATATGGTATCAGAATTGTAGCATCTATGCAATGCTGGAAGGTGAACTTGACAGTTTCATGAAAGTTAATTACTGACTAATAGGGAAAATATTATCACATAGTATTAAAATTTCACTTAGAGTAGGAAAACTTTTGTATTGCGCACATTAATCACAAAATATTACGCTTTCGTTCAAGGTCATCTCAGCTACTGTATAACTTCTTGGCGATTAACCAATCGCTCTCATCTTGCACCTTCACTACTGACACATAACCAAGCTATCCGCATCATCACTGGTAGTCCACGCGATTGCAAAATCACACTACGGTATCGGCAGCTGAATATATCTTTAGAGAGTCTAATAAACAATAATATAGTTTATCTGATGTATCGAATCATTACAGGTCATAACCTACTTCAGCTTATTCGCAGAGAATAGTTACTAAATATTAACGCGACAATTATTGTTTCCATACAAACCTTTCTTTTGCCAAAGGTACGAACAAATTGTGGCACCCATACTGGTCCTTTATTACGCATCAAACTGTGGATTTCAATACCCTGCGATTTAAAACTGTTATGTTTATCACCATTCAAACGAAGCTTTTCATGTGTGATTTATTCAGCGTTGAACAAATAATTATTGACAGTTCCTGTTCTGGTTGAGAATGTTCAACGTTTTACTAAAATTTGTCGAGTGACCCGAATGCCGAATTACTAAATTGCGTGAACAATTGATGTATTTAATATTTATCCTCATATTTCTTTATCTAAGCGTTATACAATGTTGTTTCGCTCACTACTACATTCCCTTCTATTGTATATTTCGAGTGTGAACTTCTTTGCAGTTTGAATACTCCTCGCTTATTATTGTTTAGTATCTGTCTGCTCCCACTTGAATTCCTTAAAACGCGCAGTATGCGAAGTCCCACTACAGCGGCTTCACTTGGAGATATCTTTCAATATTAATTTTGCCTAATTTACTCTCACAACACAGGGAAAGTAAACCTGAACCTCGATAATGGGAAATTAGCATGAACTTTATATTCACAACCCACAGCAGGTTCCCTCCACTAGAAAGGGAAGAAAAAAACATGCACGAAGTATGGACAGTAGCATACAAAGCAAACACCTGTTAAACACGAATGAGGAAAATATCTAACGAAAGCCAATACCTTACGCGCACTCTAATATTAGGTCCCAGCAATAATATTTTATTGATTGTGATTATAACGAACGCGAAGCGTTTCTCGGGCCATTGAACAAGAGCGTAAAGGAAAATAATTTTTTTAAAGCATTGCACCCTGCACGTGCTAATTACGGACATCAAATGTGGAGCCCAAACAACACAAAATATTAAATCTCACTCAATAAAAAAAGCGTTGCGCTGCCTGTGAGAGCAAAAAACAAAAGATGCATGAGCTTGAAACCTTCTTATTTCCATTTCTGTCTCTTAACGCGCTTCTCCTTTTAAAGCATATTTGTACTTCTTAGCGTCTTGTTTCATTTGTCCATCTTTCTTTCTACTTACTACACGCACCGTTTATCTTGAATCAAACTTGTTTGTTAATGGCGATGCTAGAGTGTTCCTTTTGCCGCGTAATTTTATTCAACCAATTAATCTTAATTGCAGATACGTTCTGTGCAGCTTATATTTCGTCTTGAATTACCTGTATTTCGATATGTGCACGTTTCTACTTTCATTTAATTGATTGGCGTATTCTGCCTACTAGCGAACGTGTTTGGCTCGCATTTGTACCTCACGGGGTACAGGCTACGTCAAGCCGAATCTCGGGCTTTTAAGAGGAAGCTTTAGCTCGGGGCTCCTTTCTGAATGCACGTGAAATGAGAAATCGTTTTTCTCAGCCACCACAGCATCAAAAGAGGTGAAGTTTGTTGTATTCAAAACAAAAAGTTAAAATCTAGTGACTGTTGAGGCGCATTTCAGACTTAGGCTGTCGACACTTTTTAAAAAAAAAATTGTCAAAAATCGCTAATTCTCAGGAGAAGAAACTATCAAGTTTACAGCTCTGCAACTCAGCAATAAAAAACGATATCACGATTTTGAAAACTGCATATTATAGTATACCTAAAGTGCACAGAATTAATGAATATATATTAACGGTGTATCGCTCCGTAATATACCGTTCTTCTTTGAGGATGGCTTTTGCAATGTCCTTGTAAACACTAACAAATTCACGTAAGCTGTAAAAAAATACAACGAATTTGTCCGCTTTCAATGCTCTACCGAATATCTAACAGAACGCGTAACAGAACGACGATCCAGAGGGACAAATCTGTAAACTACGGGCTCGCTTTTTTTTATCTTACAACTTTTTAAAAATTCTTGTTGGAACATTCAGCCCTCAATAAAAATTTCGTTTCGACATACAGACCAATTTACCTTTTTCGCTAACGTGCAACAAATTTCATTAAACTCTGCCCGGAGGTTATCTGAGAAGAGCATTTCTGCATATATTTACACGTTTTTGAATAGGCAACGTCGGAGTTTAGCCCGAGCCGAAGCTTCCTCCTAACCGGTAACCCTAGGCAGCAATGGTGGTCGATGTCGAATTAAGGTTTATTCGATATTCGATCCCCCAAGGACGGCCCAGCGCACTCACCAAATGCGTGTCCGAGCACACCGATTCGGTCGGCGTGGCGGCCACCACGACCGTGGCCGGCATGTCCCAGCCCAGCGCCACGGTGTGGCGCACCGACTCCTCGTAGTCCTCCGGGCAGCACAGCGAGCTTGTGCTGCTCGACGCTGCAGGGGCCAGCAATGTGCGCCTGTCTGCACGAGCGATTCGACCAAAAAGGAAAGCGTCACGTTTCATCATACAAAACAGTGGCATCGTACAGTCACCGGAAGTCAACGACAGCTCTCCGATCTCCGAATACCCGAACAAAACCCAAGAGGTAGCACGTTGCTCGCCACTGACACCAATACATTCTGAGCCAATAACTTGCCGTGAACGCGAAATGTGATCCTAACGCAGGAGCACATGTGAAGTACGATGTGAAATTGTACTGTGATAAGATAGAGGTAACGCTTGCACTATTACGCCTTTACTTCTGAATACCGACGATTGTCTTTTGATGCGAAACATTCGTTGGCTACCGCCTCGTGTTTTTCACGTGGTTGCTCGTCGGGGTAGCCTACGCGCTGCAGGCGGTTGTGTTGTGAGCAGCTGTTTTCTGCTGACGTCATACGCTCTCTACTCGGTTATACCCTAAAGGGCGCGTCTAATTTAGCGTGGCACGTTATAAGCCCAGGTTGCTCTATGTAGTGTGAAGCGTACTTTGAGTAACATTCAGCATAAATGATTAGGGTAAAATTGATTTCGAATAAAGACTGAGGAATATGAAAGAAAGTAAATGAGTTACGAGAGTGTTCGAGTGTTTGTACATAAAAACTATTGACTCACAGTGAAGGAATAGTACTAGGGAGCAATCTCCTCGATGGCGCTAATGGAAAAGAAACCGGCTATGAGTAACTACCTAAGAGCAACTACATAAGAGTGTTCAAATGACATAAGGACTTGATTTATGATAACTCAAATCGAAGCTCTTTACTTCGCGAAGCGAGATCAGAATGCATTAGAACGCGCAGTTATATATAAAACAAGGTACCCCAAAGAAAAAGAAGCAAATGCTTGCTGCGGTAAAGCTAAGAAAACGATGGAACATGTTTTATTAGAAAGTAAAGATACCTATGCGGTTCTCGGGCAAGAGTCCGCTGGCCTCCTTGGAGCCCTTTGGATTAGGGTTAACTCGGGGAAAGTAAACATGTCCGCCACAGGTATTGGTAAAGGGCGATTTGAGGTTTGGTGGCAGAAGTAGGGAGACTACAAACAACGGAGGCATACAAAAAACAAAGTTCCCAATAATGGTTCAGAAAGTTTGATGCGAGTAACTTTTTGCCTTTTTAAAACATAAGAAAGGCAGTACATCAGGTAAGAATAAGGAAGAGAGCTAAGTGGCGGAACCCACCCTCCCATTTCAAAGGGGACGCTCATAGCATCCATCCATCAATCCATGCTTTTGCCTCTTGCCAGACTTAGAGGTAGTTCGCTGGGCAGGTAGGTTCCTCTTTTAGGGCGCTTTAGGTCTCTTCAATAAAATATTACGCTTCGGATTGTAGATTACGAACCCAGGTTCTCCATGGTTGTCGAATAGTTTACAATAATTCCAGTACAGTACAAAATATGTAGCAGTTAGGCAATACTGTTTAGCTAGGCAGTGCGACTGTCTGGCCTTTCTGTGTCATGCAGCTACGTATTTCTTTTGCTAATTTCTAACACTCCAAGGGAATATTTTGCAAGTTCAGTGCAAGACGAAATTTAATGTGCCTCGGCTCAATACACTAATGTATTAGAGAGACAGCGCTTGCCGTACTGGTATACGGGAAACCCGTCGTCAGCTTGTTTTACGCAGCAACGCACGCCTCAAGTACAGCGCTAAAAACGAAAACTCTTCAAAGTAAACTCGGGGTTGCCCATCACGTTTCGTCTTGTCGTTTTGACCGCGCAAGACGTGCATGTTGGTCGACGACTCGCCTGACATGACGCTTCGACATATAGCCTGCCGATTATAGTTGTGCACAGCAAGACACAAGCTACCCTGCAGTTTAGAGAGGCACCTTTTTGAATAGAGAACTCCCAGTTTAGCGACAAAACATCCACTAGGCGCACGAAGACGCTGCTTCCGTAATTTATCGTGTCATGGCGAGCAGAGTGCGGGATCTTCAAGGCAGTGTAAATAGGAAAAGGAAAGAGGATATAGCGGAGAAGACAACAGCAAGAGAAGGCAAATATTTGCAGATACACAACAGAGCGGCTATAGGTAAAAAAACTACACGATGGCCCACAGAAAGAACAGAAAGAGCACGTTACAAAGGCGCGAGCAAGAGAGAGCGGAGTACTTATTGCTAAGGCATCAATTGGATGGACGCATCAAAGTCATCGAGATATAGGCGAGTCGAAGCTCCTGTGTATCTTTCTCTCTGGCTTCGAGGTGCGCGCTTTACCCGCGTTATTATACAGACGGAATCGTAAGCGCGCACACCTGCACTTGCAGATACGGCGTCGCCGTCTTCGTGCACCGACCCCTCCTCGGCCACCGGTTCGAGCGGGGCTTCACGACGCGATGTTTGCGACAGCAACGACAGCTGGCGCGCACGCTCTGACGACCGTGGGGTCACGTCCTTGCGATGCTGCAGCACCGTGCTCGCTCTGGCCGGCTCTCTCACTTCTGAAACAGCGCGATCGAGAAGTTTGGCGCGGTGTTTATTTAAACTTAAAAAAAAGACATTGCAGAGAAGCACTGCATAAGCTGACAGATATTTTTTTTTCACTCAAAATTTCGTGAGCAGTTACATCGAGGGAGGACACCGAAAATAAAAGAGAAACGGGGAGGCCTACAGAAGGCCACCTCGAATTATCCATCGCAAGTACGGGTGAAACACAGAAAACTTCTTGTAAACCACCTAACCAATCTGAAAAAGCTTTTCTTTTTTGTACCCCTGACAGAAAGCTAAATTCTGCTGACGGTGTCAAGCAGAATTTCGGTTTTTAGAGGCTCACGTTCTTCACATCAATTGTCGAAAATTGGAAAGGTAAAAAAAAAATTGAAACACAAATTGCCACCTACATACTCTCGTTTCATCCATTATCCTCATCGCAGGGCACATCCACAGTCTAAGCAACGCGGCCGTTACACCGCTAATGTCCATATCTGGTGGTCTTGCCCCCCATTCACATACGTGCCTTGAAGCTTCTCCGTCCAGAATATCTCGCCCCGTTCGTCCCATTTGTCTATGGAACTGCCTCACTATCTGCTCAGCCCCCCTCCCCTCTGATTTTCCAGGAAAGCGTGGCATTCCTGGGCCATCCTAGAGTGATGAGGCTCCGAACTAGGTGTTAGTAAGTTGGCTATTTGGCCGTGAGATCGGGCATAAGGTAACAGCACCGTCCTCGCACTAGTGTGAATGGGCGATCAGCGGCGCTTCGTTGTGAGCGATTCAGGCCGTATATTGTTTGGTAATAAAACGTGTTGACTGCAGTGAAGCGATAACATATTGCCCTCTAATGTCACATTTCTGCCCGACACGCACTAACGTTCCTACCATACGTGAAAGGAGCGCGAAGCGCTTTTTCGGTTCCGGTACATCCATACTGCTTCTTGTTCGCGTTCTGCTTGCGTTCTGCGTATTCTGTTCGCGTTGCTGTTAGGCAACACAACTTGCTCCTATTCTAGCACTGGTTACAAGAATGCGTGCATTGCCGTACATTGAACTTAAAGTAGAGAGTGACTGTCACTCTACTCCGCGCCCACCACCACTTGCACGCGTACAAAACTCAATTTTACTTCTTTTTCAATTCTCTGTCAAATACAAGGTAGTTCATATGTGTTTAGTTGAACAAGATACGCCTTGTGACTTCGTGCACACCTTTTTTTCTATTTTTTATTCAGGGTAGCAGTAAAAACATATCATTTTAGCATGATTACGTGCAAGAGAATGATGCGATAATTTCCGATTATATTAAAAGGCAACCTTATTCCTTTGTTTTCCTTATTTGTGAGAATAATGACCTCTGCCTTCCATCGACATACCAACACCACGATAAACAGTGCATTATACTGGCCGCCAGCAACTCTGTTTTGCGGCATCCTGTGTCCAGCGACTGCAATGTTAGACGACCCTCTTCTAACCGTGCAATTCAGTTTCCCTGTTGTAGCAGATAATCAAAGACCCGAAGCTGAAAATTTACTAAATATCTCAGCTTAGTGGGATCTCCACATAATTAGGGAGTTTTAGAATAGGGGCCCCAATAGGTTGAGGCCCCAAAGAGCTTTGCGGGTGTTAGCGTTGGGGCACGTAGGAGTGAAGAGTTTTAGAATAGGGTTTGACGTTTGCGGATAGCGTCTTGCGCTGACAGCGCCACTACGGCGTCAAAGAAAAACTATTATAAATAATTAAATAAGATATACCATTTTATGATAGGAATAATAATTTTCACTTGCGTGTATTCGCGTTTAAGTACAATTCAGAGGTTATTCTCTGTGAGCAGCAAACAATCAGTTGCGCTTAGTTTTGAGCAAACCAACTTTACTAGCCTTCACCAGCCAAGCTTAGCCGCGTTAGGCCTACGAGCCATAAAATCCACAATCGAATTCAAAATCAGCGGTGTCTAATGAGTCAATCATCATAACACACGCTAGTTGAGAGAAAGCGATAACCGCACTCACTTCTCCTAGCTTGCGAAATTCACGCGTTACCGCGAATCGAACCCAGTTTTGTGCTAGGTTGGAGCCGTCGCTTCGATGGGTGCCGCCATGTTTGCCGACGCAAAGCTTTTGGGGCCGCTATTTGGGCTCCCGCTAAATCGGTGAAATAGCGTTCCCAACGCAAAACCCAAACGGAGTTTGCGTCTTGCGCATGCGCAGTGGCTTCGACGCTATTTCTTTGGGGCCCCAAAACGTTTGGGGCCCCTATTCTAAAACTCTCTATTGAAGGGCGTCTCAGGAACCGCTAAGGATGGTCGCGTAACCACTAAGCGACAGTCATGTATGCTATACCATACGCTAAAGATTGATTGCACCATGTGACATAATATAAGATGTCTTTTTTTTTCTACTGCTGAGTGATCTCATTCCACCTCGCGTTCATGTTCCCTGGTACCACAAATACTGCGGAACGATCAACAAACGCATCGCTACAACGAATCGCTAAAGGGCAGCATTCATATTTCACAGCAATTAGCGTGAATCGACGCCAAACACGTTTATTCTTTCTTTTTTTTAGAGTTTGAATCACAAGGCGGCAACAAAGTTTCAATGAATTTGACGAAAGGAGGGGGTGACGATTAGACATCGCACGCTCCATTCGTGCGGACAGCGACGTTATTCCACAGCGAAGACAAGGACGCAATACTATATCAGTCTCTACAGCGTCAGAAAATCTAAATATACTAGAATTTGCCAGTGCGCTACAACGACGGAACAGACTCTAAAGGATATGCACGCCGTGCGCGCGCATGCAGACAAGTAGCCGCCTATCTCCATACACTACCGATCCACACTATTGTGGTTCAACCAGCATCCGCCGGATGTTGACTCCGCTCGACCTCGCGGCCAATACCAAGCCATAGCCTTGTAACATGTATTGCCCTGCCGTGAAGACTTTTTTAAATATATAAAAAAAATTTATCCTTTCTCTGCCACCTTAGACGGTAAGTTCCTTCTCATGGCAGCCATCACGTTGTTCCAATGGGTCCCAACTTATCTGGCTCTCTCTTTCACGACCTCTCAAACTACATTGCTTCCTCCTAATCTCTACTGCAATATCATCTATCATCTCAATGCACAATGCCGTCTCCTTGTCTTTTAACGTCTCTTTTTGACTTTATTTATTACGCCATTGGTCAGTGCTGGTACACACTTGCACCGCTTATGTGACGCTAATATTCAAAGCTATCATTGCACTGTTTCTTGCCGTCACTACTGAAGACAAGCAAGAATTACTCCCGTCTTCTCCAACGATCCCCTACTTGAAGCTCTTCCGCCTTTCCACCGAGTTCATCATAGCGCTGCCCCTCAAGTTAGGAACACGCTGCGCTGCTCAATAACTGATGTGCAGTGTATTCCGGGCGCAGTATGCGCTTTTCTCAAGGGGCGGCGCTGCCATTCACTTTCGGGCAAGGCCCCCGCATAAGTTTCAGGTAGCTCTTATTTTGTTGTAGCGCAAGCTGAACAAGGACAACAGAAAGGCACATCTGACACACACAGCGCCTGTGACGCTACCATCATCGGCTTCAAGGTAGCGCCAATCTCCCTTTCCCGCTCCCCTCCTCCGCTAATCCTCCTCCTACATGGAGCGCCGTTAGCACCCCAAAGGTTGCTAACATTTGGGGGTAAATTGGAGGTTAAAAAAGAGCGATAAAATGAAAAATGTTAGGCATAGCGTTAACAGACAGGAAGAGAGTGTGGATCAGAGAGCAAACGGAGATAGCCGATATTCTAGTTGGCATTAGAAGAAAAAAATGTAGCTGGGCAGGCCATGTAATGCGTAGGATGACTAGCCGGTGGACCATTAGAGTTACAGAATGAGTGCCAAGAGAAGGGAAGCACAGTCGAAGACGGCAGAAAACTAGTTGGGGTGATGAAATCGGAAAATTTGCAGGTGCAAGTTGAAATCAGCTACCGCGAGAATTGGGTAATTGGAGATCGTTGAGAATAGACCTTCGTCCTGCACTGGACTAAAAATAGGCTGATGATGATGACGATGTTGATTATAATTAAGAGGGTGCTGACGATAATAATGACGGTATTGGCGTAAAGTATGCTAAAGAAGAAACTTGACAACATTTTGGGAGCGCTGGAGATAAGTGCGGGCACGTGTTTTCTCCGAACGAGGCTTCCATACGGAAGCCGAAACGTCTTAGATGCTTTTTAACCTATCCTTTTTGGTCAGCCTTTTCGCTACTTCATTCTTTCAGCGTGGAAACGCCACGTGACCACGCTAAGTAAATCACGCACAGGCAATGGAGGAAGCGCGAGAGTATGAAAAGGACGGCGGCTCGATGAAAGCATCATCATCATCATCATCAGCCTGGCTACGCCCACTGCAGGGCAAAGGCCTTTCCCATACTTCTCCAACTACCCCGGTCATGTACTAATTGTGGCCATGTTGTCCCTGCAAACTTCTAAATCTCATCCGTCCACGTAATCTTTTTACCACCCCCTGCTACGCTTCCCTTCTCTTGGAATCCAGTCCGTAACCCTTACTAACCGTCGGTTATCTTCCCTGCTCATTACATGCCCTGCCTTTATGTTTTAGATGCCTTTACTTTGCAGTCGACGTGGAGTGTTGAGTGGACGAATGTTCTAGAATATGGGGCTTAGTATCGTCTCCATACGTGGTCATCTTGACCGAGCGGGCAGAAGACGCTGAGAATGTCAAACGCACCATGCAGGTCTGCTTCAGGCGTTCGAGCTGCCGACGACGCGACAGAGTGGGGGGTCTGCGTGACCGGCGTCGGGTTCGACGGTGGCACGGTGCTGGTGGCGCCATCTGTCGCAGAAGCGCCGGCCTTAACCTGCACCAAAAACATAGTGTCAAAAACACACACACACACAGACTTTAAGCGAACAGCCTAAGAAGAGTTATGCGCATGCGTTTTGCCACAGTCGTCTGAGATTGGTTGTGCATATGAAAACTATGGCTCTCTGTATGCCTGTTTTGTCACATAAAGGTGCTTTTAGCGCTGACTACAGTTTAGATTCCCAAGTGAGACGTGTTTGCTATGGTGAATAAATCAAAATTTTTGGTATACTGACTAATGCACACTGCAAGAATGGACATGAACACAGCGAAGAAAAAAACGAATACAGGCGCTCTCTTCAAGTTAAACGTGAAAAAGCGCGCTATGAATAGGGCGCAAGCAAAGCAACAAGTACGACGGTACCTTCAACTAACATTTATTAAAATACCAACAGAATATATACCGAGAAAATTTAAAAAATAACGTTTTCGAGCAGCCACAACAGGCAACTGTGGCTTTGTGCGATTCTGCAGCTACCGCCCCCCCCCCCCTTCTTGCCCGCGTCTACAAAGTACCGGGGTATTTTACGCTATAAAGGAAAGGACGGAACACTGATAATACAGTGACCTCCTTCAATATGACTTTCGACTGCTTCGATCATTTCTTGCGTGCGCTTTTCCTCATTACGGCTGATTTTAAGGGCAGGGTGTATCCCTTAGTACTAGCAGCTGTCGTACCTCACATTGCTAAATATCTAGTGCGCGGCTATTAAGCGACGGGACAGCGGACAGCGCTCAATTACTGATTGCTGCGATAGCGAATAACGCTTCGTAGGAATTTCCCTTACGCACTAGTGTACTTAGAAAGCGTTCTCGTAACAGTTTCTGTGTTCACCTTCACCGAATCTTGTGGTATGAGGGAGTGAATGCAATTTACATTGGCAGTTTGTGGCGTCGTTTTGTTTCCTTCGCTTAGCGCTCCCCTGCCGTAATCTACAGGGGTGAATATGCGGTCGCCTCTCTCTCTCTCTCTCTCTCTCTCCTTCCCTCGCTCACCTCGGCCCGTTGGCGGCGCATCTGTCGCAGCCGGAGCATAGCCTTCAGGCGCAGCCGGTCCTTCAGCTCGCGCATGAACGAGTCGTCCACGCTGGACGCCGTCCTGCTCATTCTCGACGCGTCACCCAACAGCACTCGGCTCTCGCTGTTCGCGGTCAAATAGGGTAATGAATGAATGAATCAATCAATCAATCAATCAATCAATCAATCAATCAATCAATCAAATATTTATTAGGCGTAATTATTTACAAATTAATTATGGGCAGACCGGACCCCAGAACTCCACTTGTAGTTGTGTGAGGGGTCCGTAGATTAAGAAGAAAGAAATATTAGGATACTACTATAATGAGCACGCAAAACAGGTGCTTAAATAAAAGGGTAATTAAAACAGAACCTGTTAACAAAAACGTGTAATAGAAGATATCGAATAAACAATAACAATGAACGCGCAGACACTCTGGTGAATTGACAACAAGGCACGTGAAGCAATCGGGAAAGCCTCAAGAAAAAAAATATCAGGATACCACAAATGACCACACGAAGCAGGTACATAAGTAAAGTGGTAAATTACGATAGAACGTATTAAAATATGCGTGTCAGGTAAATACAGCAAAGAAGCAATAACAACTAAAGCTCTAACTTTAGCAAGTTGCAAAAGCACATGTAAAGCTATCTGCGACATAAACAATCCATGTAGAAATTTTCTACCACACCTAATGTGCTCAAATTTTGCCAGCTTGGTACGGGATGTGTACTGTTCAGTTCGCAATGCAAAATTTGACCTATAGAGCTGGAAAATTTCATGTTATGACCTCTTTAGCTGCGTGGAAAAGCAACGACCTCGAAGAGGCATATCCTCTCTCCCTCACTAGTCTGCTGTTGGATGCTTCATAATGCTATAGAATCTTTGATAATTTCGGACGCCCTGCGGTGATGATATGTCAATCGGTGACACGTCCATGTTTCTTTGTAATCTGTACAGGCCCGCTGTCTTATCTCGCGCGCAAGGCGCTGCAGCAACAGTGGACTCTCTCACCTGACTGATTAGACATGTTTAGTACAGAGCGCGGTTGAAGTAATCCCTTGCTTGGCAGAAGAATGCGTCAGGAGCGCGCATGCCGAGAGCGATAACTTTCAGGCAATGCGCTTTTCGCGTTCATACGCATTCTACGTCGGACATAATCAACGCACCGCTCCAGTCCCCCCAACCTTAGAAAGATATAATCAACCTTTGGGAAAAGGATATTCAATAATGTGTCACATCCGTGTCATCGATTGGGCTATCGAGAAGTCTGCGGAATACAACCGACCTCCCTGCATGGCCTTCATAAGCTGCGAGAAGACTTTCGATCCGGTAGACGTACTGGCTGTCTGTGACGCACTGCGTAGTCAAGGAGCGGGAGAATCGTACCTGAATATCTTAGAAAAAGCCTATGCAGATTCCACTGATGCCTCAATTCTTCACAAAGGCAAGAATACCTGTTAAGAAAGGCGTCTGGAATAGAGACGCTATCTCTCAAATTATGTTGAGCGTATGCTTACAAGAATTCAATCTGTTTTATTGCAAAGAAATGAGTATGAGAATCACCAGAAAATATTGTAGCAAGCAGTGGTTGACAGAACGCACTGCCCTGTTCAACGACGCTGATGATAGTTTTGAGAACAAACAATTGAATCTTAACCGGCGAAGTGTCCCAGTAGGTGTGAAAATTAATATGCGAGAGAGTAAGTTTAATAGCCAGGCAAGAGATTAAAACGCACTCCCAAGTCATGACGGGCACCTTGCTATTAGCTTTAAAAATGTGTCCTAATATCGTATTCTATACCGGGTATTCAAAATTAAGCTTTCTTGTTTTCTTAAATTTAGGCACTGGGAGGCATGCGAAGACTACCTGTGCGACTGAGTTATCTGGCCAGGGGGACACAAAGTGAGATCATAATATCGCTGTCATCAGCACAATTACCACAAATTGAATAACTTTTTTGTTGACTGCTGTAAGTGGGTATGTTTGTATTTAAAAGTTAGAGGCAGTCGTTTTTCTGCACAATATCAGATGGAAGAATTCTTTTAGCGTGTCTGTGCTGCGAGGTATCCGACTCCGCATTCTAATTGTCGTTTACATGATTACGCATGCAAGAGAGTGAGGCCCGGCGCAAAGCTCCTCCCTGATGTGACGCGGCTGTTGCGTGCTCCGTTTAGTCTGACAAGGGGGCGGAAGCATTGGTAAAGGTAATAAATGTTGCCATTCCCCTCTCGGCTGGCGAAATCAAGATATGACAGCGCGGTGTGCCGTGCAGTTGTTGCTCTTGATTTCAATAAAACTTACAATACTTGGAAATCAGCCGTCACTTTATTTGTGTAGCCCAGGTAAGGACCATGCCCGCTCGCCTAGTCACCATACGCACGCGCACTGCTCTCCGGCTTCTCCGCTCGCGCCATTATCTCGGCATGGCAGCTGCAGACATCGTTACCGGCGTTTCTCGATTTTGCTATTTCGCCAGCCGAGAGGGGAAGCTAGACAGTTATCATCTTTGCCAATGCCTCCGCCTCGTTGTCAGACTAAACGCCGCACGCAACAGCCGCGTCACATCAGGGGGGAGCTTTGCGCCGGGCCTCACTCTCTTGCATGCGTAATCACGCGAAATACAATAAAAATTTTGAGTCCCATATCTCGGAGCACAGACACGCTAGAAGAATTCTTCAACTGGTACTGTAGAAACACGACTGCCTCTAACTTTTTCAGTACAAACATACCCACATTCTGGAGTCAACAAAAAGTTAATTATTCAATTTTAGTTAATTGGGCAGCTTACAGCGATAATTATCATGTCACTTCGTTTCCCCCTCGCCAGATAACTTATTTGCACAGGTGGTCTTCGCGTGCCTCCCAGTGCCTAACCTTAAGAAATCCATAAAGCTTAATTTCGAACACCCGGCATACTAGCACCGACTTGTACAGCTTAGTTCCAGGATATGGAGACATGTTCAGACGCTAAATACCGTGCCGCGAGAAATAAAACAAAATATGACAGACTTAAAAGACACGAATACGGCGGTATGGACTAGGAAGCAAACATGTGAAACTGGTTTTCTAGTTGACATTAAGAGAATGAAATGTATACCTGGGCGGGCTATGTAATGCGTCTGTCATATAGCAGCTGATCTAATACAGTTAAGTATAAACCCCATGCAAGCGATCTTGCACGCGACAGCGACATGCGACGCGATGGAGATGGCTGTCGCGTTCGCTCGTCGCCTACAAGTTGCACCCCATGCGAGCGATGACTTCGAGCGACGTCTCCCCAGTGTTGCCGGTATGAGGGCAGCAATATAGGCGCCGAAACTAGCGTGACGCGTGCTTTATTAACTTAAGTTGATGTATTTTACTGTAAAAAGCAGCATAAAATATTTCTGAAAGTCTTGCAGTAGGTTCTTATCCTTGCACCTATAAAAATTCAATCGTTTGCTCGTTCCGTGCGACAATCGGAAGTACTGGAGTTATGTACATCCAGTTCCGGCTTTGCGCTATTGGCTAGTCGCTCATAGCACTTCCGGGCGACAGCGACGAATTCTAGATTTGCAAAACCAAGCGATCGCCCGACAAGACCGAGCGATCTGTTCAAGCGACGGCCTGATCCGTCGCGCGAACCCGTCGCTCGTCGCTGTCGCGCACAAAATCGCGCTAATGGGGTTTAGCCTTTACAGAACTGGTGCCAGAGGATGGGAGATGTGATGTCGGATGATTACGTGGCGTGGTAAGATAAGTAAGTTTGCACACATATGTTGGAGTCTGCCGAGGGAAGGCTGGAGTCGATATCGCTGGTAGAGAGACCTTCATCCTGCGGTGGACTTAAATCAGGCTGATAATGACGATGGCGGTGGTGACCGTGATGGTGTTGCATGAGGTGAGTACAGCCGCTCACCGCACTGAGACGCTCACGCCGTCACTGGCGCCCCCTGCCAACCAGGGCGGGATGGCGAACGAAACCGGCACGCCATCGACGCATGCGCGGGCCACAGGCGGGCTGCTCGGGCTCGGCGGCCTCATCGCTGCCACGCTCGGTTGATCCTGTGGCGTCGAGCTTCTGCAGCGTGGTGCGACAAATTCATTCCCATCAATGCGCGCCCCTTTTTGGTGCGTTGTCGTCAGGTGCAGAGCGCTACATGTGTAGGCACTGTGTATCAGGTAGATAGGACGATGAACTTAGTCATTCTTGTTAAGATGAAAACCATCATTTGAGGTATTCTTTGGGATTTGAAGTTTAGAAGCATTATGTATACAAATGTTGAGGCCATGTGAGCAACCTGCAAAGTCTCGCGGTGTAAGTACAGCAATGTGTGCAACAAATAAATATATCAATTTATTAATTATTACTTCATATACGGGCAACAAAGAAATGTTGGGTACTTCCAAAATCGGATACGCTTCGTGTTTATAGCACGGATCCCTTAACAATATTCAGGCGCGAGTAAATGAACAGTCCACTGTAGTCCCTCAGGCAGTGTCAGTTCGTTGTAATCTATCGGCGTCAATGGTTATCATCGGCGAATTCTGAAAGCACTCTGTCGCCAGCCATTGAGTTGACTGATTGACCATCTGCAGTGGCAAATATCCCTAAACAGGTAAACATTGAGGCGACCACATTCCTCGCCTCCTTCTTTGGGCGCTATTGACTGAAGGGCTAGACTCACTCACCCACGACCACTTGCGACGGACTGCCGTGAAGGGACGGACTGCGGCGATGGTACCGACTGCGGCGAAGGGACCGACCGGCTACCGCTCGTGGGCGCCGCGCTACCAGGTCGCGACGACGATGACGGCCCGACCGGCGACCAGTCGCCAGCTGGAGACTGCCGGTCTTCTTCCGACAGAGGCCGCGCCACGTCTGGTACAGCAGACGCCCAAGAAAAATTGGTGCATACTCCCATTCGAGTGGCGGGACGGCATTTTCAAAAGAACATTAAAAAGCGACAGAAAGCAATATGATGCACCTTATTCCACATTGATTATACGAGCCTTGATTATACACCAGTGATCATGCTTGTTGTATGCACTTAGTAGAATTTGATTCCCTCTACGTGTTGTAATACTTTCATTTACAGTTTTGCTTAAGTTGACAGTTTACAAATTAAGATCTATAATGTTCCTTGCAGAATTCTTTTTGCTTCGTTCTATTACTCTCAGAATCTGTAACGAGCTGCCTCGGTACTTTAACGTGGCCGATGATTCACCTGCAGTAAATTATAATGATTGCGAGCCCATATATTTTACATGTGGTGAGGCGCCGTAGATGTTGATGGATGATGCGGAGGTAGATATATCTATTTACTCATCCTGTTGGGGTTTATTTAGCAAATTGTCTGTTATTCCCCAAAGAAAATACGCTATCGCACAAAAGTTTGCGCTGCCCTTTGGATAGAGCAATGGACAAGGTTATCGGTAGCCCGTAATCATCATAGAGGTACCTTAGGCCGATGGCTTTCTTTATTTATATTTCTGAGGGTGTAGTCAGAAGACACAGGAACATATATAACGGACTTTGCTTGAACGCAGCGCCTCAAGGTATCTCTAGGAGCGTTGTTGCTGCAGTCTTCGTTGACCAATCACTCTAATATCGTAAGGAAAAGACGTCCAATAGTTCCGAAAGGAGCCCAATAACAGTGACCGGCATTCCTGGATTACGTGTTTCCCATTTCATTACATTTATTTACTCTCAGGGCTCTATAGGTGTTGCAGAGAGGAGTGGAAATTTAAAAAAAAATGTAAGACTAACAAAGCAGCAAATCACAGGCAGCAGACTTGAACGCTTCATGACCAATCATGCTGCCAAAAGAGGCCGGAAGGCGATTCCAGTCTTGACTTGTTTGAGGAATGAAAACTTCTAAGTACACGTTGTACACTGTAGCACTCCTACCTTCATTTCGTGATCAGTGAGAGATGACGTGTGGCTGGGACATGAACGAAAAAATACATTCTCGAATCGTTATTAGCGTTATGCATAGAATAGGCGCAGGAGGAAAATACGACGTGTAGTAGCTAGGAGTGGTAGGCCACGTTTTGTGCTTCCTGCGAGAAACACTAGCTAAGCTAGAGCAATTAGAAAGGATAAATCTAGCAGAACGGTTTTGGACAGATTCTAACGATTGTGTTAACGAGCTAGTGTAAGGGTCGCATATGGCTGAAGCGTACTCGAGCTTAGAACGAACGAGTGTTTTAATTAGTAATGCTTTAATGAGACGGGAGAAATGCGGAAACCCCTACGAAGAAAACCAAGATAAATATTCGCTTTGTTAGGAACATACTGAATTTGCTTATGCCACGAGATGTTGTTACTTATATACACGCTTACGTATTTATAGCTATCGACGAACTCAACGGGAGGGGTGGAGGAGGGGTCAACCATTCAGATAGTAACCAGAAGATAAGGACTGGTTCATTTTACCAGAAACCCGCATCGTTTTGTACATTTGTTAGTATTTATTTTCATAAGCCACGTGTCGCACCCACAGGAAATCTTAAGGTCAGATTAATGAACGGAAATGTCAGACTCATTAGAAATTACCTGCTATATAACTCAAGTGTCAGCAAAGAGCTCTACATTAAATGTAAGAGAATGAGGCAGGTCATTAACTATGACTAAAAAAAGAAGAGCCCTAGGGCAGATCCAGAGGTACACCTGATGTTACACGACATAGTTTAGAGGCATTATCATTAACTGACACATATTGACTTCTGTTCTGCAATAAACATTGAATCCATTCAAGCAGGCCACAGTTAAGGTTAAGCGCGCCAAGTTTCAATAAAAGTAGTAGGAATGAGACGTTATCGAACGCCTTGGCGAAGACAAGAAAAATTCAGTCAATTACTGAGGATCTATCTAAAGCGGAGGAGAAATCATTAGTGAACGTGAGCAATTTAGTCTCAGAAGAATAATGTTTGCAAAAACCGCGCTGTCGAAATGTAAAAAAAGAGACTGCTAGGTTAAAAAAACTGACCAAGTTGTAGTAGATTATATGCTCAAGTAGCTTGCACAGAGTAGAAGTTGAGGAAATCGGCCGATAGTTAAAGGCTTAAGAACGTCGCCCGGCTTGTGAACTGGAAATACCTTCGTAGCCTTCACGTCGTTCGACAGCGTTGAACTCTAGAAAGACTTGGCTAAAACAAAAACCTGATGAAAACGTCTTGGCGCTCTTAAGAATTTTTTTTTTATTTATGAGCTCAACGCCTGCCGACGAGGAAAGTTTAGCAGTTCTAATCAATTTGCAAATGCCATTGACGTGTCGACAGCAATCAGCTCCATTTTATGGAACAAAAAGAACGTGCGTACGGGGAAGTAACGGATTGTGTCTGTGAATGAGATAGCGAAAATGCATTGTCAAAAACCATTGATCAATACTCACAGGGGACAGGAATTACTTTCAGGGCTATTTCTCCAGTTTACGTACGTTGACGACATTTAAAAACACCTTAGCATTAGTTGTGAGCAGATAAGGTGCAGCTTAAGCTTCAGAAGAAAAAAAAGGTAAGCTTGGCTGAGTGAACGGCCTCTTTATAATCCGAAGACAGAGCAGAGTAAGTAGATTCCTCATAGGTTTGTCTAGAAAGTTTGAACCGTCTAAAAATACGTTTATTTTTTCCTTATTTATTAACCACTTCACAGATATGTTAAACCGGGGAGCATTGTTAGCTCAAGTTAGTAAGCGGGTGGGAATGTACTTTTCAATTTAGCGTTTTAACCTTGTTCTGGACAAGAAGCCACTTTTCTGCAATACATCTTTCTGCTGGCCACCGCCTAGACAGACTCGACGAGAACTTGAGGTTAAAATAAGGCTGATCAGAGGAACGCCCACCGGTCAGTTTCCTTTGTCACGACACCTTCTCGTCGGTTCAACTAAACGAGCACTGACTTTATATTTTCGACTATTTATATCTTTTTTCATTAAATGATAATAGTTATAAGCATCAGATCCCCGTGAGTAATGTAACAGCCTGTGTACAGCCAGTTTCCGTTTCGTTTCCCATGTGACTGAGGTCGAGCCGAGGTCGAGACGAGCGTTCCGCTGGGCTCGCTTGGTGACCTCGTATTCTGCTACTTGTTGTGAGGGCCGAAGTAGCCGGATAGCAGAGCGCACGACCGAGCGTGCATGCATCACAACGCCCCAATGTCCTGCTCTCACGTGACCATATACTGTGTCATGACGTCACAATACAGTAGAAACGAAACATAAAGGGGCTGTATAAATTTTGTTATAATAAATTATCTAATTATCTCGGGCGCTGCGAAGTATTGCAAGTGTATTTATCTGCGGTTTACAGATACTTGATTTTCCGCGTGAAAGTGACGTCACACGAAGTGCTCCAAAGAGAATCTTTCTTTTTTTCTTAGCTTAAACCCACTTTGCGTGACGACAGTCCATCAAGCCTCTATGATGGTGCCAGACGTGCCTTTGCGATAACCGGCTGACCAGCGAATTGAATTCAGCAGGCTGCGTTGGAGTTACTTATATTTTTGTGTTTTTCTAGATGAGATCGACCGCACTTGAGCATGTCCACGTGCGTTAACGCGCGTACGGACAAACGGACAAAAGAGAAAAGGACAGGCCGCAGATAGCACTCAAGAAAAAAAATTGGGATGATGATTGTATACAAATGAAAACGATGAGGTGCGTTAAAAGAGCTCACAGTTGTATAGGCAAACGTGGCATAAGGGAGGATACCGTGCAGTTAGTGTGATCTGGGCGTATATACACCGACATCATGTTCGGTGAAAGCGCTCAGTCTGACCTTTGGTCTAAGGGTAATAGGTAGACGTTCTTATGTGTATGGTGCTGGGTTCAGGGAACACTTCATCGAGAATGTGGGAAAGAAACACCTTCCCACGGTCGCTCAACGTCCCGAGAAGGGCTTCGTGCCGCGAAATGATGGAACGTAAGAACAACTCCGCGATTTCAGAGGCAGTGCCGGATTGGAGGGAAGCAATCTCGGCGTAGCGTGTCAGATGGTCGATATCAGTCACAAACCAGCGGTGCCCGTGGCAGTCTCTGGGAGTAGACCCTACAAGTCGATGCCGATCAAAACAAATGGAGTGGACGCGCACGGAATAGGCTGTAGAATCTTCTCGGTGTGTCGTACGGACGCGGTGCCCGAAAGGTGTGAAGCTCTTCAAGCCGTTCGCATGTAGTGGTAATGTCAGCAACCGAAGTGAGATGTGGAATCACCAGGGCGTTAAACGCGACGGCGTTGATTCCCATCAAAATGTGTCGGATGTGGTCTGCTTCCGTCATGATGCTACTGGCACATCGGGAAGGCCCCAAGTAATGGACACGACGTATACGACTCGCCTTCGTGTTGACAGCGGTCGGCGACCTTCGTTTTTGGCGGCATCACATCGGCCAGCAGTAGGACCGAGTAAGAACAGTCGGATCTTCTGCGTACATGCGGCCTGGTGGTTGAGGAACCACGTTCTTGCGGCGTGGGTGAGGTAGAATGCGACGTTTACCGACTTTTGACGGTCGTCCCATCGGTTATAGTCGTTCACTCACGTTGTAGTTGTCGATACAGTCCTCAGTGTCGTCACCGCGTAATGCTGCGAAGACATGACGACAGCGCTGACGACTTTTGATAGTCCTAACTGGAGCGCGTGAGGCTGTCGGAGCTCTAGGGGAAGCAGAGCCGCTTGGGTCCAACATTTAGCTTCTAGGTAGGCGCAACGGACGGCCTGAGGGCAGCTTTATGGAAAGCAGGAAGCTGGTAGCGCCCTGGAATCGAGAACAACCTCCACCTTTTAAAAGGATGGAACCAGACCGAAAGCTGTTATTAGGCGACGCCGCAGATGGATAGATATATAAGGGTTACGGAGACGGTTCCAAGGGAAGGGAAGCGTAGCAGGGGGCGGCAGAAACTTAGGTGGGCGGATGAGATTAAGAAGTTTGCAGCGACAACATGGCCACAATTAGTACGTGACCGGGGTAGTTGGAGAAGTATGGGAGAGGCCGTTGGCCGTTGCCATGCAGTGGGCGTAACCAGGCTGATGATTATATATATATATATATATATATATATATATATATATATATATATATATATATATATATATATATATATATATATATATATATATATATATATATATATATATATATATATATATATATATTGCGCTCTCAATATGATGTATATTCATCACTTCTTCTCTTCGCACCATTGCATACTCTTCGCACCATTGCATAAATATCAAAGCAGGAAATGTTGCGCAAGCGCCACCGGAGATTATTGTCTTGTCACACGCTGCGCCGAATCACACACGCTGCGACAAGTGACAGCTGCACCGACACAGCTGCAGGACTTCCGTTGCAGCCGAGCGGCGCTGACGCGAGCGCGGCTGGCATGACGTCACCGCGCCGCAGCACGCAAGAAAGCGCCGCGCGCCTTCGAAAGACAATGCTTTTCCCAGCGAGTTAGCGGCCCTTTTCCGTATCGAGGATGTCTGCAGCCTCTTACCGTGGGCCGATCACGGAGAGAGTGCAGCTTAAAAATGTGGCCCGATGTACGTGCGCTACTCGGACTCACTGGTCGCCGCGACGTTCCGTATATATCGTGTTGCGCAAATAAACACGCATAAAATTGTCCCACGACAGGATTCGAACGGAGGACCCCCAGCACAGCCAGTATCCCGATACTCTAAGCATTCCCCCACGGGTGTTTTTTTTTTTC
The DNA here is from genome assembly GCF_050947875.1 of Dermacentor variabilis. Taxonomy (NCBI): domain Eukaryota; kingdom Metazoa; phylum Arthropoda; class Arachnida; order Ixodida; family Ixodidae; genus Dermacentor; species Dermacentor variabilis. The sequence goes on along the minus strand of NC_134574.1, from coordinate 74,473,668 downwards.
TTCATTTCCGGACATTCGGCAAATACATCAGCACGAACTGCGGCCATCACCTGACAACATTCACTTCCTCACCGCTGCGCTGTTAGCTTGCGGTTGAGTTTATAGGACCTTTATTTTGACAGGAGCATCCATCGATACCAACAGTTCATCGTTATAACCTAATTTCTTAAGCAATTCGCTTAGTTTGCTGAAATCTTTAGTAAAGTAGGACTCTACTGGCGGCGGATTTGTATCGCAATTCCTTACAAACATGCGGTTTCTCCAGATGCTGTGAAAGCCGAGGAGAAAGAGTATATCACGAGGTGCACTGTCTTGCCCTGTAGCTAGATAACGAATGCAATTCTAGATAACGAACATGGTAATTATTTTTAATAGGTATTGGCGTAACGTCCCTGAAGAAGACAGTACTCCAACAATCCAGACACGTATTCGGTATATTGTGATTTCTTGCAAAATTTACAGTAAGTATCCCATGCTAATTACTCCCCTTTTGCTTCTAGCTGTGTTTTCACAGGAAAGGTATTAGTAGGTAGCTTAAAAATTATATTTTTACTCCTCCTTGATACCATCATTCTTTTCACACGTTTTAGCGCACCTTTCGCTTGGCCTTTACGGCCCAATAACCGATACAATGGTTCAGGGAGCATAATGTCTTTTAAACCCGAGCTTATCCGCTTACGTGTCACAGTATACTCAAATATTCGATAGAAAAATTGCGGTTTCCAAATGTAAAGGTAACCACTTCATGTAGAAATTTACTCGCTGCAAAGCACCCACCCTCCCTCATCGAGACAACAAAGTAAGGCATTGTTCAATCGCACTTGAATGACTGTACGCAAGAAAGGATTTACCGTGTCTCTTAAGAACAAAAATCTAGAAACCACTTTTAAGAATAAGTTCCGTAACAATTCCCCCCAACCTAACTTGCGAAACAGGTTGTTTTTTCTCATTGTTCGTTTATATTTTGACTGTCACACAAACATAGCGAGTACTCTATTGCATTTCTTAAGATTGAACCGGGAACAGCGCAAGACTATCATCAGATAACATAGTTTGCTCACCAATAAGATCCTGCGAATGGCAACACGTGCGACTATTGAGAGGTCACGCCCAGCCCACATGAGAGTTTGAGCTTTCAATTCCTGCACTTTTCCATTGCAGAAATATTTGGTGTGTCGAAAAGTGCCTAGGTAAGGTAAATCCTAGGTGTGAGCGACCACTGCATACTTACAGAAACACGTAGCTCTGTTTCCCACTGTCCATGCCACACGCCGACATACTTAATCAGGTTAACATTACGGTATGTCATGTCACCGAACTCACGCATAATTTTTACAGCAGTTCGAACCCTCTCTGGTAGAAAACAATGACATCATCAAAGTGAGCTAACAAACGCAATTTACACCCTTCTAGGCTGAAACCGCGCACATCCGGACTATTCTATACTTTTACTATTTATTTTTGCATAAAGCCTTTAGATATATCGCAAACAAAAGAGGAGAAAATGGACAACCCTGACACACACATGGAAGCACTTCAATTATTTCAGTTAGCTCATGATTGATGATAATCTTAGTTGTACAAGTATTATATGCCATTTTATCTCCCTGTGTTATCACTGATCCAACTCGAACATAATCAATAATTGAAAACATGAGATTGTGACATACCCTGTCTAATGCTTATTCTAAATCAGTTTGCAACATAGCGACTTTTCTCAAATCTGCGTCACAAGTATGAAGTATGCTGCGAGCTACATGGATATTAGTAAACATTTAACTTTATAATTTACATTCGCCAGCGTAATTGGCCTGTAGCCTGTGACTTTCTTAATTTAATTTTATTCTCGTCATCGCTTTTGGTACTAAGACTGCATACGCCCTTTTAAGAAACGGTGGCAGAGGACCTGTTTGATGAGCTTCAAAAACACGATCTAATACGACAGCTATCTGCAAGCAGGATGCTTTGTAAGAACTTGCTGCTAAGTCGTCACGTCCTGGCGATTTTCCAGGGTTAAGGTCTTCTGTGGTCATTTCAGTCTCCAGTGTTGTGATAACTGCTGACAACATTTCGTTCTTCGGCGTCTAATCTAGGTAGAGTGGTAAGAAAATGGCTCTCTTAACCAGGCTTGCTCGGTATTCTACACTTGAACAGCTCTCCGAAATAAGCCTTAAGATCATTGTTAATTTCTTCTTCGCCTCTAGATATTTTCGCTTTCTATTCCATCTCAGTTATTTCATTCCTCCTCCCATACCATTGCTTTTTTCAGCTACCAAAGCATGCTTTGTTGGCATTTCATCAGCCAAGATCTTTTCCGTTCATGCACAAACAAGTGTGACACGGGATTTTTGCGTGTGGATAGCCTCGACTTTATTCTTTGTTTCTCTTATTTCTTCCATAAATAAGCCTCGCGCCGCAGTTTCAGCATCCACCAAATCTTGCAGCATTTTTTAAGGTTATTTTCTTCTTAGCACTCTTCAAAACGCATTTTTACTGGCCACTCTACGGCGTCCATTTTTACGATTTCTTTAACGCTCTCCCATCGCTCACCCCATCCTTCTTCCCAGTTACTCTTTGGTTTAACTATATCTGTTCGTACTTTTTAGAAATTGATCATCCTTTAAGAGTTTCGCGTTTAATTTACAGGTTTCTCCCCTTCATTCTAGGTCTTACGGTCACATTTTTCCTATCGTGAAGGCTACCAAACAATCTTCGTTAAATGCTATGTTCAGCATCTTGTAATCATCACACAGTATGGCAACTTCTTGCAAAAGATAGGCTCTGTCTAACCTTGCATGGTTACGGCATTGAAAACGAGTATAACGACGATTTTAGCTCCATTCGTGTAATGTGCAATGTCGTCCGACAAGTCTCTTCTTATGGCCCCCCTCAGGAACACAACGCTCTTATCAGCCCCGTATCCATCACGTGAACGAACGTCCGAGTTACAAAAACAGTTGAAATCTCCTAACACCATCAAACATCTGTCTGTTTCATTGACTTCGGAATTCAGAGAATATTCGTAATTTCACGTTGTTATTACAAAATCGCACAGCACGAATCATCCACTCTGGCAGCTTATAACTGTCTCTTCTACTATACCTAACCTGCCTTAACAGACACACAGCAACCGGACGTTGTGCCAACAGCATGACAAACGCATACAGTTTAACGGTCACTAAACTGTACGACCATACCACCCAGACCGACCCTTACACTCTATTTCAGTCTCCTGAATCACCAAGAGGTTTAAATCTTCCTCCAACATTGCGCGTCATAGCTGACTCTGCCGGCATATCGCCGTAAGGAGTCTAAGAATAATAGATCCCACGCGTAATGGAGCTAGCTAGCCACGTATCCATTTCAAATAGCAAGGGTAAAAATTTGGAGGACGCTTAAGCTTTTCCTTTATAAGTGGAACACGATAGATTTCAAATATCGCTGACTGTTGGTCGCACTTCCCGGCGACCGCACCTTTCTTACGGAAGCGCGGAGGCGAGCGCGGTGGGGCTGTTGCAAGGAAGCCGCACCAAAAGAGGAAAAAGGGTTTGTATTTGAGTTTCCGCGTAACAGAATTATGTTTTCTGCTATATTCTAATTAAACTCCGGCGCTGTCATGTCTGTAGGCTGTGTTTAGGTCGTACGTTACGATTTTTCTGGCTATTTTACTTTCAGGAATTCAATTAGTTCGGTAACGCCTCTGCGCCGCGCGGAGGGCCTGCGTGTTTGTGGTTCGGAATTATTTTTGGCTTAGCGATGTCCGACACCAACATACGCGGGCTTCTTAACGCTCTCGCGTTAAAAAGAAAGGGAAGACATTCAATTTGCAACTTTCACAAACGGAGCGTCCCTGTCGGCACGATAGCTTGTACGGCCGTCCGCGACACCAGTTGCGTTGGTCACTGATGATGATGATGATGATGATGATGATGATGATGATGATGATGATATATAGCAGGAAATTACAATTTTGCAACCTTTGAGGAAGCACGGCGAAGCGTCGTCAGGGGAGAGGGAGTCGGAAGTGAAAGTGGACAGGAAAAGAAAGGATTAGTGGCCAGCGTTGCAGCGGCCACTCACAAGGTGGCGGTCTCCAGTTGCATCTGCAAACTCCAGCAGGCTGTACAGCCCAGGTAGCTGAGGACGAACGGGGAATAGCAGATAAGTCTCTGGGGCGGTTCGAAGGCCGTGGCGTGTGTAGGTGGCGGCGACAGAGGAGGTAACCCAGAATCTCGGGGTCACCGCGCCTCCTGTAGGCGTGACGTGGCTCGGCCCTTGACGTATAGCTGAGCCGCCGTTCATGTGCAGCCAGTCCGCAAGCGCAGGAGTGTGGAACGGTCTTTCATGGAGACGCCATCCTCCGGGTGCGGCTTCGAAGCCTTTCCACTTGCCTTCAAAAATAAGCGTCATTTCCTTCTATAGATAGCTATCATCATCGTCACTACCTACTCGAGAGTCCGAGTGGACGGAGGTCAGCAGACACTCTAGCCGATGTATCGTGTAGTCCGAGGCCAGTGCCGCTCTGATATAACCTGGACTTCGTCGTGGTGGGCAGCTTTGGCGAATGTGTCCACATCCTTGTTACCGGCTATCCCAAAGTGTGAAGGCAGCCAGATGAAAGATAATGATTTCGGTGATGGCAAGAGCTGTTAGCTCGGCAAACACCGGCAGCCCTGTTAAGTCCTGCCCGCTCTGGGTAACGGCCACTGCGTCTACTACCCTTCTCGCGTGAGCGACGCTGACCTTAGAGCCGGGGCGTGCTCCCCTTTCTTGGCCCGGGTCGGCCGAACCACGTCCAATGCGGATCGAGGCGTTGAACACTGTCCACCGGCGTGTCCTCATCTGGTGCATCACCTCGCTGCCACTTCAAAGATGTGGCTGGCTCCTCAGCGGCTGTCTCAACAGGCGTCGCATATGGCGTCTCTGGTAACGCGTCACGCCCATGATCCGCGTCTTCGGGCGCAGGCTGTGTCCTTACTTCAGTCCTTTTTCAAACGAAGCTTGTATTGGCTCACAAGTGACGTTGCCGTGGTCACTAAAAAACCCCAGTTGTTCCCAGAGCAGAGCAGCTGCGGAAAAGGGTGGCTTGATGAGTTCACAGCTGCGTCGGCGCCGGAGCGTCAGTCATTAGCAAGCATTCCAGCTGCAGAGGCACGCGCTCACGCCACCCGCGCTACCAATTAGAGCTGGTTCGCTTCCGCCGGGGAGGAAAAGGGCAGGAAACGCTCTCGCGCGCGCTGCGCCGGCTTCATTTCCGTTTCGTTCAGTCTCGAAAAACGAATGGGACTGCCACGCGCTGCGCGATCCCCCGAGGAATGGGCAGCCTTCCACGAGCGGCGGCGAGAACTCGCCCTTGAAAGAGCTCGCCGTCGGTGCGCTGATCCAGCCGTTAGAGCCGCCTAAGCTCAGGCAATCCGACAGCAACGAGAAGGAGATCCAGAGCTGAGGGAGCGGGAGGCTGAAACAATCCGGCACCGTTACCTACGGGTTACTTAAGCGTGACGAAGGTCAGGTGCACGCAGGATAAGCTTCGCTTGCCTCCATTCTTCCGCAGGGGAAGGGTTGGTCAATTTTTGTCTCTGCTTTCTTCTTTAGTGTCGTCCTCTGCCGAAGCGGGTGGCGTTGTCGCTTTTTTCCGCGTCACTTTCCACTTGTTCATCCTGCACTTCCAAGGGCGCTGTCGGCGTCCCAATTACTTCATTTTCCATCAATCGAAGACCCTGGTCGGCAGGTTGTCCACTGCCAGTAACTCGTGCATATGTACGCACACAATCTTCTCCTTCATGGCCGAATTTACGCAATTAACGCACCTTGAAACTCTGCAGTCTCGTCTAATGTGTCCTTTGCATCCACAGCGAAGGAAAATTGGAGCTCTCCCGGGAACAACGACGAGCACTGAGCCACCAAAGATCTTAAATAAATGCAGCAGGGAGTCCGGTGTTAAGACCTCTCAGAGCGTCATTCGCACAGTACGCGTGGTGGACTCGGCTTGCTGGAAACGTCTCACGTTCCAATCCTCTTGTCGTCTTTCAGTTCACCACAATGGTTGAAAGTCCTCTTGAATAATTCTCCCGTAACGTGTAATAAAACACGGTACAGTTTGAGAGTGAGGTCTTCTCGTGCAAGGCCAACAGTGACACCATAATGCCTTTGACTTCCAAGCGACCCGCTTTAACCAGCACTTCTTTTACCTCTGAGGTTCGTAGCTCGATCAGCCATACCTACGTCATTTGAAGTGTCCTATATCGGTCCCATCTTTCGGTGCATTAAGCTCATGCAACAGGTGACGGAAATTTTCGAGGTGGTATGGCCTCCTTGCAGCCTCAGAGTGCATAACCAAACACGCCTTTATAGTTTCTCCTGATCGCGAAGTCAGTAGTACACAAACCGCTAAGCTGCTGGGGCGATAGAAGACATTGCTACAACGGCCGGACGCGCCCGCTGAAACCGCTCTTCCAGAGCTCGTCATCTTGTGCCCAGACGCTTTCGTATCCAGAAGCAGAGCGTACCACGGGCGCATGCTTCAGCAAAGGCAAAAGAACACAAGCATTCCCCGCATACAAGCCAGCGCATTGGCGCGCTTGGCGCGTTTGATGGCAATATCAATTATATGAACACACTATACGATATTTCGCCGTCGTTAATATTTACCCGTAAATATACTTATCCCTTTAGTTTGAAGACGTTTTCTGAAGAACATTACTCACATTTTAACGGTACGCTCTGTACGTTACTTTTTTGTTTTGTGTCAGATTTTAAACGCCAGGTGGTGAAATATCTCTATGGGTGTTCGTGTTCCAATCGCACAGACTGGTGCACAGAAGCAGCTGTATTCTAAGACCTCAGGTCAGACAGCTTTCCTTACTGGAACGAATTCCAACACAGCTGTGAAGACCCTGCTAGTTTGTGCCAACGTTTTTCCACATGTTGTGGTCGTGGTAGAGCCTGTCAGTGCGGGAATTCTGCAGCGAAGCACTGCGTTCCTCCCATCGTCCAAACATTCCTCCGTGTGTTAATTGTCAGAACGCCAGCCGAGAAGTTCCTGTGAAACTCTAATCGCACTGAATCATTGAGATCCCGCATACGCGTCAAGAACATTCAGTGGTCCGGACACAGGAACAACGTGCTGCCGCATGTTTGGCGCACGCTTCAGCTCAATACCGGAGACGCCATAGAGTTTCCTACCCCATACGCGACGCTAGGGGAATAGGAGGCCGAGGCTTAGCGACAACGCCAACAAGGCCCTGAAGTTCAATATCACGACGCGCACACACGTCGTAGCAGACGTGATCATGTCGCAGTGAACGAACGCGAAGCCGACGCAAGGCGTCAATGTCAACAACGCGCTTCTGACCTGTAGCTGACAGAATTGGCTAGCCCTGTAGGTCTAGCCAATGCTGCTCGTGGTCATCGAGTTCGTTCTTTTTATGTGTGTCTGCACACGTCACGCACGCGTGTTTACTTAGCCAGATTCTGTTCCTTACAATTCATTCTGCCACTAAATCTACGACGCTCACTACCTGTTATATTCTAACTTGTTGCTATCGCAATCATTATTTCATCCTTATGGCGAAATTGTGATTCTTTCAATAAAGAAATCAATGAAACTGTTCAGCAGCCGGATTCGAACACAGAACATCTTAGGACAGAAGCCTGATACTGTGACCTTTACGCCACGGACGCATTTCCCCCATTACGGCGTGCCTCGTAATCGCATCACAGTGCTGACATGTTAAATTCCACAAATTATTGAAATTTAATGAACGTCATTATACGTAAAAATGCAGGACGTTACCGAAGACAGTGCAGTAAAAGAATTTGAGTGCAACGTTCCTACTGCTCCTCCACGCCGAGGAGTCACGCACGATAATTGTGGCGCGCAGTAACAGCGACACGGGCGCAAATGGAATAGAAAACAAGCATTTCTCGCATACAAGCCAGCGCATTGGCGCCCCCAGTTCGTTCAGGAAGACTGTCTTTCATTGACTTCAACCGCAAGTTGAGCCGCCTTCTAACTTTTTGTACAGTCGGTGCAGCATTGTTGTAGCCTTATTCTTAGTCATGTGTAGCCAACACATTACTGTAAATTTAAATTTGCCTATTTTAAGTATTTCGGTTCACCATAAAAAAAAACGCTCTTCCTTAAGGAACTTGCTTGTCCGTCTTTGGATTTCGAAAGCAAAGCTTTCTGTTCCTTTTACTGGCGTGTTCGTTAGCAGCATCAAGACGATGCTTTCTCACGAGGAGGTCGTTGCCACGAGTGTACTGCTTTATTTTTTTTCCCGGTAACCAGTTTCACCAAACTGTCATCGCTATTGGGTCAACGCCACTGCGCGCGAGTCGCTCTCTGTGTCCGAAACATCATTAACGTTGTCACCAATTCGATAGCAATGCAGGCTTGTGCGACGCCAAAAGGGCTGCACCGCCTCGAATCTACGAGACCACCAGCACTCGCTCTGGAATGTACGGCGGCGCATGTATTATTACGAGAATGACTTGAGCGGGAAGATGTCGATTCGACATCCGTTGACCATGGCCTCATCTGCCGTCGTCATATAAATATTGCTTTCATTGCAGGCTTGTCCTAACAAAATTTCCAGGTCGTCTCATTTATCGGGCGCCTTTTAGTCTAATAATGATTTCAATTTTTAATTTCATTTTTTGCTTCACTGCTGCTGCTGCTTCGCTCTGTTACACCACCACAACACTCAGCACTCCGCATAACGATATGTAATGCAAAAGTTTATTTGGCAACGAAAAATAAATGAATTAAGAGTTTGTTCGAAACCAACTCCAATAACTAAATGCCCAACTCGGACACGCTTACAGAGCCGCCAACTCGGCAGCGGTAATGCTGGACTTCTGTTTGGCAACCTCTGCATCGGTATCCTTCAAACTGCTCCCAGTTGTTCTGGCGCGAGTGTACGGATGGTGACGCCCTTACACACGGCGACGGTCACGCCGCCCTTCTGATGCGCGTCGCCGGTGCTGGCGCACCGGGGAGACGCCGGGCTCGGGGTCGCTGCTCTCTTTGGTGTGGCTGGCCCCGACGAAGGGCTGCCCGTGTGGTCACTGCCGTCACTTCGGTGCTCTTGCCGTGGTGCCTGCGAGCAGATGTGAAGCTTTTGAGAAGAAAAAAAACATTCCGACGGAAACCACTTCACGATTAATGTTGACGTTAACGCGATTATAACATTGAAGCAATGGAGCGACGCACCGTATACGGCAACCGCAGCAACGCGTCACGTATCAGCCGTGTACTGCAGCCCCTCTCACGCTTCCCTCTGGGCAATCTGCGCTATATGGCACTGCGCCCGTGTTGTCCTTGGTTGGCCTCCAAGATACGTGGAGCACCAGTGATTGCTAACGCTGAAAGTTATTCCCTCGCAGCGCGCGGGCGTTCGCGGAGCGGGGCTAAAACTTCGGGCTGCTGTGCTTGTGGAACCTGTGTGACGCGGGTTGGATTTCGCTCAGCGCAATGGAAATATTAGAGAATCTTTTTTTTTTTGTCGTTGATGAAACGGCGCAATGAGGTTAGTGTATCGCTCCCACAGATTTTATGAAAGAGGCAAAATACACACCAGTCCTACACAAAGTGAGGAAAGTCTCCCATTAAGGCTAATCATATTAGAAGAGCCAGTGTGCTGAAGCGTACCACACACGTTCCGGATCATAGAGTTTTCTATGAGCTAGAACTCTGGGGCTATTTTTTACCGAAGCTGGCAAGTATGGTGGTTCAGCAAGCATCGCAACGATGGTCAGTACATAAATGTGACCATGCTTCGACCTTGTGGCTTCAAATGACCTTGTGGCTTTGCTAGTTGATAGTTTTCAACAACATACTGTTACGGGAATAGCGTGCATTTACAAATTATTGCTTTACCAAGGCTACAACGACCCCAAACAACGGCGATGAAAGCAAGGCTCTCGCGTGTCTCTGGCCACTTCGACGCTGTCGTCGTCGTCTTCGCCCGACCGAATGACAGCCCCTTCACTGTCCCGTGACATTACACCCCCCCTCTCCCTCAGAGCAAGAGTGCCGACCTGGCGCTTGTTAGGACACACCAGAGGGCGCCGTATCGTACGGCTTAAGTCTAACAACGTGCGACAGCAGAGGGCAGTCCCAGAGACGTATTTCGTATGTAACGTCGGTAACTTAACGTACCACCCTGTGGGGACCCTCGTAACGGAATATTAGCTTTTCGGAGATACCGATACGGCGGGAAGGAAGCCATAGTTGCACGAGGGAACCTGGGGAGTAACAAACTTCTCCTTGGCGACGGTCATGCAGGGCTTTTTGGGAAGCCTGGGGCACTGTACGCCGTTCACGAGTGATCTGGCGAGCTTTATCGGCGCGCGCTGTGGCATCGCCAACGTACATTTAGTGGATGAGCTTACAGCAGCGGGAAGTATCCAGAGGCAGTTCGCGTCCACAGAGAAGATAACACGGCGAGTAGCCGAAGGTGTCACGCCTGGACGAGTTGTAGGCGAAAGTAACATAAGGTAAAGTAACGTCCCAATCGCCGTGGTCGGCGGAAACGCACATTGGAAACATATCGCTGAAAGTTCGGTTCAGAGGCTATGTGAGTCCGTTCGTTTGCTGGTGATAAATGGTTGTGAGCTTGTGGTTGGTAGAGCATGAATGAAGAATGTCTTCAATGATGCGGGACAAAAAGTACCTGCCTTGGTCGCTTAGACGTTGTCTAGGAGCACCATGATTTAAGATGATTCATAAAGAAGAAAGTCGGCGATATTCGTAGCGCAGCTGGTGGGAACGCGCGGGCAATGTCGTATCTCGTCGCGTAGTCAGTCGCGATGGTGACCCACTTGTTGCCTGATGTCTAGGTTGGAAAGGACCAAGAAAGCCACGCCCAACACGAAACAACGGTTCGGCGGGGATGTCGATAGCATGAATCAGACCGGCTGGAAGCACAGGTGGCCGCTTCCGGCGTTCGCATTGGTCGCAGCTAGCGACATACTCTTGCACGGAGTGGTAGAGACGGTGCCACAAGAAACGGCACTTGGTGCGATCATAAATGCAGGTGACACCAAGGTAACCAGCGGTGGGCTCATCGTGAAACTGGTGTAGGACAGCTGACCAGAGATGGGCATGCAAGAATATAAGGCGTTCAGGGACGTCGGAATGCATAGTGTGCTGGTTGAAAGTGCCGTCTTGAAGGCAGAACAAGTGGAGTGAAGCGTCGGGTGTGGCAAGGCTAAGACTGTCGATTACAGAACGTAAAGTCGTGTCATGGTGTTGCTCGTCCCTTATGTTAAGGAGGCCCGAGATAGACAAAACACAGGCGTCGGCGTCATGCTCGATGACGTCAATGGAATCTACGGGATGCCGTGACCGGCTATCAGCATCTGGATGGAACTAAACGGACATGTGCACTGCCGAAAACGAGTATTCTTGGAGACGGAGAACCCTACGACTGAGGTGGCCTGTAGGGTCCTTGCATGATAATCATTTACGACGATAAACAGGCGGCTAAACAGATAGAGACGAAATTGAGCCACAGCCCAGACAAGAGCGAGAAAGAGCAAGAGACTTTCGTTCTTTGACTGAGTAATATTTCTGCGGTGGGGACAGGAGGTGGCTAGCGTGCGCAATTACGCAGTCGTGTCTGCACTGAAGCTGAGTGAGGACGGCACCGATTCCATACTGCTGGCACATGCACGAACTTCTGTTGTTGGATCCAATGAAAATGCACTAAAATATGAGAAGTCGTGACACCATCGATAAGTGCGGAAGAGGTAGCAGCTTGGGGCAAGCGCCATGTAAAAGCAACGTCTTTCTTGAGGAGAGCAGTAAGGGCGTGCGCGGTGCCGGTGAAATTACGAATAAAACGGCGTAAATGGGAGCACACTGCAATGAAGCTTCGTACGTCTTTAACAGAACAAGGCACGGGAACATTCTTTATGGCGTTAACTTTTTCAGGATCGGGCTGGACACCCGACGCGTTGTAGAGACGGCCGAGTACCGTTGTTTCACCGCATCCGAAACGACATTCTGAGGAGTTGAGCTGCAGGCCGGCATTGTGTAATGCCTCAAGAATGGCAGAATGCCGCTGAAGATGGCTATCAAATGTTGGTGAAAAAAAACGATGAAATCGTTAGGTAGCATAAGGAGGTTAACCATTTCAACCTACGAAAAAGTGAATCCATAATTGCTCGATTGTGGCCGGCACATTGCAAAAGACTGAAACGCGTGTCTTTAAAATGATACAGACCCTCCACAGTTACAAATGCGTTTCTTTTTTTTTTTTGCGGTCCAGTGGATCAAAAGCAATGCCACAAACCTGAGCGAAGGTCAATAGTCAAGAAATGTAGGGAGCAGTGAAGACATTCGAGTGCGTCGTGTATACTGGACAAGGAATAAACGTCTTTCTTCGTTATCTTGCTGAGGTGCCAATAATCAACGCAAAATTGCCGCGTGTCACACTTGTTCTTGAGTACAGCAGGGCACTCCCATGTACTAGAGGACGGTTCGATGATGTCCCGTTTTCCGCGGCGAAACGCAATAAGGGCGCCGGTGAATCGGTTTTGCATCGCGGGTGTGGATGTTGTGCTCAACAACCGTGGTCTGGCCTAATGGGCGATTTTAGAGGTCAAATGTATTGATAAAGTAGAGAAGAACCGACGAAGATCTTCTGCTTGCGTAAGCGGGAGCTGTGCAGATATTTTTTTCTCGAAATTGGCACATGGCGACGCAATGGCTGTGAGAAAGCCTGGATCATTCGAAGGGCCGTTGACGGCTAACACATAATTATCGCATTCCTGCAACGACGACCTAGGAGCAAGCCTGGTAGCGGTAGCGCATGACAAGATAGTCCAAAGTTCATCTGAGGCAGGCAGATGTTGTTTCCGCGTACAGTGGCCACAGTGTGTGGGAGGATGACAGAGTGCGTCAAGAGCACGTTGAGAACAAGAGTGTAATAATAATAATAATATTTGGGGTTTTACGTGCCAAAACCACTTTCTGATTATGAGGCACGCCGTAGTGGAGGACTCCGGAAATTTTGACCACCGGGGGTTCTTTAACGTGCACCTAAATCTAAGCACACAGGTGTTTTCGCATTTCGCCCCCATCGAAATGCGGCCGCTGTGGCCGGGATTCGATCCCGCGACCTCGTGCTTAGCAGCCCAACACCATAGCCACTGAGCAACCACGGCGGGTGACAAGAGTGTAGTGGACTGTAGTGGACAGGAGTGTAGTGGACGTTGTTTCTCTTGTTCCTACAGGGGAAACAAGGTATTTACCATCGCACTCAAGAGGAGAAGGACTCAACGTACGTTGCGGCTTGCAGTGGCAGATGGAGGAACTCTACAGAACATAAGCTGCTGGGAAGGTCGGATGGGTGTCAAAAGGGAGTTCAAATTGAAGCACACCTGAGGAGCATTCGATAAGGGCAGAGTGCATCGAGAGGAAGTCTAGACCGAGGAACTGGTCGTAAGGACACTGCACAAGCACGGCCAACTAAACAGTGTTCTGATGGCCAGCAATTCATACTCGGACAGTGCACATTTCAAGAACGGCCGCCGTACAGCCATCAGCGACCCGTACTGTGCGCTAAATAGCAGGCGTGACAACTTTGCGAAGCTGAGTACGGAGAGCAGCGCTCATTACTGAAATCTGCGCACCGGTGTACATGAGGGCTGTAAAGGTAACGTCGTCCACTTGGGTGTCCAGAAGGGTTCGGCGCGTAGGTACAGTCAGCAGAGGATTTTCATACCAGGTCATTGATGCAGCGTCACCTGCGGGAGCTGCACGGCTTAAAGGGGCCCTGATGAACCGCCCCTTGGGCTTTGTGAAATAAAATGGTACGCTGGTACTATGCCGGCTTTGCAGGCGCGTCGTGCATCGAGGGATAAAGGCTCATTAACACCGGCGACTGACGGTAGTCGTGCAACCAAGTTGGTCACAAATGGTCGATTTTTTTCGGAAATCGATTATTTTGGGCCAGTCGCTCGCCGCTCGTTTTTTTTCAGTCACACGACCGTAGTTGCCAAACTGCTGAACCAATCAGCGGCACACCCAAAGTTATGTTATCATGTGTTTTCAACCGGCATCCCCCTGCGTCGCGCCAAATACAATGTCCACGCCACCATGGCAGACTACAGGCCTTTAACTGGTGTCTTGCCTTGGCGATACTGGGGCGCAGCAGTTCCAACAGCGCGTCGAACGTACGCGATAACATTCGCAGGAAGCTAGACAACAGCAAAAGAAAGCGCAAAAATTACGCACTTATTCCCACGCAACGTCAACTAGAAATTAGAACTTACTCTCGATAATACTCCCCGTCATGCGCGCGGAGTTGTTGTTGTCGTTGTTGTTGTCGTTGTTGTTGTTCCTTCACTGTAATTTACAGCAATCATCCAGATTTCTTAAGCTAGTCATGCATTTAACCTGTTCTAGATCAACGTTGTTACGACGTGCTAATGGGAATAATTTCTAACTAGATTATTCAGCCAAGAAAAGTACAAAGGAAAGCCTCAATGTTTATTCCCGTCTGGTTTTCCGAAACAGATTCTGCTTGCAGAATTTTATGCCCCCTTGAATTAACTGAAGTTCAATGCTCAAAGCTAGAAAAGCTTATTCTTTTCCTTGCTGTAGAAAGGCTGATTCAATGTCGATAGCAAGCTATAATTATTAATTTCGAAAGTGTTAAGCAATTACTAAATCTCTAAGCTTATCAATGCGATTTTGTTTCATGAACACAATTAAGTTTTTTCTCCATCTCATTAACAGCCTTCTAATGAAACTGTTCCCTTTCATAAGTTTCAGGATCCAAACATTCCGGAGCTCGTCCTGAGCATTTGTCCGCATCCTATAGCGTGCGTGTTTGTATCAAGTTCTAGTGTTGCAATCGCAGTGATGTACGCATCTTTTTAAATATGTTGCAAGAAACTAATTTATGTAACTGTTTTTCAATCTACAAGATGTGGCCGCGCAGTAACGATCCCATTATTAAGCAACAAAACTGCTGTTTCAGTGCACGTGTTGAAATCTATGCGAAGTGAAGTTTTTGTCAAGTGGTCCGCTAAATGCCGTTAGAGTAACTGCGACATATACAATTGTCCTTATTTTCAACAATCCAACGTGTCATCTTTTGCAAGGTCTTTATATGCGCCGCATAGGTTGCAACCCTAATATCATGTAATGTTTATGCACTGCACTGTTCACAGACTATACCACAATGCAAATGGCAGTTGATGTAGATGCACACTGCAAGACATCAACACAGTGACGTTTGTTGAGGGAGTGATGGTGAGAAGTGTATGCAGAGAAATGAATGGCGTGTGCTCATGTATTTATTTGTTTAATCATTTATATACCTCGCAGGCTAGAAAGTTGGAGTATTAGGTGAGGAGGAAAACATAGTTACAAAAGGGAGAAAGGTACAACCTTACAGAATACTTAACAAACAATAACAGAATGAAAAAGCCACACCTTTCTGAACACCTTTCTGCTAGAGACCAAGACGATCATAATGCGGACTAACAAATGAAAGCTTTTTGAACATGCCGAGTAAATGCTGGTTGACAAGCAATAAGTCGAAGTTACACGAAATGGAGAAGCAAGAACTGATATGTTTCTGTACAGATCCCAACAGGAAGCGCATCCATCTCTGAAAGTGTAACAGCGGCCATGCTGACATAACATTCTCCCAGCGTTTTTACATCTATAGCTTCCATAATTTCCATACTTCCACAATGCACTCTCGACATCCGAACACACACACACACACACACACACACACACACACACACATACATATATATATATATATATATATATATATATATGCGTGTGCGTGTGTGTGATTATGTTTGCGCGCGTACATAGATTTGGATGTCATATCGGAGCCTTCCATGGACGGGGGCTTCGTTCTTGTCCGTTGTCTGTTGTTGCGCAGAAGTTAATAATGAATACACGCAAAGTCATCCAGATTAAGATGATTTCTTAAGAGATTTTTTAAGACGCACACTCTCCTTCCTAAGCGCGCGTTTGATCACGTCACTTCCAACTCAGCCAAATTTGAGCGCGTGGGAATATTGAGCGCGTGGGAATATAATGCCCATTAGGCCGCCATCCTTTTCGGCTCACTGTTACGTGCTTTTTCTCGTCCCCTTGATTGGAATCAAACCGGTGACACTACGGTGAAGCAAGGAGATGGACACCATGAGAAGGACAAAGAAGTGCCCAGAGCTCACTGGTGCTCTGGGCCTCTCGCTGTTATGCATCGTTTTACGCTTTTGCCATTTTCGTGAGAGTCATTTCATCAAGGATGAGCAAGATGTTCCCACAACCACGTGAACAAGGTCAGTCGTCTACTTAATCGCTCATTTTTGGACCACGTGCCTTTGGAAGCTCGGACCAGCTCGATTCCTGAGAGAGCTCAACGCCAGAAGCCATGGACTCTGAAAGCGAGTGCACCGTAGCCATGGGCCGCCGTATGAAGAAGATGCGCCGTATGTCGGCTGAGACGACTTCATCGAATCAGAGTGAGCAGCAATCCGTGATGGTTTCTTACGTGCGCTCTCGCCGCCACACAACATGAACTCCCTCAGCAGGCAGTTTCTAACCGAATATTTTCAAAATGTGACCCCTGGGAAAATCAACGAGATCAGGATTAACGCTCGCAAGAACATCCTGGCAATAGACGTGAAAATTTCAGCAATGCTGGAGAAATTAAAGACCATTCCGCAGTTAAGCGCAGTCGCCGTCCGCTCCATTACTAATTACGGGAAGGAGACAACGACTGGAGTGATTTCCGACGTGGAGCTCGAAATCAAGCGTGCGGACCTCAAGAGTCTTTTGAGGTCATCGGTGCGCATTCTTGAGATTCGACGCTCGGGGCACGCCCCATGTGTCAAGTTAATACTTGCGTCTTCGTCATTACCAGCGTCAAAGTGCGCTACGTGATACATCGTGTACAACCATTCGTTCTGAGGCCTGTTCAGTGCCGGAAATGTTTCGTCATAGCACACGTGAGCGCTGTTTGCAGAAGCAAAGCCACCTGCTCACGTTGCGGCGGAGAGCGTAATACCACTGACTGTGGTGCGTCTTCATTTAAATGTCCCAACTGTACTGGCTCTCACGAATTGACTTCGAAGGAATGCCCGAACATGAAACGCGAACATATTTATGGGGACTCTAGAAACAGATTTCCTATCGCGCTGCACTGACAAGCCCCACACATGCCTACGATACATAGACGACATATTCATAATACGGGGACATGGTCAAGGCAGTTTAGATAAATGTGTAGCATTTCTAAACTCTTTTCATCCAACAATAAAATTAACATCAGAATCTTCAACTGAGCGCATAAACTTTCCAGGCACAACAATATACATTGACTGTGGGATGAATAGCCAACACTGTAGAGAAAACCTCTCGACAAACAAGAGTACCTAGAATATACGAGCCACCATCCCAGACATTGCATACAAGGCATCTTTAAAGGCCAAGCCACACGACTACGTCGCATTTGCGTTGAAAACTAAGAGTACATAGATAGACTCCATCACCTTAAAGAAACCCTATCAAACGAACCACCCAAACAGTGACCTTCAAAAAGCCTACACGGCCGCAACCAAACTTGATCGAGCCGAGGTCCACAAGCCCCGCCCGAAGATCACAAGAACAACCCCCCAACGCCCTTTCTTACTACTAAATTCTCAAACGCACTCCCAAACGTGAACAACATCCTCAGTAAATACTACCCAATTCTCACCAGCAACCAGAAACAAAATTTTTCCCGACCCGCATAGAGTAGCCTACAGACGCAACACTCATTTTAAAGATGTTCTTGAGCAAGCTAAACTAAGGAGAAAAACGAAGTTGCGAACTGGTCCCTGTGGCCAAACCAGGTGATCTACATGCAGACATATTCAATCTACTACTACAGTAAAAAGTACAGCGTCGAATTCCTCCCACGCGGTAACTTCTGGTTTCATCTGCACATCAAGCAGCGTAGTATACTGTCTAGAATGTGCCGCTTGTATCAAACAATACATAAGTGAGACTGGAAAACAAATTCGTACAAGACTGAACGGCCACCGCGCGGATACGAAACACAATTTACTTAAAGTAGTAGCCAGTCACTTTAATGAACATGGTCATATATCCGACAAAGCAAGGCTCTATACATTAAAAACAAATTTCCGTTCACCTCGCGAAAGGAAATATACGGAATCATGGCTCATACATAAGTTTAATTGCCTACACCTGACGGGAATCAATTTGGCACGTGGCTACTTAGAATCTTTAAAAGCGGTAACTTAAATCTTAAATTCTCATATCATCAACCAAGGCAGAAAACACATTATTCCACCAGCTAACCTTAATTCTTAACCTCACCTATTCCTCCATTTTCAAAAAAAATTTCCTGCCTACTACTCAATTGAATGTACTCTTTCATGTTTTTACGTTTATATCAACTGTACGACCCCCTTTTCCCAAATACACCTGCCCTCGTCCGCTTTTGCGCAGCTCACCCTCCTATTTCTTCTTCCGGTTTCGGTCCCCCTCCCCCCTTGTTTTTGTTTTGTCGGGTTTTTTTTGTTATATATATATATATATATTTATATATATATATATATTTATATATATATATATATATATATATATATATATATATATATATATATATATATATATATATATATATATTCTTTTTAAACCTTCACCAACCCATTCCGAAGTCGCAGACGCCAGTATGCCTTTTTCGGCGCCTCTGCCACACAGGGTATCGCCATTTCTGTATACCGCCGTAACGACACCTACGTTGAGCTACCGGGGCTAACGTTCCTTGAAAGACCATGCCGTGCCTTCCAGTTGCCCCATGCATTGCACCCCAGATTCCTTGTCGCCACCTTAACACCTTCAAAATTGCTCAATGCATTTCTGCTACCCTACTAAAGTCCCTATTTTTTCAACTGATGTCCTTTTGGGTCTTTTTTGTTACTCGCGCATTGACCGCCTGACCGGCTCTTCTAAAGACACAAAAATATGCCGCCAACGACAACCCTGAATGCTCCCCAACCTCTCGCTTCCCCAACACCCCCCACCCTCATACCCCTCTTTTTCTTTTCTTGTTCTTTCCTGTTATCTTTTTTTTCGGTGTCCCCGCCCCCTTTTTTTCTTTCTCTCCTTTTCTATCTTTTCTTTTCTCCCCGTCATCCCATGCTCCCGCTCTGTTCCCCTCGTCTTGGGAACCACGCTCACAGACGTCAGGCGACAGCGCTCATTGTCCTTGAAGTCTCTCCCTTTACAACCAGCCGCCACCGACAACAACCCCACGGGACGTCACTGCACTAACCCTTTAAAACTAACATGCCGAGGATGACGAGGCCGCCTTCGACGAAGATAGGTCCTCCTATCGAAACGTTGGCCAGCCTTTCTGAGGTACTTATCCCTGTTTATAACCTTTATACCAAAGTGTGCTATTCCATCTGTCAGCCCACTTCTTGATTTCGAAGATGAAACAAGATGTTCGTATTCTTCGAAAAATGCCAAGGGACCAATCTTCACGTAAAGAGGCTGCTCAATCTGTTCGTCAGATTGACCAACGCTCGCGAAACAAGAGTCACAAAGCCATTTCAGAAGAAGTACATAGCAGGACACAGGCGCCACGACCACCTCTGCTTGTGCGTGCATCGAGGACAGTAACGGCGCCTACTGCTAATTCAAGGTCGATGACAGTACACGGCAAACAGTCACCTCGACCTGCTGATACAGACACGGAATGGCCTTTGCTGCCCTCTAGTTCCAAGGCCATGCCAGCGGGCCGTAGTGGTCCTCTGCGCCATTAAGCCAAGAATTATAGAGCCAATGAAACCGGTGACACTACGGGCAAGCAAGGAGATGGACACAATAATAAGGAGAGCGTACAGAAAATGCTGAAGAACCTGGTAGAGTCAATGCGCGTGATTCTCGGTGGTCTCGAGAATCCGGCCACTAAATGTGCCCTGCAAGTGCTCGCCGTGCTAGAGCCGCTTATCGCAGCTCTTTACGTGCTGTAAAGCTTTTGTTCCACGCTTGTGCTGATCACGCAGGGGAGGCCCACACACCAGCTTCGTCCTAGCGCCTTTTATCTTTAAGTTCACTTGAATGGGTCACTGCAGGCTTGATACGGAACCTGATAGTGACTTCATGGATGAGATTTCTGAATGTTTATCATCAGAATGTTGAACTTGCTTTCACTGTTGCGCATCCCTCTTTCTATATCGACATCATCCCTCGTCACACCTTTATGTCCCCGTTCCTCCCCCCCCCCCCCTGTGCAGAGTAGCAGGCTAGAGCGCGTTAGCTCAGGCTGACCTTTCTGCCTTCTTTCAAATAAATTAGCCCTCTCTCTCTTGGACTTTATACGGAACATCACGGCAACGGCGAGAAATAGAAACCATCCGTCGAGCTCGCTTCTACTGCTGCTGTGGACGTCGCATAGTGCGCCGGCTACAAACACAGCGTGAGCACCAACGACAAAGCCAACAGTGGGCATATCGCTTATCGGTACTTTGCCAGAACCCGCCTGACGGTGAGAAGGAAGCGTATTTTCCGCTACATGAGCACCAGCGGAAACGTAACACTAGGCGCGCGTGGAGACAGCGCACGCGAAGGGACCAGCCATGTCGAATTCGAAGCTTGAACCTGGCGCAGATTACCTCCAAAATAAACTGCGTGACTCGTGTATGTAGTACACCTCAGGCGCACAGACAGTCAAGCGCAGTCACTACAAACTAGGAGAAACATGAACATATTTTCACGCGTCATCATGATACTTTGATTTGCATAGAACTATAATATAATACATTCGAGATTGTACATGTTTCTTTAAGGCTGCGTTGGGCATCTGGCGCAAATGACTGATTCGGAAATTTCGTGGCTCTCGTATAATGAAGGGGTACGCCTTCATCAAAAATGCGTGGCGATAAGTCTTGCTAAAAGAAAGAAATGGGGAGCTATCGCATAGCTCTGAGCCGTAGTGTACCAAGGCGGCAGTGTTACAGAGAGAGTGCTCCTTCTGCAGTAAGGCATACATGAGGTATTCTGTTGGCAAAAGGTATCAGGCGCTAATACTAGGCGAGGAGACAGTGAGGGAAGCTTCAAGCAAACAACGTGGCTTAGAAAACAACGCAAAATGTTATACAAAGGAATTAAAATGGGGTACATAACAGCGCATGCAAGCTGCGGCATTTTGGGTAAGCAAGGACTCTTGGTTGCGCTATTTGTAAAACTCCCTAGTCTATGCTATGCATTTTCGTTATTAATTTTTATTCGTCATATGCTTGATCAGCTGCTCAATAATGCTTGCTCTCTTATCCTTTCGTGCTTTGGAGATATTGCTGTGTTTGATTTATTTATTTGTTTGTTTGTTTGTTTGTTTGTTTGTTTGTTTGTTTGTTTGTTTGTTTGTTTGTTTGTTTGTTTGTTTGTTTGTTTGTTTGTTTGTTTGTTTGTTTGTTTGTTTGTTATGTATAGTGAAGAGGAATGCCCGGCGCTGCAGCCACATCGCCAGTCGTCCGAGAGGCGCGAGATCGAGATCGCCTGGGCAGCTTTGGTTGAGACGCTGCCTCCTTGTTCTGTTTTTGTTCGCGTTAGATTTTGGTTGAGGTGCTGCGGTTTTACCCCACCCTGGAATTACGCAACCGAACTCTGCCGTCCGTCATGCCTGACGACGCCAGCCAGACGTCCCTACTGATTTCACCAGCCACCGTATGCGCCGGTGCCCAGCTTCAGCGGTATGCTCACATCTTCAGCGGCACCGACGAAAAGACGTTGAAGATTGGCTGGAATCGTGTGAAAGAGCGAGCACCGCCAACAACTGGCATGATCCCCTAAAGCTCAACAACGCGTTCTACTTATCGCGCGTCGCCAATCTGTGGCTTAAAAACCACGAAGCCGATCTCCGCACGTGGGCTACCTCCAAAACCAGAATCGGGGTAGTTTTCGTCCGCCCTGGTGTGCGCAAGCTTCGCGTTGTTCAAAAAGCTGGTCGGATGGAAGCCCCTCGCCTGCTCGGGAACATGAAAACTCCCCGACTGTGATTGCGGCTAGCTTCTCAGCTAGAAATTTTTGGTTTAATAGCCCTTTCGTCCACGAGATACGATACGTAGTGCAAGTTATGCATCTAGAATGACTCAACAGTGGTGCGCAGAGTCTAACTTTGCACAAGAACGCGGAGCGCCACGCGGAAGTTCACAAAGCCCACCTGCGGCGAGGCAGGAGGGCCGGTGACAACGGTGAGGCCCCGGATGTAACGAGGCTTTGGCTGCGTCGGTGTCATCGGTGCTTGCGGAATGGTGGCGGTGGACGGCACAGCCACCACGTGCGGCTCGGCAGGGACCCAGCTGTCGCGGTACACCCTGTCGGCCACGGGAGAGCGCAAGACAACGCAATTAAGCGCCAGCGTGACGTCACGCAGATGCGGTGGCGCGGAAATCAGTTTCGGCGTGCGCAAAAGACATGGGCGCATGGTCGTGTGGAGAAAATAGAACGATTACATTACAATATATTGACACGTGAACTTGTTTAGCTTTTAGGGGTGAGCGCTTTTTACCGTCTATCAAATGTTATCGCTCAGCGCAGGACGCGCATGCATGTCTCGGAAGTTTCTGGAATGTTATCGATCCGCTATCTGTTGTCGCGGAACCTTGTGCAATCTGATTCCGTGTATGCGAGGCGTGAATGGTGTAGAACTTTCCGGAAAACACGCGGGCACCAGCGATTACTCTGGAACGTTCGATGGCTCATGTGTAAAAGCTGACGCGCTTGACCCGCTGAGCAGACTTTCGCCGACCGCCAACTATGTTCGCCGCTATCGTTGTGCTTTCTGTGTAGCCTGTTTTTGAGGGCACAGGTTCGCCCAATAAAACACTAGTCTCGCCATTCACAGTTTTGCTGCTTTCTTCACCGTCACTGCCAAGTGACAATATATCGCGCTATGTTACCCTGTAAATTGTAGTAATTACCTAATAACTGTGTAAGTATTTATTGTAAGCTGATGGCTATCGCTAATGCCCACAACATTCCTAGTGGAATAGCACATGATATTTTGTTTTTCTTATATGTCTTTTATACGTCTTAAATGCCAAGAATGTATTGGGCCATTCGCGCCCACCTAGGTACCATGCCTAGTCGTCGCATGGCAGCCTAACTTTAAACGTTAGTCTGTTCTTTGTCTCACTGCCTGTAGTGTGCGCTCTAGGGTATATTTATACGTTCATTGATGACACGAAACCCGTGAGGGGCAACATGGAATTAATTTCATCATATTTTCGTTTTAGTTCCCTAAGGACACCGACATGGGCGTTGCTTAAGGTGCGCATATAGACATTTGTTACACATAAGTGAGGAATCTCAACATAAGTTGAATGCTAAATACTACTCTCTCCTCCCTTATAACATAAAATCGTTGCTCGTTCGTGTGTTAGAAATGTGCTCGAAGAGGCTAAACCGGCTGAGAAAGGTGCTGATTTAAAATACTACTTATCTGTCTTGGAATGCGTGCGCAAATATCATTTTGTATTTGTCTTCAAATTGTGACGTTAATAAAGTTCATATTATTCGCCATACGTGACACGACAGTCCGGCCCCGGGTTTTCCCCACGGAGCTCGTTTTGAAACATGGGGCCTATGGGTGGTTTCGCCATTGCTGCGCTTGATAGAGCTCTCTGGTCACGCCTGTCTTCTAAAACGTGTGTCCATTGAACTGGGCAAGGCAATTTTGACACGTCGCACTATTCGTGCAACGCTGCCCCTCTTAGGTAATGCAGTGTGCCTTATTCGGGCCTACAAAGCGAATAAACGGGTTTCAAGCACACAAAGTCTTTTTATGCGGGGTGATCATTCTTTTCCCGGTATATCCAAATGTCGCCTCTTGTAGATAACATAATTCTAGTCCTTCATCTGGATTATTCCCAGAGGCGCAGATTACTTGCACGACAAAACAAAACACATATTCAACCAATTATAATATACAATAATTAACTACATATTTAATTACTGTATGGACATAATGCAATATGCGAATTGCAGCCGATGAGCTTGCGAGGCCTATCCACTTGAAATGAATTTTCAGAATGACACCAGATTGAAGATATGCGCTATCAAACTCGCCGTAATATGCACTGCTCCACTTACTTTTTTAACACAATCCTCTTCTATGCATTGAAGCACAAAAGTAACTGGAACGCCCATGAATTTCGTCCCACACTTTCGGAAATAATATCTAAATATAGTGCAATTCTGGAGATTCATTTCAAGTAGATGCGTCCTGCAACTCACCTCAATTCGTAAATAACCGTGTGTGTCTTAATGTAATTGATTAAGAAGTTAATTATTTAGTTTTTCTCATTAATATAGAGCTTGTTGCCACAATCGATGTTTAAAAATTCCTGAAAACTTAAAAATGATCACCCCGTACAACTGGCCGCTTTCCAAGTTCGTATGCAGTAAAATAATAATAATAATAATAATAATAATAATAATAATAATAATGTAAGTGACGTGTTCGGCTTAGCAACGTGGGCACGGCGTCTGGAAAAGGGCCACTACACACAAGGCAGCCACCGCCCGAAAATCCGACGGAGCGAGACACACATGAACGTAAACTTCTTTCTCTGTGCTGGCACAGAACTAGGGCCGAAGTGCACAGGTACAACACTCCCCTCGTAGAAAGGAGCCAACCTGGCGACCTAGGCAGAAGACAGCACAGGCGGGTCATGGCACGGTTTAAGCCGTGCGACATGAACTGTTTCGCTCCCTCGGAAACGATTGTCGGGAACTGGCTCGACCGGCTCGATGACATAGTTCACGGGCGACGTTTGCTCTAGGACTCTGTTTGGTCCGTGGTACTTAAACAAGAGCTCGGTAGAAAGGCTGAAAATGGTGGAAAGAACCCACAGCCAAACCAGCGTTCCGGGGGAATAGTGGGCATTAGATGCAGAGGCGTCATGGCGAGATTTTTGACGACACTGGTCTTCAGTGGTAAACGAACGCGCCAGTGGACGGCATTCTTCTGCACAAGCAGCCGCTTCAGAAACGTCAGGTCGTTATGGCAGAAGTATGATGGTTCACGTACATAGAAAAGAAACAAAGGTGAGAAACCAGTGGTAGCTTGGGTGGCAGAGTTATATGCGTAGGTTATGAATTGAAGTACCCGGTCCCAATTCGTGTGATCGTAGGACACGTACATCGCCAGCACGTCGGCAAGGGTACGAATGAAACGTTCCGTCATGCCGTTAGTTGAGGATGGTAGGCTGAGGCAGTGCGGTGTACAATCTGAAATTCCTTTGAGAGGGCTTCGATGACGTTTGAGAGAAACACGCGGCCACGGTCGCTTAGTAATTCACGTGGTGGAGCATGTCGCAGAATGACGTGATGAAGAAGGAAGTAAGCAACATCTTTCGCGGTGGCGGTTGGCAGCGCAAATGTTGCAGCAGACCGTGTGAGGTGGTCAACGGCGATAATGACCACCGGTTGCCGTCAGCAGTGTTAGGAAGAGGACCGAAAAGATCGACTCCAACGCGGTGGAACGGTCGGGAAGGGCAAGGCAATGGCTGTAGAGGACCGGCGGTGCTGTGAAGAGGTGTTTGGCGGCGCTGACACGTAGGGCAAGACCGAACATAATGGCGAACCTAGCGATACATGCCGCGCCAGTAGTACCGTAGGCGAAGACGGGAGAACGTCC
Source organism: Dermacentor variabilis (assembly GCF_050947875.1). Classification (NCBI taxonomy): domain Eukaryota; kingdom Metazoa; phylum Arthropoda; class Arachnida; order Ixodida; family Ixodidae; genus Dermacentor; species Dermacentor variabilis. Next base: position 74,447,965 of record NC_134574.1, on the reverse strand, counting down.
TGAATGTGCCACCTTGGCCACATCGGTAGTCATCGTGGAAAACGCTGCAAATGTCCGAGCGCAGATGACGAGGTATAGCAAGAAGCCACCTGCAGCCGTCGGCTAAGTAATTGCGACGGTACAGCAAGCCTTCGCGAACGGCAAAGTGTGGAGCTTGACGGCGAAGGATGCGTGAGGGCGAGTCAGGCGAAGATCGAGATATATGGTCAAGCAGCGAAGCCATCCAGGGAACTTTGCGCTGTTCCGCTGCCATGATGGTGATGGTAAGGGATGACGAATCGCAGGTGGAAGTTGTTGAGCAAATTCAGAAGGCAGTAGCGAACGCGAGAGGGCGTCAGCGTCCGAGTGTTTTCATCCCGAACTATAAATGACGCGAATATTATATTCTTGAAGGCGTAAAGCCCAGCGAGCGAGGCGTCCAGTGGGATCTTCAGACGACGATAGCCAACGTAGGGCATGGTGGTCGGTGACAGCGTCAAACTGGCGACCGTAAAGGTAAGTACGAAATTTACCGATTGCCCAAACAATGGCCAAGCATTCCTTTTCCGTTACGGAGTTAATTTGACTCTGCCTTTGTTAGTGTACGGCTGGCATATGCCACAACATACTCGTCAAAGTCATGCTTGCGTTGGGCGAGTACGGCAGCAAGTCTGGTACCACTAGCGTCCGTGTGTATTTCAGTAGGTGCTGCAGGATCAAAGTGACGCAGTATTGGAGGAGATGTGAGGAGTCGGTGAAGCGTTGTAAATGACTCATAACACTCGGGATTCCAAGTCGAAAGGTCAGTGCTGTCGGCAAGAATCTGCGTCAAGGGGGCGATAATGGAAGCGAAATTGCGGATAAAACGCTGCAAATACGAAGACAAGTCGATGAAGCTACGGAGCTCCTTTAAAGTGCAGGGCTTGGGGCCATCGGCAGCCACACGAAGCTTCCCAGGATCATTAAGATGCCTTCTTTAGAGACTACGTGGCCTAAGATAGTAAGTTTACAGGCACCGAAAGAACATTTTTTTTTCAAGTTTACCTGTAATCCTGTGACAGCGAGAAACTCAAGAACTTGTTCAAGGCGAGTGATGTGAGAGGAAAAATCTGCAGAAAATACTACTATATCGTCTAAGTAGCACAGAAAGGTCTGCGATTTGAATCCTCTGAGAATAGAATCCATCATCCTCTCGAAAGTTGCAGGCGCGTTGCAAAGGCCGCAAGGCATCAGATTAAATTTATATAGAGCGTCAGGGGTGACAAAAGCTTTTTTTTTTTTTTTTTTTGCGGTGGGGTTCAGCCACAGGCACTTGCCAGTAACCGGAGCGCAGATCGGACGTCAAGAAATATTCGGCTCCTTGAAGGCAATCCAGGGCATCGCAATACGCGGTTGTGGATAGACATCCTTGCGTGTAATCTTGTTTAGTCGGCGGTAATCGGCGTAAAACCTGATCGAACCATCCTTTTTACGCACCAACACGACCGGAGAGGTCCAGGGACTGTGGGAGTCTTGAATCACGTCACGTTTCAGCATTACGTCGACGTGGTAATTGATAACGTGCGTTTGGTCGGTGATACCCCGCAGGGACGCTGGCGCAGTGGAGCATGGTCACCAGTGTCAATACGATGAACAACCGCAGACGTGTGCCCTAAGGAAGGTTGGTCGAGGTCAAAAGACGCACGAAAACGTTCAAGTAGTTGAACGACTTGGCTGCGCTGGGCTTGAGTGAGGACGCTATCTATGCTGCGCGACAATATGTCTTGGTCACCTTCGGCGGGTGCGGTGGCAGGAGTGACTGCATCAAGAGACAGTAGTGCCACATCAGAAGATGCCTGGGATGGTAAAATGACATGAAAAGCGTCCAGATGACCGAAGCATTCGCCGTGTAATAAAGTTGAAGGGCAGGGAAAGGGATTGCACACGTAAACTGCGCCACAACCATCAACAAGTTCGACGACGGCAAAGGAAAGTGTGTGGTTCCGGCAAAGGGCACAATGTTCAGACGGCGGAAAAAAAGCACTTGAATCAGTGATAGAGCCACAGTGGATGGACACTAAGGCGGCCGAGAAAGGAGATATGACGACGTCGGCAGCGAAGACCACTTTAGGAGACTGGCACGTAGGGTCTGTGATTACCGCACTGAACGGATACAGGGCTAGTTGTGCACGAGCGCAGTCTACTACAGCATGATGTTCGGAAAGGAAGTCCCAGCCTAGGAAAACATCATGCGACGCACGCGAGAGGTCGACAAATTCGACGACACACGGCACGTCTTCAATCAATACACGAGTGCTGCACGCGGCCAAAGGCTTCATTTGCTGCGAGCCCGCCGTCCGTAATGGCAGGTCAGGAACCGGTATCGTCACTCTTTTCACTTTACGGCACAGTAATATATGCACTCATCACATAAACGGCAGTTACTGCGTCGCCAAGATCTTTGGTCGCGACACCATCTATAAACACTGCGATTTCATTAGGGGATCAAGTACGAGGCCTTGAAAATTTCGACGACAGCGCAGTTCTTGCCTCAGGAATTGCGGGTGTTAGTTTTCTCTCCACAAAGAATTGGACCGCCGAAGCATGGGGGAAATGGAGCGGCGGCGGGGTGAAGGCGACGGACATGACCTGAAGGTGGCACGATGTGAATAAGAGTCCGAAACGTCGGCGTCAACATGGCGTTGTGGCCGTTGAGGCGTCTATTAAAAGTGGGGCGCGACGTCACGAAAATACCCTACACGGCGTCGACAGTGGCGCGCAACATGCCCCGCGATACCGCAGGCGTAGCAGACTGGGCAGTTATCCGGAGTGCGCCATGGGTTGCGAGAGGGTCCGGGAGGTGGGTACGCTGGTACGTGAACCGGGCGCACGGGACGTGGTAGCGAGTAGAAGCTGGTGACTGGGCTGCTTAATGTTGGCGGCGATCGCGCATATGAGCGAGTAACAGCTTCAGCGGAAGTGAGAGGCACTGTAACGTGCGTTGGTGCCGCAGGGGATGCCAGTGCCTCAGCGACTTGCGCCTGTATGACACGACGGAGCGGGTTGTCCAGTGTGGTAGGGTCTAAGACACAGATGCCACAAGGGACAGCTGGCGGGCCACTTCCTCGCGGATGTATACTGCTGAATTTGCGGCAGAAGGGTGGAATATTCAGCTCCAGTACGCGTGGTTTCCAAGGCTGAAGTTTCCGCGGATTGCATAGTGGCACGACGCGTGGAAAGGCGCTCCTTACGTAGCTCATGAAAACTTTGGCACAGTTCGATTACTTGGGTGATGGTCTGAGGGTTTTTTGGCTACCAGCATATGGGAGGCATTGTCGTCTATGCCGTTCACGATGTGCCTTACTTTCTCGGTTTCCGCCATTGAAGCATTCACCCGCCTACAAAGGTCGATAACATCTTCAAAGTAGCTCGTGAAGGTCTCACCATCTTGTTGAGCTCGGCCACGCAGGCGGTGCTCAGCGCGAAGCTTGAACACGGCGGGCCGACCCAAGAACGAAGTGAGGGTTTCTTTGAAAACCGACCAGGTCGTAAAATCGGCTTCGTGTTAGTTAAACCATAAGCTGGCCACGTCAGTCAGGTAAAAGATGGCGTGAGTCAGCTTGGCAGCGTCATCCCACTCGTTATGAACGCTACAGCGTTCAAACTCAGCCAGCCAGTCTTCGGCATCGCGATCGTCGGTAGCGCTGAATGTCGGTGGGTTACGCTAACGAATCACACAAGCACACATGGCAGGCAGAGTGGTGGGTACGGCTTGAGAGGTAGTGGCGTGCTCAATCATTGCAGCGAGAGATGGTAAAGTACAGCTGCGGAGCTCCAGGACAAGGAAATGGACTATACAGCACCTCCACCATATGTAACAGGCGTGTTCGTCTCGGAAACGTGGGCACGGCGTCTGGAAAAGGGCCACTAACACAAGGCAGCCACAGCCCGATAAACGGACAGAGCGAAACATACACGAACGTCAACTTTCTCTGTGCTGGCACAGAACTGGCGCCGAAGTGCTCCGGTACAACAACAACAACAACAATTAATAATAATAATAATAATAATAATAATAATAATAATAATAATAATAATAATAATAATAATAGGAAGAAGAAGAAACAAATCGCATTGGTGCTGTCAGTATGTAGTGCATTGGACTCACCGGTGGTAGAGGTAGGCGATGCCCAAAACCGCTGTCAGGGAGAGCATGATGACGGGCGTCACTACAGCAGCCACGTGACCGTATCCGGGAGCTGCGTGAGCGTGAGAGCATACAGGGCCATTCTCACGGACTGATATCCTGACAAGTGCGGAGGCTTCCGCTAGTTGGAATTCATGGTAGAAACAGCGCACAGCACGAATGATGACAAGGACTGAGAGAGACGACACACACTGCGCTGTTTTGTATGTCCTGTTTTGTTTTCGTGGACTGCGGCGCTAAAAAAGCACCGTGCAATATAAAAAAGTTACTTCTGATTGACACAAGGCACGTCTGCGTCTGCCGGCAGATAATCCTTTGCCGAGAACGGAGCTCCGTTTGTCAGAAAAAATCGCAGTATAACTGGAAGACACGAGGCCACACGGCGTTCAAACTTTCACGGCAGCTACCTGTGACTTCCTAGATTGTGGCAACGCGTAACAATGGGTCGCTAATCGTTTTCTCTGAAACGACGAACCACACCGAACTAAGAAAAAAAACTAATATAACCTGACAGCTTTTACAAGCGTTCACGCGAGAGGAATTCCAATCCCGCAAGATTATTGCAATACGAGTGACTTCACACAATGACCTAACTTATACCGTGTTTTGGAAGCGAAATTTTTTCCCAAACAAGGAAAAAAAGGGCCTTCTTTACTTGCCGGTAACGTGAACCGCAAGAATGAATGTAAGCTTAGGATTGATTGATTGATTGATTGATTGATTGATTGATTGATTGATTGATTGATTGATTGATTGATTGATTGGGAGAGTGAGTGAGTGAGTGAGTGAGTGAGTGAGTGAGTGAGTGAGTGAGTGAGTGAGTGAGTGAGTGAGTGAGTGAGTGAGTGAGTGAGTGAGTGAGTGAGTGGCGAAGGTCTCCGCACCAATTGCGACGGTCAGTTGTTTGCTTTATTATGCGCCTCACTTTCATTGTTCTTTTTTATTTTGATTCCTTCTCCATCCGAATGCGGCTGCCGTAGCAAGTAATACAACTCGCGACCCCGCGCTCAGCAGCAGAGCGCCATAGCCACCCAGAAAATGCAGCGCTGCAATCGTCGTATTTTAGACACTTAATTTACTTCGAATGCCTCAATCGATCAGCATACATTAAATTTCGCCGGCACATGACCCATAGCCCATCATTTATTTTCACTATAGCTAAATGAGCATCCTCACTGAGTTCCCCGACGACACCGAAAAACGAACTCCGAATTTCGTATAACGCGCGAAAATAGGCCGAAATTTAGGGTTGAGTCATCATTTTCTCAGCTTATAATTAAGCCAGGATCGTTAAACTTTCGCCACAATTCATCATCCTTTGTCACTAAGTGTAAACTCGATGTCACGTCACAGAAATAACAGCAGCATTCGGGAAAATGGCCGTTTAACGCTTTTAAGGACTTACGACTTTTTCAATATTTCTTTTTTGCATGGCCCGTGATTACTTGGTGCTCTTAAAGCTTCGCCCACACATCACCCAAAAGATATTCCTTCGAAATATCAGCTTTGTGACGCATTGAGTTAGTTAGCGCATCGGGCAAACTTCCTACGGGTGGCTCTCTTGGAACGCTGTTCGCGTGTGATCGGCGTCATGCTCTCGTTAAACAAGTGCTCTTGTTTCAAGGTCTTTGCACAGCGGGTACAGGGGGTCAACGAGCGACACTCACGTGCCAGACAGCGTCGGTCCTCGGTGAGCACGAAGGGCAGCGGGCAGTAGCAGAGGAAGTCGACGCACTCCACGTTCGGGTTGTCCCTGTTGCACTCGGCGTTGCTGACGCACGACTCGTACAGGGACTTGGCTGCACGACCGACCGAGTATGGCTGTGAGCCTAAGTTTGTCGCCCTATGTTACTAGTACAAAACATCTTTGACACCATTCGGAACGCTTAAAATCAATGAAATTCTGGGGTGCACGCGGAAAAAAAAAACACGATCTCATTATACGCAGTAGTGGGAGACGTCGGGTAGATTTTGAGCACCCGGGTTTCTTTAACGTGCACCGAAGTCTACGTACAGGAGCGTTTCTTGCATACGCCCTAATCGAAAGGCGGCCGCCGGAACTGAGATCAAACTCGCAACCTAGAGCTTATCTGCGCAACGCCATGCCACTAAGCTACCGCGGCGGGTTACACTTTGGCAGCTTATCATCTCTCCGAACGACAATTGTCATCTTTCATCCGAGCTATTCTTTCCTTTAGCGCTACGCGCCCGATACTTTCCTGTCAGGAACGTTGTGTCAGGCTGATAACGTGCATGCCCTTCGGGACTACCGGGAGCGTGGCGTTGAATAAAGGAATGAGCATGAGCTATTGATTATTCTTGTTCTTATGAGGACAAGATAAACCCCCGAAGGGTAGTAGTAGTAATAAACTTTATTTATCAAACGAGCAGGTGACGTCTTCACCTTAGGCGGACAGCGTCCTCATACTAGAACACCGTGGACCCCTGGCCGGCCGCCGCGCCCTCTACATTCAACCCTTTTAATTACTCCTGCACGTGGTTTGAGAATCAGTGAGTATTACGTACGGCTCGCTCTTCACACGTCGTGGCCGGCTGCACTACGGTTGTCTCTTCCGTGGAGTCCTGATCGTCGCCGCCGTCAGCTCCTCTCCTTTGCAGTTCACCACGCTGATCGTGTGCGCGTTATACTTTTGGTACTTGGTAGCGTCTGTGAACCTCGCATCCGTGTCCCAGCAGGGGTCCTTGCCGATAGCTTTAGCTCTCGCTTCTCTTCTTCCCCTGTCGTGTTCAGGGTGCATGTTTCTGGGGACAGCCGTCACCCTGATAGAATCCCTCAGGCGAAATGAGATCCTCTTCTTTGCTGCCCTATAGTCCATCCGCGTAATCCAGTTTTCTGAGTGTGGCTCTGCCCGTCTCGGTAAACTTGAGGCACGCGATCTCGTTCACCTTGCGCGCTTCAGCAAGCTCCTCCCAGGCTATGTAAATCCCCAGTTGTAGCATCCTCTCTGTCGACGCCGACTCGGGGAGACCCAACACCAGCTTGCACGTCCTGCGAATTAGTACGTCCATTTTTTTCCTTTCCCTTGTTCTTAAGCCCCAGGTAAAGGGTGACGTACATCACTCTGTTTATCGCCAGCGAATGCATCAGTCTCAGAGCATCCTGCTCTTGAAGTCCATGCTTCCTGCTTGCCACTCGCGGTACCAGGTGAGCGACCTGCGTGACCGTCTCCCTAAACCTTCGAGCCCTCGCGCAGCCCTCTCAGTCTTTTTGCAGGATGATACCGATGACTCTCAGATTGTCGACTTTGGATATCTTGGTTCCGATAAGCATTACGACTGATTCCGGCCTCTCCTGCGGAGGTGGTCCCCTCGCTCTTCTTTTAAGTATCAGGAGCTCCACCTTTTAGGGTGCACAAGAATCCACAGACCCTCAGGTTCTCTTCGGTGCACTGCTTCCTGCACCGCACCTGATCCATAGGATCAGGTCATCCGAGTATATGGCATGTCTGAGTTCTTCGACACCGCTGAGTTTCTCCTGCAGATTCGTCACAGCGAGGTTAAAGAGTAGGGGAAGGATAACCGAATTTCGGGGAGATTCTTTGTTGGGTACCATGAACTTTGTTAACCGCAGGTTGCCCAACTCAGTCTAAGACAACGTCGTCTAAGACAGGAAGTTCCTGAAGTATCTATACGTTCTGCTGTCACAGTCCATGTCTCGGAAGTTCGTTAAAAACCTTGTGCGAGACATTGTCGAAGGCACCCTTCACGTCCAGGGCCAGGATGGCGCTGTTCTGTCGTGCTGCTTAACTTGTCTGTCACGTCTTTGACTTGTAAGAGGACTTCTTCGGTGGATAGATGCTGACGAAGCCGTACATGGTGTTCGGCATCATCCCGTTATCTTCGAGGTAAAGAGCCTGTCGTGCATTATGTGCTCGAAGAGCATGCCGGAGCACGAGATAAAGGAGACGGACTATTGGTTCTGTAAGCTTATCGGCTCTTTCGCTTGGAGGTCATGGTTCCGTCCATGTGTTTACAGGTCTCGGGGATGTTACCCGTCTCCCAGCTCTCATTGGTCTTCTTGAGAAGGCACTCCACGGCCCGTCGTCGAGGTTGTGGATAGTCTTGTTGCCGGTCATGTCCCTCCCAGGCGTCGTGTTGTGAGTTTTCTCAGAGCCGACTCAATCTTCACTGGGGACGTCGGAGGGCTCTGGTTTGGGCCTTCTTCTGCATTTGGGGTGAGCGGGGGTGCCAGTGACTGGGTTCTTGCCGGCAAGCTTCTCCTTAGCTCGTTCTAAGACGTCCTCTTCCGTGCCTTCACAGTTGTGGATTAAGTGCTGAGGTGTTGGCTCGCGACGGTCTTGACTTCCGATTTGGTCTGCGGGGATTTCAAGATGGCCCTAGTCCTACGGTTGCTCAGGGTCATCTCGAGGTGGTCGCAGAAAATGGTTCAAGTCCTACGTGGCAAGTCGAAACGTTCGGCGTGTGGCACCTTCCATTGATTCTCCTACCACGCTGCGACTCTCGTTTGCAGCGATGCGAAGCCTCCTCCAAATCGGAGTCAGAACAATCAGGGAAGAGGAGCCACGTGATCTGAATTCGGTCGAATCACGGGAGCGCCCCCAGCTTAAATGCCAGAGTGCTTCCGAGAGCCCTGAGCTGGAGCGCAGTGCTCAGAATGAACCATGCGAATGTTTTCCCAGCGCTCAATTTCGATCAGCTGAATGTAAACGTGCCGCCACAACGCTCTAAGACGCTCGCATGGGACGAGTCAAACTCCGTGAGCAGAACGCCCCATAAGTGTAGCGTTTTCCCAATACAAAAAAAAAGAAGGCGTATATAGCGACCAGCCAACAGGAGGGCGGTGAAAAAAACTACTTAACACCGAAGCACAACTTGCATTACGTCATTAACAGCTGTGCGTCTTCCATTGTGCGTTTTGCAAGGACATTCTGTGGCATGTGTCATGAATTGGCTCAGCAATTACTATGTGTGGCTATAGCAACATGCTGCGCAGCTCGGCGTATGACGGGACGACAGCTTGAGCCGTTGGTAACAAGCTTTTTTGCTCGATGGGTCGCACCTGAAGGCCAATTATCCATGTTCTAACCAGCGACCGCGTTCTCGGCCGATAACTTCTAGAATACTTTCAGTGTTGTGTGACATGGCCCGATGTGACATGGCACGATGTCCCAATAAAGCGACGAACTTTCTGCCCTAGGCTTAGCTATTCAGCATCCACTGAAAGTGAAATCCCCTAAGGTAATCGACCAGGAATGCTGGAAATCAAACACAAATCAACGGTAGCTATCACAAGCAGCTTCGAGTCACTCTTTGTTGCTCCTTTGGCATTGCTTCCTTAAAGGCGGAACGTTTTTTTACAATGGTACATGAACCCACATGTGCGGAAACTGCAGTTTTTAAAAGAAATGCGCTCTCGCTCGAAGTTTTCATCTCTACTGTAAGTAACTTACTGCTATTGCGAGTGTTTCAAAATAATTATTTAATCTCTACCGCGTACCTCAAGCAACTAAAGAGGTGATGTAGGGTATATAGAGTCATACGGCGCAGATAAGCATCCGATGCATTTGGTAACTTCGTGAATAAACGGAATGTCCTTTTAATGGGCTCGCTAGTATAATTGCCCGCAGCTTGAAGCATTCAGCACCCGCCGTGGTTGCTCAGTGGATATGGTGTTAGGCTGCTGAGCACAAGGTCGCCGGATCGAATCCCGGCCACGGCGGCCGAATTTCAATGGGGGCGAAATGCAGAAACACTTGTGTACTTAGATTTAGGTGCACGATAGAACCCCTGGTGGTCAAAATATCCGGAGTCCTCCACTACGGCGTGCCTCATAATCAGGAAGTGGTTTTGCCACGTAAAACCCCATAATTATTTTTCTTTTTTTTTTTGGTATTCAGCGTGTCCAGGTAAACGCGGCCTTCTACTTATGGGGGAGTTAATTTATTTGGGTTAGTATAGCCCTGTGGTATAGTACGCATTATATAGGGCCAAGTAAGCCAAGTATACTGTCATTCATTTATATTTTTGGACAGGCTGGGGGGAGAGAAAACAGAAGCTGTTCTGGTTTCTTTTATTTATTTAAGAGTGTAATTATTTCCAGCTGTGTCTTCATCAAAGTACCCTAAAGGATCACCTTTCATTCCGCCATTTTTCCCCCTTGAAATTCACCCTCTTCCAGTGGAACATATTAAAGCGAAGCTTTCTGTGTCTCGCTGATTCGGCTGTGAGCGCTGAAAACGCACTGCAGGAAAGCCAACTTACACATCGGCGTTGAACACTACGGTTTACACTCGGGGTACCGTGCCAGCGTCGACTGGCCGGCCGGTCAGTGCCTGATAGCGGCGCGAAGCGACGAGCTCAGCAGGAGTAGCGCATGCGCACAAAGTTCACTGGAAGCGCAAGTTGCGTCTACTAGGCATGACGCGAGCCAAGTTGCGATTAACTGAGCTTCCCTGGTTAGCGGAGGCAGCAAGTGCGCGTGAACACGTGCTCGTCTTAGGATCCGGAACAAAAAAAAAATCAAAGCCCATTTCTTAAAGAAATATTCTTGAGCGCGGCGCTACCCAGACAAACTGTATATATCTGAATTGCATCACACGGGTCACGCAATGCATTCCCGGCCGTCACCATGGGTAGGCTGCGGGAACCGCGTACGGCAGAAGAAGAGGCTGCCGTACGCGAAAGTAAGCACGAGCGCGATCGTGCCCGTAAGGACGGTCCCATGTATCGGCAACGGCATACAGAAGCCATGTGGGAGACGCTTGTGAAGTCGACATGCCTACTGGTCTTGTGATCGCCAGCGTGTACATCAGACCGAACACGTCTCATTGTGACGCGGAAACGTTCCTGGCAGAAACCATGAAGACCTTAAAGCCCCATAGTACGCCGATCCTCGTATGCGGTGACATTAACTTCGATGTGGTGAAAGAGCACAGCAACTGGATAAAGAGTTTCATGCTAGATCGCTACTTGTTGAAATTGAAGACGCTACAGAGACCCACAACGCAACACGCTTCCTGCATTGATCTCACATTTGCAAGCAGGCTGTGTCACGTTACGATGGCCGAGCCTCTGACAGTCTACACAGCGATTACAGGTCGATACTGCGTAAGCGTACAGTTGTCCGTGAAAATGTGAGTGGGTACGTGCAATCAATGGCTACATGATCTAAAATAAAAGCTATGCAACTTAACGAAATGTGTGTTCATTCAACTTCAACGTTCGAAAAATACAATCCTAAACAAGTAATCAAATCACATTTACATACCATCGGGTCGCTCAGCATTTTTTGGGTTCGTTGTGTGGTCGTTGGCTTTGGACTTTCATTGATTCAGTTTACATTGGGGGAAAGCTCCACGTTCAACTATCGTACTTTAAGAAAGGCGCTTTGACTCTTTAGTACCCAAGCGGTTTTCTAGCCCACGTTTTTAATCCCATAGAGCATAAGACTAGTCAGTCCGTTCATGTTTGAGACCTAAAGAGGCGGGCATTACACACAAAATAAATCACAGTGTTCAGGTATCTATTTTAAAATCATGTTTGCTTAGCAGAAATGATAACGCTACCACTGACTTCCACATAGCCATGATTAAGATGAGCTGCCAAGTAACGACAAATTTCTCTGCGACGAGCGAATTAGGTCTTAATGCCTAAATGCGAGACCAACATCTGCTAAACGTCACAGGCAGGTACTTTGTTGCCAAAGAAATAGAAGTTAAGAGTACGTTGGTTTGATGACAGATTGTTTGCCGTCACGTGGTGGACTCCTCAGAGTATATTTTGTTAATATTCTGCTGAAGTACGTAATTAACTGAATTAAACACATTTTAATATTCCTTGTAGTACCAAGTGTGTTTTTCTACGTCGTAGAGGCTCAGGCACTACTGATCCAGTTTATTGTGGCAGCGTACATCCTGCGGGGTGCATTTTTCCCGTCATTTAAAGATATCCCGCTAAATATGCAAAAAGAAACAGGTGGCCGCGTTCATGCATTATGGTATTACAGCGCTCCCAACGCTGCTTCGCACGAACGAGGCGTGCACTGGCCTGGCTATCGCTTGTCAGAGACGGTGGATACATCTTTCGCCCCTTGAGCAATAAGATTTACCTGGAAGTTCGGCAGCCGTGTCGTTTGCTGCCTTTAATATTAGTCCCGTTCTCGCGCTGTCTGCAATGGTGTGTCCTCGTGCCAGCAAGCCCAGCTGACCACTATTTGGAAGAGTCGTGTTTATTTTTCAACTAAAATAAAGACATTGCGAAGAGATTTTGGGGGCTTGCTGACGAAATGATTAATTCAAGGGGTCGCACAAGCCCAATGAAAATTGTGCATACCACAACTGCTTATGGTCCCCTCACCAGGCAACTTGGAAAATTTTGGTTGTATACTCTACATTGTTACGAGTCCTCTAGGGAGCGTTCTACGGCAAGAATTTTTTAAACTGGTTGATTATTGGCAGAGACAGAAATATTTGAAGTGTCACGAACCCAATATTTCAGCAGGCGAGCTTCACTGCCAATCAAGACTCTTGCGCCGCTGACTCCGTTGAGCCTCCGCAAGCAAAATTCCCTGCATTCTACCACGCCGGAGCCGGAGTATGGCGTCACGTAGACGTCACGGTTCCCGCCTTCTCATTTTTTTTTTTTTGTTTATCGCGTGTTTGTTGCGTGGCGTACTTCCGGTGACGGTCTCGAGCATGAGCCCGCGACCTGTTGCGTTTGTTTCCTTTAGCACTGCGCACAATCTTGCGAACTGCGCATGAGAACACGTGCGTTGTCTACTGGCTTCTTTTGCGAAATGTATCCCTCAGTGTGCGCACGTTTAGAGACGCCGGCTCACGGATCCTTTCCGCGATACACCGCGTCGTTGTGCCGCTGGCACCAGACAAGCGGTATGATAAGTCGGTGCCACATGAACACTGAGGTAGAGGCGAGCAGATCAAAGACCATGATCGCGCGCTAGGACACGGTACAAAAGGACATATTTTCGCTCTCTGCGGCCGCGCTTGTACGACGTGGGAAAAAGTAGACAAAACGGAGGTTCATCTCTATTAATTGACACGTTACGAAGTAAACCAAAGGCACGCAGACATTCGGTTTGTATGTTTTATTTCTATAAACTTTAATTCGTCAATTGAAGCAACAGATGAAACAAACAACTGCTGTCGCCTTGAATAATTCTCGAAGTCACGTGTTACTTTGAGTGACGTCACAGCACTGCGAATTACGTAGGGGCAATTGTGTCACTGACGGCGTCTCTCCGACTGGGAGTGCTGCGCCCGCGAGAAGGGTGCACGGCGTTTAATTTGAAATTTCATCTCTTTTCGCGGCGCATAGCGGTGTAATACTTCGCAGACATAATCGTTAACACGCATTGTGTGCACTGCGCTTGTCAGCTCAAAATGGCCACACCCGGTGAGGGGCCCGCTTAAGATGTTTTTCTATGCATATCTTTTTAATCAATAGAATATTTTTATTCTTACATTGACAAAGTTTGACTAGTCTCATGTTTCCTAAAAGTGCTGTCAAAAGAAGTAGATGCATCATGCTTAGGACAGTTAAGATTTAATTATCGCATAGGAAAGTAATGATGAGATTCCTTGCAGAATGAAAGTGCAATGTCTGTTTGACAATTGTGAAATATTAATAAAGGGGGGCGAAGCTACTGTTCGAGAGTGAGTGCTTGACCAGGAAAATGTGAGATTTACTTCAGTCAATAAATAGCTTTAATTACGCAATAACAAATGAGTGAAATAATGGCCGTTGTATAAAATTTCTATTCACCAACACTGTGACGCCGTTAACGCGGCATTTTGCGATTGAGATATAAGACCGTGCTTCAATTGGGATGCTGCATTGACCCTAGTTTACGTATTCAGAGTGATGTCTGGCTACTAAGTGACAAGATGTCGTTGTTTCTCATTGTAACTGCTCTGTTTTTATGGAAGGCGCACAAAAAATATAGCGTTTGTTCCTCTCATAATAATGACATATAAAAAATTACCACTAAAAGAAGAGCGCCATCCTACGCAAACACAGAGAGCGGGATCCCGCATTTCCTTCCTTTTCTTTCCTCACTCTCTCTTCTCGTGCCGGAGCGAACGAATGAAAGTTGACGTATTGCCGCGGGAGTATATCAAACAACAAAATCATAGTCGACGTAGCCAAAGCTTGGTTCGCAGCGCCACCATCAATCGTGCATGAGATCGATAGTTTACCTAAGCCATAGGACACCTTAGCGTACCAAGTTTCACAGCTGGAAATTCCTACTGAACAAACATTTTCGTTGAGTGTTATGGTAATGATTTGCCGACTCATCGTTTCGAGGTACCTGCGCCAGAGGCGTCGAAAAATGTCTACGGAGATTTGTGCACCGGAAACACATTACACGTTTAATGCACAACCAGGAACCCCCAAAAATAATGTTCAGATTAGAGACCCGACCTCAGCCTCAAAAATGAGGTTGAGGTGAGGTCTCCTGAATGCACCACAAATTTATTTGTAGAGGTTGAGTGATGTCCAATCTGATGGAAGGTTGAAGTGAGATAAACTGATTTGAGGTCATTTGCCCACCTTTGTCAAACAGCATCTACTGTTAACGTAATATTCATTATAGACATTAGACATTATAGCAAACATTACACGAAAGGCCCTGATATGCCGGGCAATCACGCTTGTCTGTGAAAGCCGTGGCATGTTTGCGGCAGTACATCGCCTATCCAATGTACATCTGACATCTGTACCGCATACAGAATATCTACAGTACACTACAAACATCTAGGTGTTATGTGTTATATATGGGCAACGTTTCTGCAACATGATTTGGACGACCGTTTGTCAGTTGCGCTACTGTTGATTCTTAGTAAAATGGATAACAAAGAAAGTCTCAAGGATGTGTCTTAAGTCCAACCAAGAACATCTCATGAATGGTAATGCAATGTATTCGGTTTGTTGGGTATAAAATTAATGTGTGCACCAGTCAAATGTTCTTCAGATACCTTCCTCCAGCACTTGAGGCTGTCTTAAATGGAGCGCCAATGCATTTTAAGCATGAAATGCTTTTAGCTCCCGTTGTCAGCGACCTTCGAGCGATCTTTAGCCAAAAGCCACAGCCGTTATCAGGGCACTCAAACAAGAACATCCGGGCAAGTTGCGACAACAAAGCGAGATCCCCCACCCTTTGAACAGGACCGCATTACATACGCTAGTTACTCCCAGAGAAGTTCCAAAAAATCTTGTGGCTGCTGAAGAACTTGATCAGGGCCTTCTGTGTGCTTCTCTGATGAGGTAGATGTTCTCTTGTACATTTTTTTTCCAAATTGTGATCTTTTATGTGCATCTTCATCTGTCGTCTTCGTTTTAGTGGGAATTTCTTTTCCATCACCATCTCGTCCTGATGTCAACTTCATGAATATCTACCACCCAACTACCCTTCCCATTCCCCCCTACCCGAGAGAGCTGAGAGGCTGCTCTGCTCGGCTGCTCGACCCTGGAGGATCACCGCGCCCTAGTGGCCCAAGCGCGTGCTGCAGCAGAAGCCACAGGGCTCCCGGACTAGGGACCCCTCCTAAATTTTGTGAGGGGTCGGTCCTTAAGGCCGTCCCCAAGTCTCTCCTGTCATTATTCAACAAAGTTTTCACCACCACCACCACCACCTACCGTCGTTTTCTAACACATTGTGTAACCCCACACCTGAACTAGAGCGTTACAACACAAAATTATATGCGTCGACTGGTTTCATTTTTAACCACCGCGAGAGCAATGACAACATCTGAACGTGCTTCCTATAGGGAGCACGTTCAATGGGGTACATAGGGAGCGCATCCAGCTACTCTAAGCACTACCGCGCAAATGCGCCCCCTGTAGAGCTGTCATCGGGGTACATCAGAATGAAGGCAGATTAACACAGAAGCTTCTGGACCCGTGAATAGAATATTCAGGCGTGTCGAGGCGGTTGAGTGCACAAAACTGGTGTAGAGCTTGACAGTATAAATGTGTGCCAATCGCAACAGAATTCTTTATTCCAACTTAAATTTAGCACTTTACGACTATTACGAGTGTCAGAGAAACACTTTGCACACACTCGACTCTTCTAACTAAGGAAGTTGCGTAATGTAGCCAGTTCTTCCGCATGGCTGCCAGGGACGAATTAACAGGTTGAGAACTAAAGAAACAGAAAGCCTGGAGAGAATGCACTCCGTATAAGTGGTGTGCACAGCCAACGTGATCAGTGGCTTCACGGAACGCGTTTGTGTATATTGTTGTATTCGTATGCGAATGCGAACACGTACGCTGAGATCGTTCTCTTCTATCAACGCCTTCCACGACGAATACTGCGGGCGGCGGAATGAACCCAGTTTTGACGTAGCACTGCCACTTGGGCACAATGTTTGATGATGATGAGAAATATGATGATAATGATGATTGTGATGATGATGACGTAAATTATCATTTGCTGGCATCCCCTTTAAAACGTGGCGGTGACAAATAGTAACCTTGTCTGACTGACCTAATCAAGTTATCTATACACACTTTATCAGCCAAGCATTTTGCTTACTTGTTCCAAGTCTTTTCTCTCTTGCTTCAAACCTCTATATCTATCCTGTACAGTTACTATACCTGTAACGGATCCGGCCTTATCAATCTCTTTCCAGATTTCTTTTTCACCAATACACTGAACGTCTTTTGCTTATCTTGAATGATGACCGGTTAATACCTCCGCCCACTTTGAATCCCAGCGCTTCTGGAACTTCAACGTTACCTATGGGCCTCGCTGGGTTAATATGTTCGCACACCACTAGGATGTGCTCAATTATTTGCAGATTTTCGCTGAAGCAGACACGTCATCGCACGCGTGTGTGGTATGAACTTGAGGTGTTTGAACCTTGCGGTGGAGTCTGCGCGACTGTAGTGGCGCGGTGGAAGACGAGCAGTCCGTACCTCACGCTGTTAGAGCGGCCATGTGACCGGTTTGCCCTGCCTGTCCTGGTCTTGCGATCTTGGGCAAGCCGAGCTGCCGCCTGCACCCAGGCTTGTGTTCATGGTGAAGCTGAAGAGCAGCACATATCGTGCCTGTGCTTTGCGAGGTCTCGGAGCCGGCCTGCTCGGGTGCCGGTCGAGCTGCGTGCGTTCCGGTCTGCTCCTTTGGTTGGCAGTACCGCGTCCCTACTCACTGTTGGAAATTCGCCCCGGCCTCCACCGACTGCTGGTACGGTCCTCGCATCAGCTCGGCTCGATGAGCCGTGATTAAGTGCTATCGTCACGCCTCCGTAGGACTTACGTGCTAATGAAGCCGTGCACGACTATATAGCTTCTTCGCAGATTTTGCTTGCTTTCTTTGTCTAGTCTCATGTATGCGTTAGATCTCTGCCCAGTCCTGTCATGCCGTTATATAAATTATTCCTTTGTTCTTTGAGCCTTCGTGTGTCTGAGACCTGGGCCCACATCATAGTGTTGCGAATATTTGCTGCTCTATGTGTTGCCGTTTCATCGCTATAGCGCGAACTGTACCTTAGTCTTTGTTATGAATAATCAATGTTACTCTAATTTTGCTAGTCGATGCTTTTGGCCTATTATCTTCGAAAACCATCCTTGCACATAACAACCAACATATTTCGTCCTCGGATGACAGGTGGTCCCGACCGCAGTACACTTAAACACGGCCTTTGAGACAACTTTGCGCGTCGCCTTGCGTCGCAGTCTCGGAGGGCTTATTACTGCGCAAAATTTGTACAGCTGTTGACATAATCAGAACGTCATTCCATCGTCTTTTGACCCATTGCACTGGAGTGAAATCGCCACGCCTGAGCTCGTGGCCACGGATTCGTTCGTTTCCCATACAAGATCCGTAAGCTCCCATTACCCGACCTTAGGCGCCATTTGCTCGCCAGAACAAATACGATAATATCATATCCAAAAAAAGCTTATTCCGGCAAAGCCCACCACACGATGCATGTCGACGTAAATTCGATTAGCAGTGAAGCAACGTAGCGACACTTGTTAATGCCACCACCGGAACGCGTCATGAATAGAGAGTGCGCTGCAGCCAGGCTCCGCCCTGAAGCATTCCTCTGGAAACGCCGAGCCACCTAACGGCGCTGCCGCGATGTCCGCTCGTGGCGTGCGTCTGTATATATATTTATACGAGACTGTCTGAACATATATCACGCGTGAGTTCGATTCCGCCCAACACCGGAGAAATGTGAATAACTTTTCTGTCATTGAAAGGCGGCACGCATCCAGTTGCCCACACCCAGGGGCCCCCGTTGGCGTCAAAGACGTTCACTGAAGAGCGGCACGTGCCAAGTGTCACATATTCAGTGATCCAATTTCGTCCAACTGTCGGTTCCGAACACGGTTCCGTCAGCACAGCCAGGCCGATGCTCTAGCCAGTAGACCGTGGACTACCCAGTGACCCAAGATGGCGGGAAAACGGTTAGAAGACAGAAGCAAAGAAACATTCAGCTTCGATCATTTGGGCGATATCGGTGTAGTCCGTCATTCACTGTGCGTTTATACTGCACATACATTCAATTATTGAGTGGAACTTGTTGCTGGGCGAGTTGGTTGAGATCTATTAAATACGTTGTTGCGCTAACAGGAAAGTAAAGGCTTAGGAGGGCAAGTAAGAAACGATAGTTCGAGCGCTGAGCTTCGCGCTCGACCTATCGTTTCTTACTTGGCCTCCTAAGTCTTTATTTTCCTGTTAGCGCAATAATGTATTCAGAACAAACATAGATACCGGAAAAGTGCGTGAAGTATCCCAAAAAAGATGCTGATCGCACGAAAAAGGAGCAAGTAGGACGCCATCTCACCGCGCACGCACTTCCCGATGCCCGCATGGTGGACGTAGATGGGCCTCGCTTGAGAGCACAGGCACTGGGAGACGCCTCGCTGTTCGTTCCTAAACCACGGCCGGCGAGAGAAGGAAAAAGAAATTTGATATAGCTACGCACGTGAAGCTTTCTTCAGTCACAAGGGACACCGACGAGCAGCAATATATCGGTTTAACAGTGGGAAAGTATTCTCTGAAAACTACTTTCATCCATTTGGCCTTATAATGTGGGTAATCGTCCGGGTTCATCGTTTTTCATGGTTTAACCCTGTAAAGCCCAACGGGTAATAGATGCTACGGTGATACCTGGAAATTCTGGTTTCAACACAAGAAATAAAGCCTGTAGCAAAGTATTCGATACGCGCTTCTTCCTGTGGAGGACTGATCAAAATTTTTATTTATTTATTTATTTATTTATTTATTTATTTATTTATTTATTTATTTATTTATTTATTTATACATACTGCAGCCTCAGCGAGACTATTGCAGGAGTCGTCAAGAGCCGCAGTTATTGAGAATTGTTTCGGAAGGGTGCCACAGAACTAAGTCGGAAAGAAATGGAGGGGGAGTCGGAATGCTCATCTATCAGGGAGCCAAATGGAAAAGAGTAAATTCAAAATGTCGAGAGCATCTTTGGTTATCAGGTACAATGGTGGGAAAAAAATTGGCTGGGCGTTACGTATTTGTGGACCGCAAATAACTGCACAGAGAAGAATAAAGAGTTAGTGGAATGCATAAGCGCTGATCTTAAGGGTCTCGGGAATGGTGCTGAAATTGTCCTATTAGGTCACATGAATGCCCACATACAGGATTTAGATGGCTACACCGACAACAACGAGAAGTCAATGCTAGACCTTTGTGAGCAACATAACCTCGTTATCGCGAGTACAGGGCCTAAGTGTGAAGGGCAGATCACGTGAGAAATGGGAAACCAGCAATCGACCATTGATTACTGTCTGATGACAGAAGTAATTCATGATAAGTTGAGAGAAATGGTCATTGATGAGGAGCGGTATAGCAGCATAGGGAGTGACCATAAACGCATCATTTTGAAAATGGGATATTTAGTTGGGAAAGAGAGCAAGGAGCGCGAAATGGCTAGCCCAAATTTGAAGGCTGAACAAATAGTAAATATAGTCACTAGAGTCGAGGAAGAAATTGGCAAATGGCCAAGTAAAGAGTGGGAATATGGTGAGGTTCCAAGTGTAATAACGACAGAAATACGGAAAGAGAAACGACATGTTCGTTGGAAAGGAACAAAGAAACCGAAAAGCTGGTGGAACAGGGAGATACGAGAAGCGATCGCCGAACGACAGAAAGGATCTCGAGAGCACAGGCAGGCAAAGAAGGCGCAGTTGCCACCGGATGAAGTAACCAGTAAATGGGGAATATACCAGGAGAAAAAGTCTATGGTTCAAATACTGGTGCAAGCAAAATTAAAAGGGGAAAGTGAACGTTGGTTGTCAGAAATACGTGAGAAAAAGAAGGCCGCACATAGAATATTTTGTAACCATTTCAAATTATTAGGCTGGAAGTCAACAACAATACAACATATCCTAGACGAAGGTGAAAACAGACTGGAAGGAGAAGCAGCAATAAATTACATCCGAAAAGTAACAGCCGAATCTTTCGAAGGCAATGACGAGGTTGTATTTGAAGACAAAAAGAGCATGAAAGAGACCCAAGTGGAAAAGGAGCTGGTGCCGACAAATTTAAACTAGAAGAAAGCGGAAGAGAAAATTCCTAAGCGCGCAGCCACAGGGCTAGACGAGGTTCCCGTAAGGCTGATAAATGAACTAAAACCAAAAAGAAAGGAAGCTCAGGTGAAAGCAGTGGAAAAAAAACTTTAAAAGATAGACGAATACCAGACAGTTGGCCACAAAGTAGAATGAATTTAATTTATAAAGGTAAGGGGGAGAAAGACAGAATTCACTCGTGTAGACCGTTGACCATTACATCGGTAATATACAGGCCAGCAATGCAGGCAATCAAATTAAAGCTTCAAGCATGGGCAGAGAATAATGGCATATTGGGTGAGCTTAAGAATGGCTTCAGGATAGGTAGGCGTTTGGATAACTTGTTTGTTCTTACTCAGTGTATTGAAATATCAAAAGCAGAAAGCAGACCGTTGTATGTGGCCTTTTTAGACATTACAGGAGCCTACGACAACGTAGACCGCAACATTTTGGGATATTCTGGAAGGAGAAGGCTTAGCTAACGATTGTCTACAGCTTTTGAGAGAGATTTACCTAGAAAATACCGTTTGCGTTGAATGGGAAGGGATGAGGAGCGAGGAGAAAGTTCATATCAACAAGGGACTGAGGCAGGGGTGCCCTTTATCCCCTTTGCTGTTTATGAGGTACATGGTGAGGATTGAGAGGGCGCTAGAAGGAAGTAATATCAGGTTTAATCTCTCGTGCAAACAGGTGGGTACAGTAGTATAGCAGCAGCTCCCAGGTTTATTTTATGCGGACCACATTGTGTTGCTAGCTAACAAGCAAAGTAATTTGCAACGTCTGGCTAATATCTGTGGACAGGAAGGCAACAATTTAGGTTTGAAATTTAGTGTTAGAAAATCAGGTGTTATGGTATTCAATGAAAACAGTGAACAGACAGTGGAGATACAGGGCCAAGAAATACCTCGGGTAACGGAATATAAATATCTTGGTATATGGATAAACAAAGGCAATAGATATATGGAAACACAGGAAAAAACCATAACAGTAAAGGGGAAGAGAAATGCAGCCATAATGAAGCACAGAGCGCCATGGGGATACAATAGGTATGAGGTCCTCCGAGGTATGTGGAAAGGTGTAATGGTTCCAGGACTTACTTTCGGAAATGCGGTTGTTTGCTTTAAATCAGGGGTACAATCAGGACTCGACGGGAACTAAAGGTCAGTGGGACGCCTCGCATTGGGCGCTCATGGGAAGACTACAAATGAATTTGTGCAGGGTGATATGGGCTGGACTAGTTTTGAAGCGAGGGAAGCTCGCAGTGAATTTGAGTATGAAGAACGGCTGAGGAACATGGAGGAAAGTAAATGGGCTGGGAGAGTGTTCCAGGTATCTGTACAGGAAAAACGTTGATTCACAGTGGACGAAAAGAACTAGGAAGCTTACCAGCAAGTATGCGGCCTGTTGGGTGGGCAACACAGCAACAAAGAAGGTCAAGCGGAAAGTCAGAGAGGCTGAATTAATCTCATGGGTGGAGGCAATGTGGAAAAGAAACCTGCCATGAGTAACTAGTTAAGAGGAAAAAACGAAATCGGGAAAGAAACGATTTATGATAACTCAAAGGGAAGCTCATTACTTTTCGAAGCGAGATCGGGATGCCTTAGAGCACGCACCTATAAAGCGAGATATAAGAAGGAAGAAGAAGCATGTGCTTGCTGCGGTAAAGCTAGGGAAACGACGGAGCATGTTTTATTAGAATGTGAAGACGTCTACCCAGCGGTCGATTTAGGCACCACTGGCCTCCTTGAAGCCCTTGGGTTCAGCTGGAGCAGTGGTAAAGCAAACATGTCCGCAATCGGCATTAGTAAGAGGCGATTGGAGGATTGGTGGAAAAAAAGTAGGGAAACGACAAAAGACGGAGACGTACAAAAACACAGTTCGCAATAGGGGATCAGAAAATTTTGGCGTGGTAGTTCATAGTGTTTTTTTTTCATTGTTTACCCTGGATAGGACATTAGGCAGTATAATAGCAAGAGCTTGGTGGCGCAACCCACCACTCCGTTCCAAAGGGGACGCTCATAACATCCATCCATCCATACATATATAGCGAGTGTGTCGATCTTTTTTCTTTTAATTTTTATTCACTCTTGTGTACAATGTATATCTCTAGCCAGCATGTCAAAATATGCTGGGTACCTGGGCAGAGAGATATCGAGGCCAATATGCCTGCAGACAAAACCCCCACATTCACAGCAACAAAAGCCAGCAGCTCCTAAGTAGCTGTCCCTGCCATAAACTTGAAGCCTTTGCTACGTAAGAACCTCAGGAGCTATTGACAGCGCTTAAAGGTCACTGAAACATGGGAACCAGAATTATCCAAATGGCCACCTACAACAAAAATACGTCGAATTGAGGTAAGTACTTGTCAACTTCTAATAGGCCACACATATGACACGCGCTCCCATCTGTTCACCGGTGATGACCCGTCTATCTGTGCTAAATGTCGAGACCTTGACCTTCATTCACGTATTGCTAGAAGGTCGCGAAGTCGAGCCTCAAATGGAAAAAAAGTACTTTCCTTCAGCATACCGACAGTATATTCCACTTCAACCAGCAATGTTCTTCGGTAACGACCCGCTTTTAAGCAGGAAACTGGTCATTTCTGAATTAAATTATGGGGTTTTACGTGCCAAAACCATGATTTCATTATGAGGTACGCCATAGTGGAGGACTCAGGAATGATTTGTACCCTCAGGCGTTCTAACCTGCACCTAAATCTAAGTACGCGGGCGTTTTCGCATTTCATCATCATCATCATCATCAGCTTGGGTACGCCCACTGCAGGACAAAGGCCTCTCCCATACTTCTCCAACTACCCCGGTCATTTCGCATTTCGCCCCCATCTAAATGCGGCCGCCGTGGCCGGGAAAAACCAGCCATTTTTATCGCAACTGATGGGTTTAGTGACATAATAAAAATAAGGGGAGCGTAAGCACACTCTTAATGGCGCTCCAAATAACTTCCACTAAGTCGAAATGTGTTTGCAAATATGCTCCACTTAGTGGCATTTATGACGAAAGAGATGCAGATGTTTCACGTACTTGCGTAATCCGTGTGAGTACTCATTTTTTTTTTTTACTTCGAACATCGTTCAATAAGGCTTCGACTAAGGCTGGTTCGAACACTTCGAACACTTTTTTAAAAGGCTATAAAGATTGCTCGCATCACCTCCCTACAGATGAATTATCTACCTAGGCAGACGTCAGTTCTAAGAAAAACCTAATAAGTCAATTCATAACTCTAGCAATTACATTAATTGACCGTTAACTTTACGGCCCATGTTTATATTGGGAAGTTAGAGCGAATCGTCATGAAAGTCTACTTCGGAGTTAATGCACTTCGATATGGCCGTGTAGACCAAAGTAACTGGCGTCAAATTATTCTTTCAGCTTATCGGATTACGCATGCGGCAACACGAAGCGCATCTCTCCATCCAACCTATGTGTGACGTACAAGTGTAAGCAAGCTGCCGCCCCACTTCCCTCTTCCCACGAGCTTATTACGTTTGGCGTTTGGCTCAACCCCAGATTGGACGCATATTCACTTCAGTAGCAGGGACGAGACAAACCGCTTAATCGCACGGTGTGGCGGACTTTCATTTAACACCGCTCTACTACGTCACAGGAGAGCTGCACTGCTAGTCGCACCTCGCGGTGCAACGTGCGTATCAGATAAATGGAACTAATAATTTGACGCCAGCTACTTCGGTCTACGTGGTCATTTCGATATGTAGAGACCCTTAACTAGACTTTGACGACGATTGCCTTTAAATTTCTAATATAAAAATGTGATGTAATGTTTACAACTAAGTAGCTTATGCGATTACTTCAACCAATGCCCGGCAACATTTTTCCCACATAGGTTCCACTTAATAAGTGGAACATCTTATTATTATTTTTTTTGCAAATATGTCCCACTTGCTTACACTATAAAAATGTTTGCACTCTTTGGGGTGTGACCTTTTGGAGTGCGAATCATCATCCTTCTGGCGTGCCTATCTTTTTCTTCCCCACCGTGTGCCCAGTAATTCCGGTCCCGAACGGCAATACGTGTCAACAGCGTGACATAGCATCTTTGACAGGAAAGTAGCGTGTGCAGAGTTTTCAGCAAAGGAAGCGCAAGCCGGATAGATGACTATTATTGTTTGGAGACGAGATACGCCCCAAACAGTGTAAATTTTGTTATTATTAGAGCGCTGGGAAACCACTGTGTAACGCGCCCGCCTTCACTTGCTGAGCAGCGGGCGAAGGAACAACACATCAACTTCGTTGCGGCTGAAACCGCACCTGTGAATACCTCAAGACAAAAGCCGCACAAGCACACTGCACCGCACTACTTCAAGCCAGCTGGGGCAAACTTACAGCCTATGTGGCACCTGCTAGTGTGTAGGCGTTTAGCTAAGGACCGGCTACGCAAAGCTCATGGGAGCCTGCCGGTGAACATAAACAAGCTCCGTTAACAACTTGACTGAGCCCGAAACTGCCGCGGTATTGCATTGGCTGTGCCGTTGCACTACTAAGTTCGAGGCTTCGCGTTAATCCCGGTCGCGGCGGCCGCGGGGGGCAGAATGGAAAAAAAAAAACGCTCGTGTACCGTGCATTGGGGTGAACATTGAAGAACCCCAGCAGGACAAGATTGTTCCGGAGTTGCCCGTTACGGCGTGCCTCACAATCATATCGTGGTTGTGGCACATAAAACCCCGAAATTACATTACATTAATTTTTTTTTCATGCCTAAACGCACCGATGTAGACGTATCACATCGTGAGGCGGGTTGCCATGTTGATGCTGCATCTTGAATATTCCTGTCACCTCGCGCCTTCCAAACGCACTTCGTGTGCGCTTTTCGTCGCCTGTGACCGCACAGCAGTCTATAGAGGAAATCAATGTCCATTTTCTCGAACGCTGACGGGACAATTATTACTTAACTACTTCCATGCAATTATCACTCATCACTTGATTAATTATCAATTGTCAATTATGCAATTATCGCATCACTTGATAATCTGGGTGAATGCGTTATCATTTCCGAGTTAACATTGAAGATGATTGAAGGCGACGAGTAATATAATGCATAAGAGGGGTCTCAGGAGGATACAACGGGACATCGTGTGACTTTGTCTTGTACTACATCTCAGGATACCAGGGCACGTGGTCTGGCTTTGTCTGGTACCACATCTTAGAGTACAAGGGGACAGCGTCTGACTGTCTAGTACTACATTTCAGGATACCACGGGACATCGTCTGACTTCGTGCAGTACCGCACCTCGTGCAAATGAGACCATCGGCGCACTGGGCGTCGTGAGTGCAGGCGCCGCCGAAGCCCAAACCGGCACTGCTGACCCGGGGGCGGTCCAGAGCAGGGCGGTACAGCTCTTCCTTCTGGGTCCGTGGCACTTCCTCGGTGAGCTCCACGAAAGGCCTGCGGGAAGAATCGCACAAGGACGGTTGCTGCTGCTGCAGGCATTTCGAATGGTGCGGACCACATCGCACTTTCTGCTGGAAGACTACTCACTCGAAGACAAGCCTGTGAGCCAGAGTAAGTTGCAGAAGGCCCAGCAGAAGATAACACGTCGCCTGCAAAGACATCTTGATTTCTTCGTCGTCTTCTTCGCCTTTCTTCACGCTGGTCCAACTGGGCGCGCTCATACGCTCGATTTACCGTGTCACGGTTTGCTTATCGAGTAAAGTACTAACTACAGAAGGCCTAACGTATCATCTTTGATACGCTGAAGCAAAGCTTCAGTTGTGGATCGTTCTGGAAACGCATTAATAATGAATGATAGAGTACTACATACTAATTAATTTGAGATAAATAATCAGTGCCATTTTCTTTTAGAGCTGGTGTAATCCCCATGGCCAGAACGCACGCGGAATAGAACATGGCATTCTCCACTCTCTAGACTCTGTCCAAACGTCAATATTTCCACATCACATTCCCCGTCATCTTGAGCTATATAATATATATCATTGTAAGGAAAGAGAGAAAGAGACAGACAGACAGACAAAGAACTTAGCTGCGCGATAGAACGCCTGACGATGATGATGATGACCTCTGCGTATCTGGTGCTAAATGGTGCTGATGGTGGTAATAATTGAAGAGCCTTAATTAATTGGTGTTTCTTTGTTTTCAGGCAAAGCCGAAGGCATCTGCAAGCAGCCAGTCATTCCAGTTATCAACCAATCCTTCCTCTAGTCAGTCCATTTCTAGTGTCTATGCTGAAGAGACTAGCGCAAGAGTGGACACGGGACACTAAAAAGGCGACAAGGACAAGCGCAAATTTCCAACTGGTGTTCATTACAAAAAGGTATCTATATGTACTCTCACGCTCTTCATCATAATCCCTTAAAATCGTGCAAGTCAACATGGTAATCTCAAATAAACAAGAGCGCACCAATGCCTAAGGCGGCCTCCCACATACAGAAAGCTTGCTAACGCACTTGCCTTCTGCGATAGCCATTGCCTCAATGATGAGTCTAGTGTTTTCTTGCACGTTGCTTGCTATTCTTTGTTTTTTTAAAAGAGTGGATGACATTTGCAGTGGGAGCAAATAGATTCCAAGGAAGCCCTCTTTCCCTTTTTTGTACTTTCTTATTATGTTCCTGTAGTCTCATGTTTAGGCACATTCCAGTTTGTCCCAGGCACGTAACGCTGCTCGCAGAAAAGAGGTACGCTATACACTACTCCTCGTGAGCATTCGACGAAACCCTTTCTGTGCGCAATGTTGCATGATTTTGATTGTCTGCTGACAGGGCTGGTTCTGGCACATAGCTTGCAGGACGCGGAAAAAACGACCGAGACTCCAGTCCATTGACCTATTTTCTGAAGTTTATGCGAGATAGCGTGAATGTATAGGATGACCGCTAGATTCCTGCGAACAGTATCACGTGGGCCGGGAGGGGTATCACAAGATAGCAACTTTTTGTGCAGCGCCTCTGAAACGGAAACAATACGGGAGCTGGGATAGCCAACAGCTTTCAAACGAACTTGTTTCAACGAACATATATACATACAGACACCAGTTGGAATCAAGGCATCAAGGCAGAAAGCTGGGCTAGCTGGTGTGTCATCATTAATCAAAAGACTAGCGCAAATAACAGGGACACAGACAGACAAGACGACAGGACGAGCGTTGGAAGTTTGCGCTTGTCCCTGTCGCCTTTTTAGTGTCCCATGCCCACTCTTGCGCTAGTCACTTCAGCATGGAATAGTAAATAGCCCGGTCACACACCCTGCTCTAGTGTCGAGTCATGCAAGTTCTTTTATTTTTTCTGTAAAGCAGAATAAACACAGGTCTGCTCAAATTCCAGTGGCTTGTTGTTTCTCGGACACGAATTTGTATGCATGCTGTGTACATGTCGTGTGCAGAACCAAAGTGCAACATGACAACACTGACATGGAAAATAAGCCGTGTAGAAGACAATGAAACTAGGAGGAAACGTGCAAACACAGCAGTTCGGTGTGGTGTATGTCCTGTGTGCTGTGATTTCTGCCCTGTTTCCAGCTATATCTTAAATGTTGCGAGTTATCCACGTCGTAAGGTACGACTTGGTTGGTTCATCGCCCAAAATAAATTATTCCAATGAACAAAACAATTTGGCTGGAGATATACACCAGCATTACAATTTACAAGATATGGAAATTTTGCAGACAGCATATTGCACCTGTCAGTACCAAGCAACATAAAGTTGAGCAAGTTCATATGGATTCATGGTATGGAAATGCAAGCATAGAAAACATGGACACAAGAAGAATAAAAAGAATCGCGTTTCCGTTTTTCGTTTCGTTCTTTTTGTCCCTTTCATGTGCGTATACCTTTCCTTACCATGGTCTGTCTGCTTATCAAGTCCCCGTTTTTTCACTACCAAAGTACGGGCATGAACTGTAATCACAAGTACGGGGCTCAATTTACAGCGTTTCCGTTTTCTGGAACTCACTGTTTTTTTTATTTGCAAAATACGGGCAATTCCGTGATCACCACTACGGACATCACCGTTTTCCATTAAACGGAAATTATATTTACGGGCTGTCCGTGTAACAGAAACCCCGTTTTTCATTTACGGAAAAGTGTGCCGCAGCGTTTCACTATCAACTTTGACCGTAAACTGAAGATATTTTTTTTTTTTTACAGTGTAGCCTATACACGGATGTTCTAGCATTTATGGCCTCAAACCCTCAAGCTAGCGTGTGGGGACGTTGCCGCCCAGGTATCAATTTATAAGTCATCCCTTTGGAGGATTCTAAATGACGGCCTATCATCCGTACCACCTTAACCACTGCAGCACCAATGCTTAGAAGATAGCGGCCTGTAGAATCTTCTAGATTTCTCCTATTGGGTCCTCAAGAAAGCCGATGAGTCACTAGACTTTTTGATCAACATCATGTGCACACATGGAGCCAATTTTTGCAGAAAGGCCTAGGTAAATTTGCCTAATGCACACTATTGGAGGGACTACAATCTACACTGGGTAAAGCGCAATTCAGCACCGGTGTCAGTGGTCACTCAATGTGTAGTTCGAAATTTACGGCGGTGCTATCATCGGTCCCATCTTCTTTGATCACACACCGACTGGACAGTGTTACATGGACGAAATCCATATAACGTTAAAGCCATGACGTTACGTGGACGTCTTCTACTTGTGTGGTATCTGCAAAATGGAGCACCAGCACAAAGCAGCAGCCGAACACGAAACTGGCTGGATGCGTCTTTTCATGCGCACTATACTGGAAGGCACGGGCCTGTAAATTGGCTGGCTAGATCACCTGACCCCTTTCGGTTAAATTTATTTCTTTGGGGTTATCTGAAAGATCGTGCTTACATGATCGAGATGGACGTCAGATTAGCTCAAGACAAAGATAACTGATGTCTGCCATAGAATTCGAGCGTCAGTCATCAAGAGAGCCACTGAAGATGTCATAAATAGGACTCAGTACTGCATATATATCTGCAGAAGGAGACCTATCCGAACACGTCCTCTAGGCAGCAGCTGGTGTTTAGCGGTGCTTATGAATTCGTAGATAATAAGGGCACACTGAAATGTGTGTGCGTGTGTATGTGTGTGTGTGTGTGTGTGTGTGTGTGTGTGTGTGTGTGTGTGTGTGTGTGTGTGTGTGTGTGTGTGTGTGTGTGTGTGTGTGTGTGTGCGCGTGTGTGTGTGTGTGCGTGTGTGCGCATGCGCGCGCGCGCGCGCGCAGGCCTCCCGATTGCCAGTTAGTTTCATTTAGAAGTGGTTATTTACTTTCTTGAGCGCATTGGTTTTGTCTTTTCTCTACACGTGGGTCTCTTACCGGTTTGTTTATTTCGCTTTTATTCTATGCCACCAACCTGTTTGCAGCACGTATACACTTTCATGAAAAATAAAACCGTCACTTTAATTTGGCTAATCCGAAGCAAGTTTCTGGCGCGAAATATAGCTGCGCGCGCACTCTGTCGATGCGGTGCGAGCAAAGCCGGGATTTTGAAACGTGCTATGCCCATTACATTGCTTTTCGCGTTTCGTGCATGGTCAGAGCGGCGCTTCGGCCGCGTTATCAAGGAGCGTTTGCTATCAATGTGGTCAGTCCGCCTTGATAGATGGATAATAAAAGTGTGACGTAGAGAGGAGGGAATAGCTGCAAAGCCGCGAAACCTGCTGTTGGTGCTCTTTCTATACCATTATCAAGGTGATGCGCGCCGGGTTTGCGACAGACAGTGGAGTTGCTTTCAATCAGCTTATCTAAGGCCGCTGCTTTATGATGCGGGTGGGAGCGCAGTCAGTTCGTATTTTTCGCATTTCGTGAGGTTTGTTTGCCAGTCACAAAAAAATTGCACGCAATTAATACGTCGCTGAAAACACAGCAGTTAGATGTCATTTGAGGGTGCCTACACATGCCTCATTGATAATTAGGACAGTACTTCCCGAATTAGATAATTAATTGCAATTGTATAATTAACTTTCAGGAACGAAATAGTTACTGGCGGCTACTCCACTGTACTGGAATACTATTTAATTATGGGGTTTTACGTGCCAAAACCACTTTCCGATTATGAGGCACGCCGTTGTGGAGGACTCCGAAAATTTCGACCACCTGGGGTTCCTTAACGTGCACCTAAATCGAAGTACACGGGTGTTTTCGCATTTCGCCCCCCTCAAAATGCGGCCGCCGTGGCCGGGATTCGATCCCGCGACTTCGTGCTCAGCAGCCTAACACCATAGCCACTGAGCAACCACGGCGGGTTGTACTGGAAACAATATGCACAAGGTTTTCTTCGATTAACGCAACTGCTCTTTTTTTTTTAAAAAAAAGTCTTGGTGCATAGTGGTTCGGACATCCTGTAAAATTCACTCAGTAACCCAAATGCGGCCAAGTTGGATTCACTCGAAATCAGAATTAACAGCACTCATGCGCAGGAGCGCTTATACTAGGACTCACAGAAAAATAAATGGCTGTGCCGTTAATCGTAATCTGGTAGCAGTGCATCGCCTTGCGATTAAATGCAAGAGCCGCACACTTCGCAGGTGCCAATTGTAGACCTCGCTGCTGCAAATACTTCGCAGTGACCGACACTGTATGTTGCAGTCTTGCACGAAGTTGTGGCTGCGAAACACCAGGAGCCCATATGCAGGTATCATCAACATATAGACTCGTGGTTGCAATCTCTGGCACTCTATTGGTGAGTCCAATAAGGGTTATATTGAACAGCGTAGGGCTGAGTACGCCTCCTTGAGGAACGCCATGGCCAATTTGATTACGACTGGTCTCCCCGTCTGTCGTCGTCATAAATATGGTCCGGCCTGTAAGGTAGTTCATTAACCAGTGAAACATCCTACCTCCAATTCCAAGCTCCTCAAGTGCGTCAAGAATGACACCATGCAACACATTGTCATACGCGCCTTTGACGTCCAAAAACAGTGCTCCTGACAAGCATCGACGCTTCTTATCCTGTTCGACGATTGACGCCAAGTCAATCACGCTGTCAATGGAGGGATCTTCCTTTGCGAAAACCCGTCATGTTTGGGTAAAGGTTGCACTTTTCAAGAAACCACTCTAACCTCGTCGGCACCATTCTCTCCATGATCTTGCCCAGGCAGCTTGCCAGGGTAATAGGTCTGTATATATATATATATATATATATATATATATATATATATATATATATATATATATATATATATATATATATATATATATATATAGGCAGATATCGCATGAGGCGTCTTGCCAAGCTTCAGAAGCGCTACGACTGGTTTTCCATTTCTCTGGTGCAGTGCCCGAGCTCCACGGTGCATTGAAGTGGGAGAGAACAGTGCGTGCGTCTTCACCCAGAGAACGCTGATCTTCGAGATGGAGCCAGTGCAGCATCTAGTTCTTGCATTGTGAACATGACGCCAAGACGGTCGTATGTGGCTGGTGGGGCTTCCACACTTCTTTTGCATCAGACGAGTGCTGTGGCCGATGTGAATATTCTTACCCAGTCAGCTTTCCACCTTCTACCACGTCCGTGAGGCTCGGTGACCAGGAAACATATGAACAAATATTTATAAAGACCAATACAAAGCGCCGCATGCCTTGAATAAGCAAGATGCGCGCAAATCTTTTATTGAGAACGCTTTGTTGAATTAAGCACACAGTTCAGACACACTAAGTCCTGAGGGCCCATTTACAATTTAACATATATTCTGTTCAGTGGCTTCGAATAAACTCTTGTAGACACCATTCTTGTCGGCGACTGTACTAGAATAGTTCACAAGCACTAATTTGATAAATTTGGGTTCTGCAGGTAGAATAAACGTCTACGCTCCATTTAATAATCAGGTGCAACGCTGTGGAGGCTAGAGACACTTCTTGCAGTGGCTGCATTCGCACTTAGACATAGCTCAGTGTTTCTCAATTCGATTTTTGTGAAAATTATTTGTATAAGCTCAGTTCTGAATGAAAAAAGAATGTACCCTTACAAAGTAAACAAACGATGTACTCATACGGCGGCTAACAAGTTGCCTTAAATCAATTTGCTTTTTGTTGTTTCTTTCATTGCAGCCCGTTGCGGGAGCCTCATGTGCATGCTCGCACGAGAAAACGCCTCCTGGCGCGCAGCGCAGCACCTCATGTATGAAACGGAGATGTTACATCTTGCCAACACCGGCTGCCATAAATTATTGGTACCTACCAATAAAGATTTGCACTCAATGTTCGATGAATTAAAGAAAAGCTAGTGCAAGCTGCTACAGGCTATGTTTAACTAAAATCAACCCTCAGGGAATAGCATTTACCGTGTGCTAGCTACCTATACAAAATGACTGAACTAGGGCACGTGTGCTGCGGTTCGCATTCAACACCAAGTGATAGACGAAGAAATTAAAGCCAGGTCAAGCAAAGTCCAGTCATAAATGACCAAGATCAGTTTGTCATTATATGCTTTGCTCGAAGTTACATGCATATACGTGAACAAGATCACGCACTAAACCCGTTCCCAGACACAATGTCTGGGAACCGGCCTCGCCTCTTTAGTATTTTTTTTACTTAACTGCTTGCTGGAAGATGCATGTAGAAAGCATCACGCAATCACGGTCGCTCGACCTTAAGCTCATGTAGGCAATCGCAGCACCAGAGGTTTAAAATACGTTCATTGTGATACATGACAAAAGACAACAAAAGCAATGCAGGCCAATGCTCCACTGCGATCCCAGTGGAGGCAACGAAGATACGGGCACACGCGGCTTTAGCTAGTCTACGTCAGTGTCGCCATCCCTCGGTGGAAACGACCAACAGAGAGAAGGAAAAGCGACGACCGTCCGCAACAACCAGCACATCAAAATTGGATTTAATAGATTTTTCTGCGCATTAGTTGGCTACTGGCCCAGATAGTAGTGGCTGCGATACTGATTTTTCTAGCTTGTGCTACCTATGCACTATATTTATCATTTTCAGTTACAAACTTGCAAGTATTTTAAAATCCTCGAATGAGTCCACCCTAAAGTTTTGTGATCATTTGAGAAAAAAACTATCGGCCTAGATTCCAATAAGTACGATATTGTCTTAATCAGTGGTCATCATGACGAAAGGTATACACACATTTACATATGGAAGGACGCTTAAGCTTTACCTTTGAGTGGAATGCAAAATCAGTCAAAGATACCCAACTGTTTTGATGCTTCCTCGCAAATGCAGCTTATGCAACTGTAAGGTTTTCCTGGAAACGCTGGTGGCAGGCGCTATGCATGAAGGCGAGCTTCGTTTTTTTTTATTTTTTTTTTATGGTGTTTCAAGGAACCGAGCAGGCCACACCACTCCTGCTTTTAGACAGACCTCAAACTGCAGCCGGAAAATGGGTGTGTGTTTGAGTTTTCCTGTAGCAGAACCACGTTTTCTCGTGTATTAAAATTACAATCCGACGCTATCATGTCTGTAGGTTTTGTGTAAGTCGTACTTAGCAAATTTTTCCACGCATTCTACAGTCCGAAATTTAATTAGTAGTTAACTAATGTCTGTGTGCCACACAGAGGGCAATAAACGAGTGGCTTCATAGGCACACAAAACACGCAGGAAAATAGTTCAGAAAGCACTTTTATTTAGCGAAGCCCGGCCCTTGTTGATGGGCTCGCCACAAAATGTCTTGCTTTCTTTTTGGCTTCGGGTGAAAGACGAAGAGGCAGAGCCCAGCTGCTGCCTGGCCGATGTGTTGATGGTGTTTTCGCAAGTCAGCGCACGGTCTGGACAATGTCGTCTATCTTGAGGATGCTGCGCACGGTCTCGGCCGCCAGAGTGATGGCGCTCACAGATACCAGTAGGGGCTGCACCACATTCTCCTCCAGGATGTTGGTCACAGAGCCCTGCATATTAGTAAATTTGTGAACACAGCAGTCTGCAATGCAGGTTCCAACTGCGACCTCGTTTATATGGCACCAAATTTGAGGCTAGGGCAGTACGCTATGCAGCCAGCGCACACACATCAGAAAGCTTGCATCACAGATCACCGTGGAGACTCATAGGGGTCCTAAGGCGAAATGGCAAAAGTCATCACATACATGTGCTTGGCTGGCATTGCGGCTGCCCTTGACAAATGCCAACGTAGCAACGAGGCGTTTGTGCAAGGTCTTCTCTTAATTACTAGAAAGATATCTGGTGCCAACGTTGCAGCAGAAAAGTACGGCAGCGATCGAAACTTTATACCACGGCCTTAAACATGTTGTAGCTTGCTATGCATTCTTGAACCCAGCCTCACAACTTCCAATGATTGTAAATGCTGCCATGCGACTACATTTTATAGCCGCTTGCTGCTGGTGCAAAGTACCAGCCATGTTAATGACAGAAAACAATAAAGAACTACCACTGAAACAAATTACATTTTGCACGAGGAGCCGCAGTATTGCCACTACGGCAGTCTAACCAGGATCTGAACTATACACAGTGCATTTGACTTTCTTGTAAAGGTTTATGATCATAGTGACTTCCTTGTATATTTACCTTCTATAACCTAATCATTTCACATTTGTAATATGAAAATTGGCATTTTAAACTACTTTGCATTTAACTACACTTGAACCTCATTGCACAAGCGTGCCTACGCACATTGCAGTGCTGTGACATTGCTCACATTGGCATGTGACCTCGAGAATTATTCAAGGCAACATCTATTTGTGTAATCTGTGTCTTCAGTAGATGAACTAAAGTTTAGAGAAATAAAAGCTAGACAAACCGAATGTCTCCACGTTTTTGCTTTACTTCGCACTACAGCAAGAAAGACGTACTTCCGTTTCGTCTGCTTGTTCCCATGTTGTGCAGTCGCACACGCAGACAACGAAACTTTCATTTTCTAGAGCGCTATAGCGCACGATCATGCTCTGTGATCCGCTTGTGTCTGCCTTGGCATTCGTGTTAGCACTGACTTATACCGCTAGTCAGATGTTCTCGCGCACAGTGTGCAAAAGCATGCGCTGCGCAAAATGTGACAATCACAACAGCTTGCATGTGACACAGTCAGCAGAAGTGCGTTGCCCAGCAAAAAAGCGAGGGAAAAAAAAATGAAGACGGGGCCCGTGACGTATGTATCAAGCGATCCTCGAGCTTCGGTGTGGGAGAACACAGGGAAGGAATTTCGCTTGCAGACGCTAGGTGGGTCAAGTAGAGAGAGTGCGTCTTGGTAGTGGCGTTCGCCTCCCGATATCATGGGTTCGCGGCACTGAAGTATTTCTATCTCCGCTATTAATGAATTAATTTGAAAAATTCTTGCGGCAGAACACTTCCTAGAGGACATGTAACAACTTCCAGCATATAATCTCAATTTGCTATGCGACCTAGTGAGGTGGCCTTTAAAAAACAAAACTATGGGCATTTCAAGGGATATTCATATAATTCGTTATACCTATTATTTAATTAGAATGTGGATCGAGTGTACTACCTCACATTTTCTCCTAACACAATTAACAAAAAAATTTTCTACAACCCACCTTACGTGAAATGTCAGCTCAAACCGAGCCTGTGGTATAGCTGCAATAGCATTTAAGGGAAGACGCGGGTCTTAAAATGAAAACAAAAAAAAAAAAAAAATCACAAGTCGATTTTCGGAAAAGTGCGTTTTCGCTACGTTTATACATTCAACAATCCCTCCGCGAAATCTAGAACCTAAATTTAATCGGAAAATAATAAAAAAACACTTATACGGGCCAGGGTGGCCGCGGAATTAGCAAAAAATTGCCAAAAATGTTTGAAAATCGCGCCATCGTCATTTGCGAACGCATTGGCTGGCGGATGCCATATTGAGCTTGTTTGGAAGAAGCTGCTTTCTTTGTGCGTATTTTGCGCCGGTTCAAAATGGCGTAGGTGAGGAGGAACCGACGCTATCGCGTCATTTCTGAAGGATGCACCCATGCCGCTGACTGGCCAAAGCACGCACGCTCCCCGCGTGCCTCGTTCCTATTGGTCTGGCGCTGTTTGAGTGCCGATTCCCGCTTGCCCGACAGGCTGGTCGCTCTTGTGCGCGCTGCGTGTTTGTCTCTGTGGTTTTATCGCGCCGCTGTTCAGCCGCTCGCTTCTGGATAACATTCGATAAAGTGTCTTTTTCGCTGCCCGAATTGCTGGAGGAGATAGTCGTCTGAAGACTACTACGCGTCAAGCATTCGGCAAGGCGCGAAGGCGCCCGTGGAATGTGCGACAGAAGACGGATAAGCCTGTCATGCACCCGGAGTTGCCGGCTGCTGGTCTGCCTGAAGATGCTGCCGGATCGAGTTCCGAGCTGCAACCCGGTATGTCTAGCATCTACACTTCGTCCACCCACGCCTCGCGTGTTGGCGCAGACCGTGTAGGTACCGTTTTCTTTACGACCGAAGAAAGAAGCAAGCGCGCAGCGATCGCCGATAAGGCGAAAACGCGCCTGGCGTCGCAGTCTGCAACGGAGCGAAAGTTTGAGCTGCTGGGTGTTGACACGAAAGAGGACGTCAGCAGCAGCGGAACGGAACTTGTGATCGTGGATTTATCCGTGGTACAAGACTTTTTTGGACTTATGCCGTGTCTCGTGTGCAGCAAGAAAATGCTGATGCTTTCAAAGGACCCCGCCAAAGAGGGGTCCTTCGCCAAGCTTGTGCTGGAGTGCTCCATGTGTGACATGCGCAAAATGATTGTCGGAGGATGAAAAGGATCGTTGGAGGCTTCACATGTCCAACAAGGACCACACAAACAGAAATGCTTTGACAAACAAGCTTGCAAAGAGGCACAAGCCAGCAACAGACTCTGCCTGCAGACCTGGGCTTTTATAGGTATAGGTGTCAATTGTGCTGAATGCACAATTGTGAGAGTGTGCAAGAGACATAATTTTTTTTTTTAATTTGAATTCTGGGATTTTACGTTCCAAAACCATGATATGATTCTGGATCAATTTTGACCACTTGGGAAGCGCTACAACAGACGCACATGAACTTTCTTGCATTACGGCCCCATTGAAATGTGGCGACCACCAGTGGGATTTGACACGTTTTTTGTTGTAGCCATAAACTTTGTGAAAAGGACATTTTATTGTGGCCATGAACTCTATGCAACTTTATTTGCATAGGGATGCCATTTGTGTGCCTTCTGTTCAATAAGGAACTAAAATAGGAACGTGAAGCTCGTGGTGCTAGCTTTCTGGCACTGCTTTCAATGACTATGCCTGATGTTGCAACAAATATCTCAGTGATATTTTTTGCACAATGGCCATATATATGTAATGAACTTGTTGCTGAAAGACAGGGCTACATGGTGATGCGATTTACATTGCCATATTGTTAGACCATTCAAAGTTACAGTGAACTGAAAGCTCAAAGTCGTTTTTCTCAGCTTCATTTTTTTTTTTTTTTTTGATACCGCACACTGCCTTACGGGGATCTTCATATGTTCTTTCTAAGTACCAGCAAAATGTTTGATATCAATATATTTGTGTCGAATGGATCTAGCCGGTGATGCTATTTATTTTATTTCTAAAGTTGCCAGCTAAATTTTAATTGCCACTAAATACAAACGAAAATTAGAATATTGAAATTATGTTTACATCTGTCTTTTTTGCATTATAAGTGCACTGAAAACAATAAAAATAGCATCACCGGCTAGAGCTGCTCTCAGGCGTTCTGGCCGTATACTTCGTTTTTGCTTTTGACAAAGTTAAGTTTTTGAAAAGTGCTGTAAGAAATTGATTGAATTTCTGTATTAAAAACTTTGCATGATTTGTTCTGATGAAGATATACAAAATCTAATTAGGTACAGTCGCCGACCAATTTTCCAGACTCCAAAAACTGGACTCCAAAAATTCGGACATGCCCGATTATTCGGTCACCTTCACGGCACCGCCATACCCCGCCATAGACCATAATGTATAACAACTGCTGAAAGTTCAGACACGTTGCAACCTCTCGTCTGATTTTTCGGACACTCCTTGAGCCAACTCGATCGAGAGCACCATGGACCGACTATGACCGGCGCATAGTTCGACTTGCTGAACGCCATTTTTGTTTTGAACAGAGCCTCCTTGCTGCTCCCCGAAGTGGCGCTGCTGGAAATCCTCGCTCATCATCATCGTTTCTGCCTGGTTCGATAGAGTGGCTCTACAGCAGTTCGTTTCAGCTTGGTAAGCCATGTCAAGACAATCCAGCAGCTGATTTGTTTCTTCGCGCACGACGCTGCGAGCAGGCTCCGTTTTTCGTTTGTGCGACTGGTGTCGGCACGGTGGTGTTTGCTTTGTGTGCTGTGTCGAGGTTTCGGTGATCCAACGTGGCGTACGGAAACATCGCGTCAAGTGTCTAATGGCGCCGACAGTGCCCGCGCAGACTTCGCTGGGGAATGCCGGCAAGCGGGTGCCGGGAGGCCAAAGATTTGTTGCCTTCCGATGTGCTCCCTACTGACGCGGAAAATGTTCTGCCGAGACCTGCGCAGTGGTTGCATTGCGATTCCGGACACCGTCTCATTTGACAGTTTCACAGGTGCTGACACTGCAGTACTGACATGCGCAGAACTAGACAACGGCGAGATCATTCGTCAGGTTTCTGCTGCACCGCCGGACGATGACTCCGAGTCGGAAGATGACGCACAATGTGCTACGCTGTCGTCGCATGCGGAGCGTGCACAAACATTGACTGTGGTTTCAGCCACCTATAGTGACCGTACGACCCTCTCCAAGATTCAGGCTTATCTGACTGCGCGTAAACGGAACAGCGTGCAACGGCGCATTCAAGATTTCTTCAAGCCTACTGCCGAGCCCGAATAAGCGCGTGGAAATAAAGGATTTCATTTTTTTTCTTAATCTGCTTTTTCGGGCACCTGTTTATTCGGACATTTTCGCAGTCCCCGTGAGGTCCGAATAAACGGTCGGCGACTGTATTTGCAATCAGCAGAACACACTGAACAATACTGTTAAATATCATCCAGTTCACACTAAAATTACCAAAACTGGTTTTGCAACCCATGTCTCCCCTTAAGCAACACTTGGTATTTCCCATTCAACTGGCTAAAGGCTATAAGCAGCATACTTTGCAGGAGCAGCTGCACAGTGAAACTTTAATGAGACAATGGTCCATTACACCTCCACACTAGCCTGTGTGAAGACAGTACAAACACAGCAACCCGAAAGAACTTTTCTCGAGACATACCTTGCGCACGTTGATGCCAGCATCACGTTCTCCCTGTGCGTGCCTGTTGCGGAGCTCTGTGACGGTGGCGATCGGGTGCAGGCCGGCATTCTCGGCCAGCGTGTAGGGCACCACCTCCAGGGCCTCGGCAAAGGCCCGCACGCAGTGGGCCTCCAGGCCCCGCAGGGTGCGCGCCCGCTCGCCGAGCCGCAGTGACATTTCCATCTCAGGTGCTCCACCGCCCGCTATCAGGGCCCTGCACAAGTGAAACAGATGGCGCCACATGAGCTCCGACTACTACGCAGTTTGAAAATGGATGGTGTCTAAAACGTGGCGGCTGTAACGCGTTTCCAGCTCCCAGGGGCGGGACTGCCCGAAGTCATTTTGCAGCATGTTTGGAGCAAACTA
The DNA here is from genome assembly GCF_050947875.1 of Dermacentor variabilis. Lineage (NCBI taxonomy): Eukaryota > Metazoa > Arthropoda > Arachnida > Ixodida > Ixodidae > Dermacentor > Dermacentor variabilis. The sequence goes on along the minus strand of NC_134574.1, from coordinate 74,407,774 downwards.
AATTTCACGTTGGAAATATTTTGAGCAGATGAAATAACATTTTGAAGCAATTCACAGCGGGCCAATCTGAATTTTGGCGAAATAATGGAATATGGCGGTGCGCACTTCGAAACCACAATGAAACACAGAATAAGCCGACACAAAGTGTGCTTTGTAGCTGTAGCATACTAGAAAATGGAAGAGTAGGTCTAGCAGCAGCATGGTGCATGCTTTCCTGCAAAGCCGAAAACATCGGTGGCACGACGACCGAACTGCACCGACGCTCATGATTACAGCTGAAAGTAATCTCAAATTATGCGGTCTAATTGACGCAGTAACACAATTTCGGGGTCACTGTATGTCACCACAGACCCAGAGAGCTGCAATAACTGGTGGTATAACGTAAAACTATCCCAATCTATTTTTATTGTGGTAGCAATTATAGGGACACTCCAGTGCATTTCTGCCATCGCCATCATTCTGCAGAACGCCCAGTGTCGATAACATCATTGCCGCATGATGTATGTGCAAGTAAAAGCTTGTGAAGGTGAGCCAACAATGGCAGCTCTATCTCACATGCGCAAGGCACTGGAGGGAAGGGCTTCTACTTCAGCGGCTGCTGGGTATGGCACGGCTGCACAGGCGCCATCTTAAGGGAGGACGCGGCCCTCGAAAACCGAAAAATCGAGAAAAACTAGATTTGTGAAAAACAATATTTTCGGGTTGTATGTCTCATAAACAACCCGTTCTGTAATTATCAGCGCCTAATTCAAGCGCAAAGTAACAAAAAAACACTACTGTTGAGGCCACCGCGGCCCACAAAACACACGCAAATGCTGAAATGAAGCCAAAGTTCGAGTGCGCCATTCCCGGCTCGTGCGGCTTGCCGGTGCCATCTCGGTGTCATTTTGACCATGAATTCTTTGTCTCGGGTATGCCACCTTGCAAAATGGCATCGTCAGCGTGGTTGTGGCGCTATTGGCGGTTTCCTGCGATGTGATGCGGAGCACTGATTGGCCGGAGCAGCCAGTTCAAATACCGTGGGCTAAAGCGTGCCTGCCACTAGCTGCTGCTCCCTTCGATGCCGTGCCCGCCGCACTCGCGTCATTGTTGCCCCTTGCTCCGTCCGCCTCAGCAGAGCCTACCTGCTTGCGAGCTGCTCATTGCCTTGCAATATTTTAAAATTATTTTCTCAGCTTTTTTTTTTTTTTCACTAGTTCTTTGCTGCCCGTGATGCTGGCAACGAAGCCCAAGACGGTGCAGATGTTCGGGGCGCGGAAGCGCGATATGCGACTTGTACGAGCATCGAACTTCCTATCTTCCGCAGCGAGTGCCGACTGCATATACGCTTTCAGCAGTGGAACTGTGCTGTCGGCTGTCATCAGTCGAAAATCCCGACACGTTGAGCGTGCCTGGAGCCGAAAGAGCTAATTAGAAGCTCCGTAGGAGCTTTTTAGTAAAAAACAAGTGTTCAACATTAAGGCCCGTTTTCTCGAAATGGATTCTTTCACTAGTAGCGGTGCTGGGGAGGGCAATATCTCAAGAACCACTCTTCAGATTTGTGTGCCGTTTGTTCTTTTTTTTTGTTCCTGAATGACTTTGCCAGAGGGTAACAAGCTTCTTTTTTTGAAAGCTGGTGCAATTAAATTATAATATGCAATTAATATTTGATGAATGTGGTCATTACGGGCTACATCAAATTTAAAGTTCTGTTAAAATTTCTTGGAGAGGAAATTAAAGAAAGGGGCTTTGCAGCCCCCAGGATATCGATCAAGGGATCATCACAGTGAATTTCAGCTTCCTACAATGTCCTGGCATTTCTCCAGGCTCTTCCTCAGGCATATGCATGAACCACCTAGTTAGACTTCAATAACTCTGGAACTAATAAACACATCATGAAACCTTGCAGTTCCTCATAGTTCGGTGGTGTGAACGTACCCTGCAAGTTTCATCCGGATATCTTTAAAAATAAAGACGTTCGGTCTACAGGGTAGCCTCCGCGGCGATTAGAGCTATCCTTACCTATTTTTGAACAAAACTTAAAAGTTGGCATGCTTGTTTAGTTTATCCTTCCGATTATAAAAATCCAACTATTTTTCTGATTCGAGTAAATATGGTATGTCTGCAAAAAGCCCTCTGCTCAAAAGTGCCTCGCACCCTCGCCACACATCAGAACCTTGACAATGCAATTCATCGAAGCCCTCAGAGGTGTCCTAAGGCATTAGTGGAATGGTTTCATCACTTGCGTGGCAAAATGGTGGCGACATGCACCAGCGAGACTATAATTACAGTGTAACTCTGCTGGAGGCAAGCTCTATTAAATTGTATCCTTCCAACGTGCTAAACTTTTCAGGCACCTCTGCAGTCAGTTTGTCACAAACACAGCGCAAGACAACTCGGACTAACATGAAGTAGTTCCCCCTGCGTACAGTGGATGACACGCAGTCTGGCCAACAACTTTGTTCTGAAACTGCTTCAATCCTTGGGCATATCTAAACGCTGAACTGTGGGTGTCCACTGATGACTGCATCACCAGTGAGTGACAAAAATAAGTCTATTAGTTTTGGCACAACAGACTAGCAAAAAATGTACAGAGAACACGCAATTAGCATTAAAGACAATGAACTGCTACCGCAGCAATAAAATAGACGAAGTACACTTAACTGTAAAAAAAAAAGTAAGTAAAGGTGAGCCAGCCATTGCTGGCTTAATTTTACTTTTCTGCAACTGGGTGCACACAGAGTTGCACATTCTCTGTTCCTTCGTACTTCTCGACCTACCTCGCTACCAATTAGGCCATCCACTCTACACAGTTGCCCCCCGCATGAACGCAATATCCTGCCTGTAGGTCAGGAGAGCACCGGACAACTTACCTGCGCTTCACGAGGCAGCGCACCACGCAGAGGGCGTCATGCAGCGACCGCTCTGCCTCCTCGAGCACCAGCTTGTTGGAACCGCGCACCAGGATGCTGACGGTGCGACCCGGGTTGGCCACGCCCGTCACGCGCACAAATTTGGCGCTGCCCGTGGTCACCTCCTCGACGAGCTCGGCCGAGCCCAGCGCCTCTGCGGTAAAGTGGTCAAGCGAGGCGATGGGGCGGCAGCCCAGGCTGCGGCACACGAACTCGATGTCCTCCCGCTCAATGTCCTTGACAACGAGGATCTTTGTCTTTGCGAGGAAGTGTAGCGCCAGGTCGCTCAGGGCATCGCGGAGGATGGACTTCTGCACCAGGAGGACATTGCAGCCGGCCTTCTTGATCTGCTTGATGATGTTGAGGATATAGGTGCGCTCCTCCCGCAGCACCCGGTCCATGGCTGCATAGTCGCTCACTATCACCTGGTGGTCCATCTGCAATGCAAAGTCGCAAGTGGCACCAGAGGGCATGAAGTGCCGTCCCTTAGACGAAAATGCGACCCTGATTCTGGTGGTCACAAACTATGGCGTTGCACTTCTGAGCAGTGCAACGGCGAAGCCATTAAGCTACCACAGAAGACGCTAACTCTCAACTATGGTTCACTCTTCTAATGCCATATTTGCTGACTACACACACACACACACACACACACACACACACACACACACACACACACACACACACACACACACACACACTAGTATGCAATCTATACAACTGTAACTTTTGAAATTGAAATTTTCGCAGGTGTGGGCTATGCATGACTGCGTCCTGATGTTGGAGGTAGCGGTAAACAAGGCCAGACTGTTTCTGCAAACTTTTCCTGCACTCACTGACACAGCAAAATCAGTTTTGCAATGACAGTTGCTGCAGCACATGAGCAATATTTTCAGCTCATATTGGCAGCTCGTGATATGCAAGTGAGTACTGATCGTGGTACAGTGATACCTCGATACAACAGACTTCAATAAAATGAAATTCTCAATACGAAGAAGAACACCATGTATTTAGAACCTCGGTATAACAAGTGCATTTGTATGCGGTTTGAATATAACGAAATTTCGCTTTTGCCACAAAGGAATGCCAAGACAAACGGAAACTTTCGTGGACGCAGATAAACGACCCAAGCTTTGACTTCGATTTAGTTGCCGGAACGTTAAGGGGGGACGTGGGTTGTGGAGATTATTTCCTGCATCTTACGGCCAAATCTGAAGAAAATACACAAGCTTACTTAGTTTTTCGAGCTGATTTCAAATATGCAATAATTCTCCTTGTAGGTTCATTAGTTCAGGAGATTGACAGTGCTGCCACTCTATTGCTTCCGGAGACAATGGAAAAAAAAACTGCTCAGCAGAAAGTGAATATTATTGCATAGCTAGATACGATAATTTGCAATAACTGCAATGCTGCAAAAAGTTTTCAAATGAAATTTTAATTAGCCATTCTGCAGGAGATCAAAATTCTTTCCTTGACCTAAGACTACCACACCGAAAGAAAATTCATAAAATGGAAATATACATACGCACAAATTTGAAATTCTGCTCTCAGCACTTTGTAATATGTAGATTAGGCTTTGTGCTAAAGAAAGAATTAGTGCTCTAGCTGTTCTAGATCATGAGATATCACTTCGACAGTCAAGTGAAGTGACCCAAAAACATGTTTTGAGAAAAGTGAGAAAACGTGCAAAACCCTGCTTTACAGAAATGCAACTTTCTCTCATTAAGAAAAACAATGATTTACTCCCAACACACTAAAGGTGCAATGAATAGAAGTCAGTTTTGCCCGAAAGCAAAATCATTGATCGCAATAGCAAATTAGTGTACAGCTATATGAAAAGTAAATATTGCAGTTTTATTGAGCGTAAAAACTTTTAAACATTCCCTTACTAACTAAATTAACAAGTATGGCGCCACGCGCGCCCAAGCAAATATGAACACTTCTTGTGCAATGACCGCGGAAACACCTTATCAGTGGTGGCAGGAGCGAGCGAATTGAGCTTTGTGCAGCCTCTCGCTTTAACGCGACGAAAATGCAGCGCGGTGCGCCTAGATACCTACACTCTCGTCTCGGTAGCAGATCGCTCAAAATAGGGATGGCGTGGCCGCGCCACACGCAGCAGCTAACGGAGTAGAATGGCTCTTCTGTTTGCACCAGTCCTGCACACAAGTTTCGGAAACTCCGAATGCCCATGATGCGGCCCCATTTCAGTCCGTCTCCTCACACGTGATCATTTCCTTTTAATTGCAGCACTGCGTGTCTTTGCAGTCAGTGCTTCCATGCTGACAGAGCAAATGCAGAAAACGGGAAGACTGACGGCGTACTAACCCAAGCAAATGTACTACAGCACATGGAGGAGGCTACGGCAGCTAGGCTCGAAGCGTGTACGAGGCGGCCATCTTGAAATGCCAATGGCGATGTAGCAACGCAGATTTAGGGTCACTCGATTATAACGCGCGTGTGGCCCCGTTTTATCCGAAAAGAAGTGTGCGTTAGATTCAATAAATACGATACTCTCCGCAGCCAGACACAAAGGCGAGCAAGTTCTAATTTTCCTTCATGTGGAGTGGTGTTAGGGCGTTGTAAAGCCACCCGGTGAACTCACATCAGTTTTCGGGGGAGAGATGCAGAACTGGATGAGGCCAATCTTGGCCTTCTCCACACGGTGAGGGCCCCCACTGCCAGCCAACTTCTGAGTGAAGACCAGACCATCAACCAGCTCCATGTCCTCCACCGTGCCACTGGAAAACAGCAACACAAGACCAAGCAGGTTTTACAGCATGTATTGATGCGACGTTTAATGCCCACATTCGCTGGCTCTGGAAGGCTTTCCATCGTAGCTGCAAACTGGACCAAAGGCTGTGAGCCAAACATCTTCAAGGTTTCAGGAAAAAAGGCATGGCATAATAAAAACATTTACGTGCCATCCACAGTAGGAAAAAAAAGAAAAAAAAAGGGGGAGGGGGGCACACAAGCTGTCCTTCGCTTGTTTCATTTCACTGTTATGCACCATGTCGCGGGCAGCACCACTTGCTCACCATACAACCACCAGCAGTGCGTGCTGCTAATATTTTTATGTTAGTTCATACTGGACACTCTTGAAAATGCTAAATAACAAAGTTCGGCAAAAGCAAGAACTGAATAAAGTAATGTGCTTGAAATGCCAGCAGCTGACAGCACGTACGTCTTGCCTGTTGTCAGTGCTTTTTGGTGCAACAAGTCAAACTTGCTACATCTGAACCCATTTATAATGAACTCAATAGTTGCGCAAAAAGTGGTTGTTACATCAGTGGATTGTTATGTATGGATTCACCCTTAAGGATGCTCAAGAATTAACCGCACCGAACCTGGTGTCAGCAGTTACACTTTGGCAGCACTTTGCCCTGAAAACCCAATTTTCAGGGACATTTTCGTTCCCATACCCACCGCAAATTTCCACTACAAATGTGCGTGTAAAGAACGAAATGTGGCGTCGTATGGCTCTTTCAAAATGGCGCCCATTTCCCATCACCTGTCATTTTGAAAGTGCTAGCACAGGCACCATCTTTTATTCGACAGCTTGTGATATATTTTACTACCAGCGGGGCACGACTATATTCTGCGCGAGAGTGAAGCGTTCCAGTGTGCCAGAAGCATAAACTCCGGTAACTACTATGGCATGCCGCCCCTCCACGAAGGTATGGGACATCAAGATTCCGGCATTACGACTGCACGTCGGCCACACACGAACCATAAAATTACGTTATCTATCCCGCTTGGAGCGAAACAAATGCCATGTTCGAAATGAAAAACGTCACTGCGAACCATTATTGGCAATCGGCAACGCGTAAACGAAGCACCGCCAAACCGTGATCTGATAAGGGCGTAGTAACCGCTGACGCCCTGCAGTATTACGTGGCTGCAGCACGCGGTGCAGCGTTCTCGCTGACTCTAGCAGCGTCAACAGGAATGCTCGAGCAACCATTGTAACGCACATGATGCTGCACTGACAACTGCACAGAAACGACAGTGACGCCACCACGGCAACCAATATCGCACCAGTGCATGGCCCGCGCCATGCTGTTTATGCTGTATGCCTCCTAGCTGGATGCGTGCCTCGAAAGTGTGCAACCTTCTCCGTGGCTTCCGTGGGAGTGGTTGCGCACTTTCGAAATCGAAGCTTACTGAACCCACACGCATTGGTTCGCTCGCTCATCTCGAAAGCCGTATCATCGTTTCCAGTTGGACTGGGGCGGGGTGCGCGCTGCCGTGCGCTCAGTTTGGTCGCGCTTGCGTACTTCAGTACGTCGCATACCCTTTCTTTACCGTGACAGGTTTGAAGCATCGTCAGTAACCGCACGGCACTTTTGAAAAAAAAAGTCCATACTGTGTGTAAGGAGTTTCAATAGGCAAGGTCAAATAACCGTAAATGCAATGAAATGTAGTTGTTATAACCGACAGATCATTATATTTAGGGTCGGTATAAGAGGGTTTGACTGTATCCCACAATGGAAAAAGCTAGGATCATCTGCTGAGAGTCTCAGCTTTAGTTATTTGGCAAATGAGATTACCCTCGCAATAAAAAATAAGGGGGGGGGGGGGGTTGCAACATGCAAACGGTGAACTGTCTATTTGAATTCAGATATGTTCATCTTCCACTCCTGTGGCACATCAGCAAGGCTCCCTGAGATATAGCAATACGGTACCTTCAGACATTGCTTGTTGCTAGAAGTCAACTTGACTCTTCATCTGCTTGCATCTAGCTTGTGAATGCATGCCCAATTTAGCACTGCTTGGTACAATCGTGCCATGGCAGGTGAACATGATGAAAACTCTCCACAGGCCAATACGTGACAAGTGCTTTCGTGGGCAAAACGTCATGTGAAGCAAAGTCCACATTCCATGGCAGGGTGCACTGTTTGAGTTTGAGTAGTTGACACAGCAGGCATAAGGCGACAGCCCTCAGCCCCACTGCCCTAAACGGAGCCTACAAAAATAAAGTTCTCTCTCTCCCACAAGGCAGGCCTGAGACTGAGAAATTGTGCCGTTGAAATTATTTTTCTTAGTGACCAATGCCTTTTCCAGGCACACGCAATGTCAGAACACTTACTATCAATTGTTGTCCTGCCAGGTGTCATGGGAACAAATTTTTTCCATGTACAGACCCTCCCATAAACCACTGGCTAAGAATAGCTCTCCAAAACCCATCTGTCCACACATCAGAATGTTTGCAAAGAAAGATCACCGTGGAGACTCAGAAGTGTCCTAAGGCGTGTGGGCAATTCATCATGTGTGTGGCAGACAGCAGCAACAGGACAGCAAAACACAGCTAAACATCTTATCCTGCATGATTGCCAGGACACCTCCACAGGTAGAAACTTTAATGCAACAATAAAGAAAAAAATTATTTGAGCTGCATTCGTAAGCTGGCCTTTGACAATACTAAAACAGCCTGTCTTACCACAAGAAGACCAGCTTGGTAAGGGGAAAGAAAAAATGGTTGCAATATAAGGCACCATCTTGAAGTTCCTGCAATAACATGCCGCAAGGTCTTGCACTGCGCCGGCTTGAGCATAGTTAATTTCTTATGCGCTCAGACAGACTTCCCTGTTTTCTAAAAGAGGCAAAGGCTAAAGAAATGTCAAAAAAGCTTACTGAGACACGACGATGTACCGGCCCTGGGGTTTCACGGCAAAATTCTAAAATTGGAACTCTGACCTTCATTTTCTCTTCTAATAATGAATGCATCAATGCGAAACAAACAAGAATAAAGTTCAACAAGAACACTTTATTAATATAAACTGATTCAGCGCGTCTTCTTTAGTGCCACTTTAAAACTTATTGCTGCCACTCGACCTCAATTGCCATTGTTGCAAAGTCAACGTCACATGCAACATCTGAGCAAGTGTAATATGCATGGCAGCATGTCAGGTAGACATTACTACACTGAAACGGGGGTTGAAAGAAAATCTATTAAGCTTTTCACACTGACATCATTGCAAGCAGCAACAACACTTCTTTGTCCCCCCTCCCCCCCCAAAAATAAATTTTGCATTTCATACACTAGTGGCTTTGGGTCACAAAAATGTGAACGCAACTCTTCTCAGCTTAGCCCCATTAAAACCTTGCTACAACAAAGCTCAAGAGGGAGCCGTAATAATTTGATCGAATTATTACTTCCCTATAACACTCACGGCCAACATTATCTGCCCCTCTTAATCTGACGTCAATGCAACACCCCAGTGTGGACTTTGTTGCAACACCCCAGTGTGTAACGATTGTTGCAAGAAATGAAAGTGTTTGGCACTCTGCTGGCATGCTCAAGAAATGTCTGCAAGCTGAGAGACCACGAGGAATGCAAGTCCTGAAAACAAAGCCCTAACTTGGCTCGGCATATGCAGCAGCTGCAGTTAATGCTGCAAAGCACGTACCGTATTTACACGACTGTAGGTCGACTCGAATGTAAGTCGACCCCCCCATATCGCTTGACCAAAAAAAAAAAAAAAAAAAAAATACCCGAGGGCGCATTCGATAAAGAAAATTTATTAGTAGCTGACATGGTCACTGGACTACTCGTCTTCACTAGTGCTGCCATCGTCATCGTTGCTGCGGTTCCACAGCGCGTCATGGTCCAGCGAAATTTCAAATTTGGCAAACGACCGGACCAGGACATCTTGCAGAACAGCAGCCCACGCCAAATGCACCCAACCACACGCAGCCGTCAGGGAGGCTCTTTTGACAGGTCCGGTTGGCGTAATTTCACAGTCTTCTGCCGCCAGCCACTCGTACTCACGGCGGAGCAGAACCTTAAAATTAAGGCGAAGGTCCGGGCTGTTTCATGACCACGTCACACTGGCAGGGACCGATCACATATTTCAGCGACGCTGCCGCAAGCTTAGCCTACAGCTCCGGAAAGCGTCCAGACTTCGGCACGTGGGAAATTTCTCACTTGCCGCCACAGGGTGAAAATTTCGCTTCGCTGCAGTCGCCACTCTCGCACCACCCGTTTAGAAACATCGAAATTGCGGCCCGCAGCGCAGTGATTTGTTTCTTCGGCGTAAAGGATGGCAGCCCTCTTGAACGCTGCTGTGAACGAGTGCCGAAAGATTAGTGGGCCTGCAGCACTCATGACGACTGGGGAAGCATAGAAGTAGCACGTAGCCGGCAGTCAACTGGAGCGCGTCAAAAAGTTGGTCAAACCAGTGCCTTTAAACAGAGAAAGAGAAATCCGCGAACGGTGTCTACTCTTCCATGAACTACCGATACTCCCCGCAAGCGCTGCCTTTCTAAGGGTGCCGCCGCAAATGGGAGCAGCGGCGCTTCCATCAACTATCGACACCCCCCATGAGTATTGCATGCACTGTAAGACTCTCAAAAATGTTGAAAAACCCTTCCGAAAACCAAACAAACACGCGGGATAGCGAAAAGATACGGGTATCACCACAGAGCAAACATAAAATTGTAACTACGTTGTAGCTCCCGTTGGTATCGCTTTTTTTTGGCGGGGCCATGTTTTGGTTTCGATTGTAAGTCGACCCCCCAACTTCAGACTTTCAAATTTTAAAAAAGGGGTCGACTTACAATCGTGTAAATACGGTGCCTTCAGTTCGTTTGTTAGATCGTTTACGAGGCCAGATGGGCACGCAGCAGACATTTGCACGGAGAGGCCAAGTGGATGGGCATTGCCTTGGTGGATTGGCTGGTTGGACCTAGACTCTAGATTCCCTATGGATGCATTCTTATTGGGGATGGACTCCTTGTGCAATTGCTCATACCGTTTGTAAACCAATGTGCATTACCAGTGAGAGGTTAGCTTTTCTGCAATGCTTGGTTGTTTGGTGGCTGAGCTTACCTTACACGCTAATTTCCACTATGACATGCGCATGCAAAGCAACACGAGAGAGCATGCCTGCGCAGTTGAGACAGAAATGAATGCAGTGAAATGTGCCTGCTCTTGCAATGGCGGCAATACATATCCAATTTGTTTTGAATATTAGAGCAACTTCGGATGCTCGTTCTCAAGTAGGATATTCGCGCACCCATAATGCTTTTATAGAGACCTTTCCATTAAAGACAGGCTAAAAAGAGCTGCTCAAGGCCATCAGTCCACACATCAGAATGTTTGCAAAGAAAGATCACCGTGGAGACTCACAAGTGTCCTAAGGCGTTTGGGCAATTCATCACGTGTGTGGCAGACAGCCGTAACAGGACAGAAAAACACAGACAAAGGCTTTTCATTCATACAGAACCACGAGTACTCAACTCTGAATACAGAATAATGATACGAGATGCATTTACCAAGTTTCTTTAATATGTTGTAACATCACACTTATGTAAGCCTTTAAAGCACAAGCCTGTTTATTTGACCCTTGTTTAATTTGGAGAATTAAGTGATTCTCATTGTCTTGTCTCATCAGCTTGTGCACCATTTACAGTACAACTGCTTGCACCATTTGTCGTCAAGCAGTCAACCGACGAGCACGAATAGCACTGCAGAATGATAAAGTATCGGGGCAAAAGATGTGCTAGTACCTAACCAACAGGAATTGGCGATGTATTGTTCGCACAACCGCTGTTGGGTAAAAGAGGTGAACGAACACAGCCCATTTTCATGCTCTTGTGTTAAAGGGACACTAAAGGCAAATATTAAGTCAAGCTAAAGTGATTGATTAGTGCTGGAGAATCTCTAAGGCGACAACATTAACGCGAGAAATTGAGGTAAATGCAGGCCATGGTTAGAGACTCCCCTGGGACATTCATGTACTTGCCCGATGACGAAAGCATTCCTCAGTTAAATTGTGTCACTAGTACTCAAACACTTGTTGCAAAAAACATAATTGTATTCTACTACAAGACGAAATAAAATACTTGTCCAGTTCGATTTCATCGTTAGACAGAAGAACTCATTGAAATTACCCTTGACAATGACGTGGGCAGAATAAAGGTTTCTTTTTCGCTCGACTCTGCGCCACCCATGCTTTCGCGTTTCAATAGTTTCTTTTATCACATAGTGCTGTGCTGGTATTGCTGGCACGCGAAACTCGCATAAAATGCATGTAGCAGAGAACTCGACTTCCCTGTGACATCACGGGATGCTCGAACGGTCTACGCCACTTGACCAATAAGCAGCTGCAGCGGCGAATCCACCGCTCAGTTATGGTGGCTAGAACCACCATAGCTGTCTTGGCTAGGTACTGCCGTCTGTCGTTTTACTCAACAACGGCAGCATAGGGTGATGATGGTGTATGAAATGTCGCCACTCCCTCGGTTGGGCGGCGGGAGATTTGAATTCGGAAAAAGGTATTCGAACCCTTCAGATGCAATTTTCTCGTAAACTAAGTCTTTTCTTGGCACTAAACAAGCGTTTCGAGGTTTCTGTAATGGTATTTAAACAGTACACATCGACTTAGTATCAGCCTTTCGTGTCCCTTTAAGGGTGCCATGCATGCAGGACTCCTGTAGCCCAGTGCATACGGCAAGCTCTTTTACAGCTGAACCCACTTATAACAATATTCAAATGCCACTAAAATCCCATTTTTATAACTATTAATTGTTATAACTGGGTTCCATGAAAAAAAAAAATCAAAACTGGGGATGGCAGAACTGTTGTTAGAAAACTATATAGGAGGGTACGCCAGCACCCTTCCAGCCCACCATCCTCCATCCAGCTGCCGACTGTGCTGATTCGTTTAACTGTTTAACTCAGCTTCCTGCACACTCTGATTGCATGTAACAAGGTGCGGCTGTCGGCATTAAAGAATGGCACCGTTACAACTGCAAAACGGGGTCACGGTCGGCAAGTGACAGGCGAACTCTGCCGAGGAACCACTTTGGTGCCCTCAAAAGGGGACTTAAAAAAAGATGCGGGAAGGTTGCCATGGCAGCCTCTCAGCTTGAGAAATAAAGAAGAAACACTGGGGCAAGATCGCCACAAGCATCTCGCCACGTAATTCTGACTGGCTTGCACAAGAAAACCCCATGTTCGTCAGCTTTGCTTGCTTTACGCGAAGCTTGCTAACATGCTTCTCCAAGGCATCCAGGCGCTCCACATAGTGCAGCAAAAAGTACTTCACGAAAATGAAGCCTCGGAGGGGGGGGGGGGGGGGGCTGAATAAATCAACACGGCCTCCTGCGAGATCAACGTTGAGGCAGTCTGCCCTACCATGTCAACGCTGCCCGTCCCTGCTACCGTCGCTATCTGATGTAAGCACCTTCACAATGATCGCCTTATAGGTTAGAAGCACATTGTTTCCTTATCTATAGAAGCGCTTCTCATTGTTATAACCGATATATTGCTAAAACCGGTATCGTTATAAACGAGTTCGACCGTATGTTGTTTTTCCTTGCAGTACGAGACATTTGAGTGACTCACTGTCAGTGAGATAACGCAACCATGAATATAATTCAGGATAAGAAGGTGGGAGAGGGCACATTTTATTACATTGTTTATAACTGTGACTGAGGATGTGCTATGAACCCGTGTTCGTATGGTTAGGATAGTACTCTTTAGCATAACGAAAAGTGTCGAGGCATTGTGGTAGCAGCCACCGCAGATTGCCCATCGCCTGTGGAATCTGCACTAGATTCACGGAATGGGATGTCAACTTAGGCCTAATACAAGCAGTTTCGTTCGTATCGTCTCCAATCTGCATTACGTCAGTGCAGTTTCGACTTGTGTTTGATCTTAGGTCAGAGTTCATGTTGCCTTTAGCGACCAGATGCGGAGCGGTGAAACATCAAACTCTCAAGTTATTGTGCTTATTAGGTATTCCACTATAAGATTTGCCTGTCACGTCTCCTTCAGTAAATATACTACCAGTCCTGGGTCTTGGTCAAGCGCAGATCGCGCTAACGATTTACTCATCGCCTAAAATATCACGAAAGGGACGCACTCAGGAAGATCCACAGGGCGAGACCACATATTTTTCCCCTCCCAGAAAAAGACCCGTCCATTAGAAACTGGTTCAGGCTAGTTGTCCCAAGGCTATCTGTCCACACATCAGAATGTTTGCAAAGAAAGGTCACCGTGGAGACTCAGAAGTGTCCTAAGGCGTTGGGCAAATATTCATCACATGCGTGGCAAAGAAATCCTAACGGGACAGTAACGCAATAAAAGGCTTTTACACATTCTGCCAGGATGGCTGACTGCTATGATGGCTAGCATTGAAGAGGAAGCTTAACACTTTCATGCCCGCAGGAAAACCAGCAGTTTTTGGGTAGTCTAGTGAATACTTTCTTCCCTATTACAGAGCATGCTTGATACTAAAATTCATAGTATCAAATTGAAGAGGAAAAAATTCTCTTTCTAATAGTATTATTCGCAAGCATGTTTAATACCAAAATTTCTAATAAATATCTAAACAATGATTTCGTAGAAAAAAGAAAGTTACATAAAAACGTCATCGATCGATGCTTTGTGCAATTTTTATTTTGATTTCCAAATTACACTTACAATGCAAAGAACCTGTGCAATATTCTAGCAAATATAAAAAAAAAAATTTCCCGAGATACGTAGAAAACGTACTGCAATGCCAAGATTGATTCACGGCTGTCCTGTGCGAAACTCACCGTGCTGCGCGACCGCCTGTAAATTATCTTGCTTGAAGGTTCTTAATACCCTGCAGATAAGAACTGTGACCTTTGGAACATGCAGGATATCTTTATATCGGACTTACCAATGCCATGTCTACCACAAGAGAGTGGAATTCTGTACACTCACATTTTTACAAGTAGCACAGGCATCTTTGTGCTTGATGGAACAGTCTGGCTTACGCATTGATTCTCTTAAGGCAGCTCAAATTGCACAAACGCAAAAGCTTAGTAGGTGCCCTAACAAGCACTTTGATGCCTGAATGTTGCCCTACCTTTCTTAGATCTTGCGAAATTTTATGCGGGTAGGGAATCATTGTTACCTTATCTGTGTATCTTCCCTTTTTCTTTCTCAAGTCTTTCGCTATGTTTTTGCCATTCATGCATCATTCGGCCTTCCTGAATTGCTTCAGAGATATGAGGAGGCAGAAGCACTTTGCGGCATGCCAATCTCACGGGACACAACTGGAATTTATGTATTACTGGGATAGATGTGTGTGGGCATTCCATATGATCTGGTATATTCATCATTGCATATTACAGGACCGCACAAATTCTACAAAGCTATCTGTCCACACATCAGAATGTTGGCAAAGAAAGATCACCGCGGAGACTCAGATGTGTCCTAAGGCGTGTGGGCAACAATTCATCACATGTGCGACAGACAGCTGCAGCACAACAGCTAAATGCAGTCATCCTATCCAGACTATGGCTTGCCAGCAGGCAGAAAGTTTGAAACCTATACACTACAGTACGAGGTAAACTGCCAGTGTTTCAGAGTCAATCTGACATGTCAAATCTGCGCAACTGTGAATCACATGAACTATCAAATGTTAGGTATAGATACAGTAGAACCTAATTGATACGACCCCGTTACAAACTATTTCCAGGCACAAACATTCGTGATTGATAACACAGAAATTCGCCTACGATTATGATACTCCATGATCCGAAATTTGAGTGCAGCCTTCTAGGCGTTTTGATTTTGTGGCGTGGGCGCGTTTCACAGAGGCCGCCGCAGACCAACCTACAGTCATGCACTGCTTTGTTTTCAATTATAGTACCAGCAGACACGCTCATCACGCACCTTACCAATGAAGTCTTTGGCGAATGAACTCTGGTGCCACCTCTCAGTCGCCGCAGACAGCCCTCCACTGATACAGCGCTGTTTCCTCGGTCACTACACTTCCTTCCGCTTTCCTCCTCCCACTCTCATCATTATAACTGTCCATCCTCCGCGTTCGCTCGATTATGCCGATGGAAATGCCACTGAACATCTCAGTACAGTGAAACCTCGTTAAACCGCAGTTGGCGGGAGCTCAGAAAAAGTACGTACTAAACATTAGTAAAGTCAAGCCCACTTTTAACAGCCCCACCTAAGACGAACGCTCGCTTATCACGAACAAGTCCGGCGTGACCGTCAAAATATACATTAGGGCTATGGCGCTCGGTCTCAGCTAGAACGCCCGTGAGCCTAGCCGATGGGCTACAGCGAACGCATTGGTGTCGTGGACCACTTTCCACGTGGTAAGAGCCGCCGACCCTGTGCTGTGCACAGGGCCGGCAGCTCCTCCGTGTGTTTTGCCGGACACACGGAGGAGCAGCAATGTGGCGAGGGGATCGCCGCGAAAACGAAAAAGAAAAAACAAATGCTGGCCCAGCACGCATGAGCCACATGAACACGCAAGTCGAAGGGAAGCCCAAAAGTGACAGTTCATTCGCCACGGGACCCCACTCGCCATCGTCGACGTCAGGGCAGTGACAAAGTTTTTCACCAATTGACAATGTAGCATGTGATTACGTTCTTTCGTACCCCCTCTTCTGTACCCCCTCCCCTTAACGCCACGCCGCCGCGCCTCACATGACTGCGTGACTGTCTTTTTCTTGCTTGTGGTTGTGCTAGCGTGGTGCGCGCCGTTTCCTACTGCTGTGCTCCCGTGCCTATTCGAGATGGCAGA
This sequence comes from Dermacentor variabilis, assembly GCF_050947875.1. NCBI lineage: Eukaryota > Metazoa > Arthropoda > Arachnida > Ixodida > Ixodidae > Dermacentor > Dermacentor variabilis. The sequence continues at coordinate 74,391,357 of NC_134574.1, read as the reverse complement.
TTCGCCAGTGTCTACTTCGACAGTGAAGCAAAAAGCTTTGGACTTGGCCACAGAACTTCATTTTGAAAGACCTTTCCCAAGTGCGGGCATCAAGCGACGCCTAAGCATCAGACAATGACAGCGATCCATCGGAGCCAGTACCTGTAAGAGCGACCACAGCAGTGAGCCTAATGAGACACTTAGAAATCTTGTTTAAGGCCTTGGGTGACGAACACATTGCAGCTTTGAACAAGCTTTAAACCGCCGTCATTGGATGTGCTCTGAAGAGGCAGACAACGATCACAGATTTTTTTTTCTCAAATTTTTGTTTTGAATGATGTCAACTTTTATGCCCACATATCACGAACTTCTGGATAAATGTACGAATTCCGTGTGACGATCAGGTTTGTTATAAGCAGGCTCGACTGTACTGCTTAACCGAAATACCACGAGATCTCACACTTACCTGTCAAAAACAAAACTCAGAAAGAGTGTGATGAAAGGAGAAAAAGACGTGCAGTATTCACTTCGCGCTATAAAAAAGTGTTATTTTTGTTTGATGCCGCGGCGGCCTAGCAGCGATGACAGTGGCCTCAAACTTACTGAAACTGTGAGCCAGCCTTTTAGCCAGCCCTCTCTGCTCGGCAAACACCCACGTGGCAGATTCCTCATTGGCATAACGTATTCTCCGTGCACGCGCGCGGTAACGCTGCAGAAGTCGCGGGGGTGCCTTTTTCATTGAGGAGTGGTGTTCTCGTCACGATGATTTCAAATGCCACACACCGTAGTCAACAGCAGATCCCTGTCGTGTGCCAGTGCCGACTGCTTCGTGTCACGTTTGAAAGCACGAATGATGTCTAATTTTTCTTCTATGATGAGCACCCGGCGTCTTTTTTATTCAAGCTTCAGCCTGACGCGAGTCCTTGGCTGCACGACGCCACAACGCACTCTCATAGAATAAAGAACGCTCTCTGGCATGGTGCTGAAATGATGTTGATATGGCTTCACGCGCAAACGCGCAGGGCGCTTGGAGGCCGTTGTTCCAATCTGAGGCTTGTTGTTCTGCGGGGCCACCCAATGGAGACGACGCACCGCCATGTTTGCGCGACGAAAAGTGGAAACACTACGTGTTAACCGATATGTGCGCAATAAGCTGGTACGGTTTATGCGGATACAAAACACAGTATGTTAAATGACCGCTGAGCCGGGGATTTGACTTTACTACTACGAAACTACTGTTTAAGCGGGTACGATTTAATGAGGTTTTACTGTACTTTGAACTAATATTCTGTAATATGGGGATTCTTAAACTTCCCCGTTTTCTTTACGGGTGCTAGAAGAGTAGGTTAGCAGACAAGGCGCAGAAGGCAGATGCTACGGCTTATGGGTTAGGAAAACCAGAGACTGCACCGGAGAAAAAAAAAGCACCGGGAATAGATTTTTTTATTTCCTGTTGCGGAGGCGATCATGCATCAGGTTTTGCGAGCGCATGCTCCACCCAGACAAGTGTTGCCTAGCAACAAGGGCGTGTCTCTTTCTTCTTTTGCTCTTGCTTCTGCGGCTGTGCCAGCTACGAACGCAGAGAAATGTAACCTCCGTGCTCGCGGGGATGCTACACGATCGTGCACGGTGTCATTTGCACAAGCTTGCACTTTGGAATAGTTAGGCGTCTGCCTCAAGTGAGGCAGCTGCAGTGTCCACGGCAAAGAACAAAAAGTGAGAGAAATGAGAAAAAAAAAAGCTTTACACTGTGTAGGGAACAAAGCGCTTCTTTTTGTCGGTGATTTGCTCGGTGTCAGCTTCTTTTGAGCACGCACACCACTCTACATACGTTTCTGCGGTGGTAGCCGGTGGCAGAGGCTATGAAAGATACCAACAGCGCAGGCTGAGAGCCAACAGCAACGTTTTGGTGGATAGCTCATGCAGTGACTACTGATGGGTTGATTGGCGATAATGGTTAATTTTGGGAGTTCCACTACAACGTCCTTCCAATATAACAAACAATTTGCTGCAGTCCCATGAAGTTGGTTATATCGAGATTTCACAGTATCCAGCTGTGGCACCAGAAGGGTGACCCAAGAAGAAACCAAGATCCAAGCCTTGTGCAGAAGAGCCCTTATCTACCGGCCCGACAGGACACCCAGAAATAAAGACGGAACTGACCCAAGCATGCGGGTGACCTTGATGTCCCGCAGGTCCACGTTCGTGTCCTTCGCCGGGTTCACCACCTTAAGCACCGCATCCACAGCTATGGGCGCCAGCTGCGAAGCGTGCTGCGACACAACCTTGGAGTTGAGAGCCGTGGTGGCACTCTTGAGCAGCGACTCCCGGTCTGCCAGGTCCAGGGGGTGCGCCATACCCGTGAGAACTTCTACAGCCATGACCGCTGCGGACTGGAACGAGTCCGAGATGGTCGTGGGGTGGATGCCTATAAGAAGGGTGGGGTGGGGTACAATCCACTGAGTCACCGTTCTCAGCTTATTTCTCTCCATCCACTGCAGGCATCTCTTAGCGAGTTCCAATTATCCCAATCCTACCTACACCACTCCATCCCAAGATCACTATTGTTAGAATCTCGACTCATACTAATCCCCTCTGCTGCTGGAAATACTTTGATACTCCCCAACGCACTGCATGCATTATGGTTACTATATATAAATAAGAACAGTGGCTACCAATCATTGGCCTAGAATCTTTCGTGGTCTTTGAGAATGATTCCGTTTTAGATGATGGCGAAGCATAGGTTGGCACAATACACCTACACTCACTCACCAATAGCCTTCTTGGATGCTATGTACTCACTCACCCCCCTATTGGTGCCAAGTCACCCTGCCCGGCACTCATTAGTGTTCCGAGTCACTTCGATTTGCACTCACTGATACTTACTTGCATATATTATTGTGACAGTGCCTATTCCCATTGATAGCATGTTATGAATGGTTACCAATTCAAATCATGGCGCTGTCCGAGCGCGCTTCTGGACAGCTAGCACCTTTTAATGTGTAGTTTCATAGCACTCGTAGTTTCGAAAATGGCGTCAACGTCGCGCGCCACTGCTCCATGGAAACTGTTAATTTCGATGGATTTTCATGTGTCTGGGCTAGAATTTCTGGGTGACAGTCACAGCCCAGACTCTGAAAAACTACTTTAATTTGTCTGACTTTAGCATGAACAGCAAAAGTGGATCAAACCGCCCCGGAACGTCCACAGGCATCTGCCGGTGAGTTTCGCTTGGTTCTCAGACCGTTTCATTGCTGCCGTGCAATTTTTCTGAGGTCATCTGGCACATTACAAAGGTACAGTAAAACCTCTCCAAACCGTAAATGCTTAAACAGTAGTTTTGTTTTAAAAGTAACAGTCAAATCCCCGACTTGGCGGCTATTCAACATAATGCGTTTTGCATCCGTATAAACCATACCAGCTATTGCGTATGTATCGGTTAACACGTAGTGTTTCCACATTTTGTCGCGAAACCACGGCAGTACGTTGGCCCAGAACACCAACGAGCCTCAGAGATCGGAACGGCCACCAAGTACAAACGCAGAGGGCGCTTGGATGGGTGAAGCCACAGCATTTCGGCACCGAGCCAGTGTCGGAGAGCGTTGCAGCCCGTGTTACGGCATCGTGCAAGCTGGGACATAAACCGGGTGCTCAGCATAGAAGAAAAATTGAACATCGTTCGTGCTGTCGAACATGACACGAGGAACTTTATGCTGGCATGCAAGAGGGATCTACCGCTGACTATGGTGTGTTGCATATGGAATGCGAAGGAGAAGTTGCTTGTCAGTGTTGCTGTCACAGCGAAAATACGTCGGCTACGAGGTTCAACTTTTTACCATCATTCTCTCTGTTATTGCCGAAGTGTGCAGAGTGGCCGAGTAGAAAGCGGAGATTTCTGCACGAAGACGGTCAAGAGTGGACATAGGATCACGCTCCAGAGTGCCACATGGCAGTTTACTAAGGCTAATGTTTTCCTGTGTAGCTAAAGAAATTTTGTACATAGAGAGCTTATACAGTAAAACCTCGTTAATCTGGCTTCCGTTAATTAGGAAATTTAGACGTCAGACCGTCTGGTCCCGTCAAACATGTACATAACCTTATGGCACGAAACTCCCGTTAATTCGGACATATTTGGTCGTACTTCGGTTAATTCGGACAGTTCGCGAAGCTCAGAGGCACGTGAGGCGTATAGGATCAGGAGGCACTAGGATGTGTTCAAGTCGCACCGCCAGCAATGGCGACTCCGATTAGCGTGCGCCGATCTCAAGGCTATGCTTGCATGTGCTGGGAGTGCTGAAAGGCTGGAAATACGTCAAGGCCACCATGTTTATTTTATTGCTACATAATAGACAAACCTACGTTTCAAAAAACATGGCAGCAATGACGTACTTCTGACTTCGCAGTCCCTTTTGGCGCTTGGCACTACCTCTGCATCGCTATGATTATTGGCACGGTAGTTATCGGTCTATGCAAGCAACCCTAATCTATACATACATGTTTTTTCTTTGTATTGCTGCCCACCATTCCCGATGTTTTTTGCTTGTGCAGTTTTTGTGGTTGCGGAGTTGTGCAGTTTTTCTTTTTGTTGCCGTTCTTATCATGTATCGGTTTGCATCAGGTGCGTGTGCGAGGACAGTGTAATTTTTTTGGTTAAATTTTGTTTTTGCTTTTCTTTTTTCCGTTTATACTTTTTTTCTTGACATCGTGTGTGTACCCGTTACTTTGTTGCCGTGCCTAGCCGCGCCACCATGTGCTCTAGTGCCCCACCGAAGCGGGCGAAGTATGAGGCGAACGATTTGGCAGCGAAAGTAGAAATATTGAAAGACGTGAAGGCAGGGGTGCCTCGACAGGTCATAATGAATAAATTCAACGTGAAGAGAAGCACCTCAGCACATACGTGAAAAATGAAGTAGAGATTCTTCAGGCGTATGACACGCCCCGTAGCTCGCAGGACCTTTCTATAAAGTTACTCCATCCATCCATCCATGACAGTGACAAGTTCACTGACAACAGGAAGAGACTGCAAACGGCAGCGCACCCGAAACTTGAAGCGTTGTGAAGCTAGATTGCCGATTCGCGCGACGCACAGGTGCCTTTGAGTGGCCCCCTTACCTGTGCGCAGGCCGAAAAGTGCTCGCTGAAGCTCAGCATCGAAGACTTCAAGGCATCGAAAGGCTGGATCGACCAATTAAAGAAAAGACATGGCCTGGTCTTCCGAAGCGTGTGCGGCGAGAAAGGGGCTGTGAATGAAGGCGTTGTTGAAGATTGGACGGCCGGATTACCCGCATGCCTAGCCGATTATGATGCCTGCAACATTTTTAACGCAGCTCCTCTTCCACAAAGCCCTGCCGGATAAAACCATCACATTTAAGGGGGGACGCGGGGATCAGATCGCGAAAATCGCAAAAAGATCGATTTTTGGCAACGGCGCGTTTCGATATCTGCAATGCCTAATCTACATTGTATCAAAATGGTTTGACTGAAAACGCACTAAAAGTGCCCCAAAAAATTTATCAGTGCGTAGGGCGAGAAAACAGCTTTAAATCGCATAAAATAACCGCAGTTCGTGGAGCCCTAACTCGTCTTTCCCGCCACCGAACGCCGCCATCTTGGTATCGTTCGAAAGCTCGAAGTTTCACCATTCCGTTTCTGAATTCTTCAGTCGTCGACATCTTGTAACAAACACAAACACAAAAGAAGTGCGGGTCTGCTAGAGGCGGTCACACGGGCCCTGAGATGAAAGCGGGCCTCCGATTGGTTGCCATACCAAAAGGCGTCTCGCCATTGGTTGCTGCTCCAGCAGCAGGCAAGATGGCAACCACAGTGGACCGCAGTTGTCTGCTTTAAAAACCACGCCGGCATCTTTCTTCGCTTGACACTCGCAGAATTCGAATTTATGAAAGTTCCCAGGTGTGATGGATCGTCGCTCATTCAAAAAGAACTTTTAAATGAAGCGTGCCTTCGAAAACGGAAGCGCAAGCCTCCTACGGCGAGAAAAAGACGGCGGCCAGTGAGAGAAGCGGAGAACCCAACTGAACACGCGGATAATGTGTCACGTTATCTTTCACGGTGCGATTCCAGCAGCGAAGCCGACAATCGCCCTGTGACATCGGCACTGATAACCAAGCCACCGGAAGACGTGCCAACGGAAGCTCTCGCACCTGTGCGTACGGCCGTGCGAGTCGGCAATCGAGATCGAATTGTTGGAGGTGACGCGGGTCGAAGGTCACCATCGCCAGCAGAGACGGTGTACGTTTCCGATGCATAGTGCGACAGGGACACGCAGCCTGCGAGTGAGCCCCAACCGTCGACGAGCTACATACTGCATGGTGACTCAAGGCTCACCAGACGAATCGTTGCACGATTCAGACGCGCCTCGAGCCACGTTTTGTGTCAGCGGTGACTGCAGAAGCACAGGCATGCAGCGTTCGCGACTCCCTTAGCGCAGTGTCCGCAATTGAGCGGAAGTTCAGTTTGGTGGACCAGCAAGGCCAAGAACAAATTTCGGCCCCTTGGGACTGAGTTCATTATTATGCCTGTTTCCGCAATGAACTCTGATCGCTAAAACTCTGTGCCCACAATGCCAACAGCATTCTGTGGGTGTACACTGCGATACCAGGCTCAGTCTGGCAGTGAAAATGGTGGTCACGCACTACTCCAGACAGCTCAAGAAAAGGATAAAGAGTGCCTGAAGAAGGCATCCAAAGACCACCAAACAAAGAGGCAAAGGTGTAAGATGCCTGATAGCAATGATTCAAAATATTACAGCCCTGGTACTTTTTAATAAATTTGAAGTGCTTTTAAAACCTTGCAGCCAGTTCTCTCAATTGCATTTTTTTTTGTCAATCACCTCGCTCGTGGAAAGCGTAGCACAACAATGGACGCGCGAATGTGATGGCTGGACCGATTTTGGTCCAGTTTGTTTTGCTGTGATCCACAAGCTGTGCTGTACGTAAAGACAGTCTTGGAATGTTTCTTTATCTTTCCATTATTTAATTATTTCACAATTACTACATGGCTCCATGCAGTGAAGCACAGTCACGTGCATGTTATGTTGAGCAAAAAATTATTAGCCCACTAAAAAAAAATTGAACACTGTCTTGATGTAGATTAGACATTTGGGCAAATATCCAAAGTATTCCCAGCTCCCTATCGTGTTTCGTTACTGTACCAGGCTTTCCACAAGCAAGGAATTTGTAAATTCTTATAAAACAAAAACTAATGAAGATATCCTAATGAAATTTTAGATTTGTCTCTTGATTGCAATGTGCAGTGTGTGTGCCAAATTTCAGCACTTTCTGTCAAGAAACAAAAAAGTTAATTCTGATCCCCTCCTCCTCCCTTAAGACGGACCCTTGCGTTGGCAGTAAACGAAGCAAGGACAGAATAAGTTTTGCTAGCTGCCAACATGACTGGCACGGAGCGGCTACCGCTATTGGTAATCGGCAAAGCAGAAAAGCAGAGATGCTTCAAAAGCATAAAGAAACTTCCCGTAGACTATCGCTTCAATCGAAAGGCGTGGATGACCTCGCGATATTTCAGGCCTGGCTGCGTGAACTCAACCGCCGCTTTTGTGCAAAATCGTAAGATAGCTGCAGTGCGCACAATAAAGTGTTGAGGCTGACAAACATACAGCTATGTTTTTTTTTTTGCCGCCTAACACAACGGCTTCCCGCCAGGCTCTGGATCAGGGAATTATTCAGTATGTGAAAGGCCGATACAGAAAACAAGTGCTTGAGCGCATGTTGCCCTGTATGGAGGCAAACAAAAAATGTGATGTAACTCTGCTCAGTGCCGTGCACATGGTGGTGCGCTTGTGTGGAGCAACACGCCGCCCGCAGTACTTGCAAACTGTTTCCCACACAGCGGCTTTGTCCGTAACGGTGATGCTTTGCAAGCCGGGGATGTGGATGTTAACCAAAACACCGAGGAAGATGACAGTCGTTTTGACAGACTTCTGCCTCCGGACGTCCCGCTGGATGAATGCATCCACATCGATAGTGACGTTGCAGTTGCTGGTCGCCTCAAAGACGACGAAATACTGCATGTACTTGGCGACGAAGAGCCCGACTCTGATGGCAAAAATGCGCCCGTCACGGATGCGTGTGAAGTGCCGCGCCGCACTGCTAGAGAGGCCGATGACGCCCTTAAAAGTTTTGGAGAACATCTGTGTCGTTTCTCCCGACAGTCTGCGCGGACTGCACCACCTACAAGGACGACGAAAAATTTTGCATGCCGTGCAAATTTCTTGTGTGCAACAAGCAACAATAACCAGTTATTTCATGAAGTAAAGGTATGTTGATGTTTTAGGCATTTTTTGAGTTATTGTCACAACCGCGATAATTCGACATTCGGTTAATTTTCGACGTTTGGTTAAAAGCTCCCGCGGAGCTTCTAATTAGCTCTTGATGCTCCAGGCACACTCAATGTGTCAGGATTTTCGACTGGCGACAGCCGATAGCACAGTTCCACCGCTGAAAGCGTCTACGCAGTCGGCACTCACTGCAGAAGATCGGAAGTTCGATCCTCGTACAAGTCGCATATCGCGCTCCTGTGCACCGAACATCTGCACTGTTTTGGGCTTCGTTGCCGGCATCGCGTGCAGCAAAGAACTAGAAAAAAAAAGAAACGCTGCGAAGATAATCTAAAAGATAGTGCAAGGCGATGAGCAGCTTGCAAGCAGGCGTCTGTTGAGGCGGACGGAGCAAGGGGCAACGACGACCTGAGTGCAGCGGGCGCGGCATCAAAGGGAGCAGCAGCCGCCGCCCGTGCAGCAGCCAATGGCAGGCGCGCTTTAGCCTGCGGGATTTGAACGCGCTGCTCTGGCCAATCAGCGCTCTGCATCGCATCGCGGGAGAACGCCAATAGTGCCTCAACCGCGCCGATGATGCCATTTTGCAAGGCAGCAAAACAGACAAAGAATTCACGGTCAAAACAGCACCAACATGGCGCGGGCAGGCCGCATGGGCCGGGACTGGCGCGGGCGTGAAGTTTGCCTTCATTTCGACATTTGTGCATGTTTTGTGGGCCGCGGTGGCTTCAAAATTAGCGTTGTTTCTGGGTACTTTGCGGTTCAATTAGGGGCTGATAATTACAGAACAGGTAGTTTATGAGACATACAACCCAAAAATATTGTTTTTGAAAAATTGAACTTTTCGCGATTTTTCGGTTTTCAAGGGCCGCATCCCCCCTTAACATGTGGGAAAAATGTTAAAAAAGGAAAGTGTTGTAGAAGCCGAGAAAATCACACTTTTTTAGTGTGCTGTCGACAAAAAAGCAGAAATTTGGCCATCAGCACGTGACTTTCCTTGACGCTTCGCTGCCATTTTGGAACAGCCGTAAAGAGGAGAGATGCGACTCAAACAGCAACAGTGCCGTATTTCACCGTGCAACAAATAAAGCAAAAGAAGCCAGTGAGAAATGAAAAAAAATGGTGTTGCAATTTGTTACTGCTGCCACAAGGACGCAACAATGTGCTCCTATTGGCCGACGCCGATATTAATTTGCTGGCATGCATTTTGACAGCAACTGTACGACTAATCCATGTTAAGTTTCATTACTGTGTCCAAAATGCAACATTAGTGAATTTACAATTCAAAATGATGGAATGGTTGTATATTTGACGCTTCGCTGCCATTTTGGAACAGCCGTAAAGAGGAGAGATGCGACTCAAACAGCAACAGTGCCGTATTTCACCGTGCAACAAATAAAGCAAAAGAAGCCAGTGAGAAATGAAAAAAAATGGTGTTGCAATTTGTTACTGCTGCCACAAGGACGCAACAATGTGCTCCTATTGGCCGACGCCGATATTAATTTGCTGGCATGCATTTTGACAGCAACTGTACGACTAATCCATGTTAAGTTTCATTACTGTGTCCAAAATGCAACATTAGTGAATTTACAATTCAAAATGATGGAATGGTTGTATATTTGACGCTTCGCTGCCATTTTGGAACAGCCGTAAAGAGGAGAGATGCGACTCAAACAGCAACAGTGCCGTATTTCACCGTGCAACAAATAAAGCAAAAGAAGCCAGTGAGAAATGAAAAAAAATGGTGTTGCAATTTGTTACTGCTGCCACAAGGACGCAACAATGTGCTCCTATTGGCCGACGCCGATATTAATTTGCTGGCATGCATTTTGACAGCAACTGTACGACTAATCCATGTTAAGTTTCATTACTGTGTCCAAAATGCAACATTAGTGAATTTACAATTCAAAATGATGGAATGGTTGTATATTGTACCATTTGACCAGAAATGGGGGGAGAGGAGAACCCTGCCGCTGGCATGCTTCTTGCGCTAAAGGGCTTATGCAAAGCAATTGTCACACAAGTGACGCGAGTTCGGTGCATGCATGCTCTTGCACGTGCACTCCACGAGTGTCACTCAACCTTTCCGAATGACACAGCCTGCAAATGACATTAAACATGAGGCTAAACATCTTACAGTGGTTATTAGCTGCCAGCTTGTGCTGCGCCTGCAATGAGCCCTCTGCTCGTAGGTGCTTCTCGTCCTTGCCACACATCAGAACCATTGCAGTGCAGATCATTGAGCCCTCAGATGTGTCCTAAGGCTTGAATGAAAGGATTCATCACGTGCATGGCAGAACGGCCGAGAGATGCACTGGCGAGACTTACAAACTACAGCACACTGTTTCAGACAAGCTATGTTAAGCTGCTTTTGCAATGCGATTAGCTGTTCACGGACACCTCCTCAAAGTTTTCATAAGGCATGGTGCCCACAAGCAAGCAAGGACACAAATGTTAACATGAAGCACTTTCCCGGCACATAGTGGCTAGGACACAAGTCCTGCCACCAAATCAGTTCCAAACTGCTTCAATGTTCCTCTGTCATGGTGCTCGATGTGGCAAATGTTTGTGAGCACTGCAATTTGTAGTTAACTTACTCACAGGTGATGCACCAGTTGACAAACACCCAGAATTTTTTGCCACTATGCACATTCACATTCTGAAACATGAGGCCAATGGAGAGCCTCGCAACTGGCACAGCTGAGAACATCTGATCATAATCCCAGCACGTAGTACAGAGAACTTAGTTTGTTCTGTAGCACTGCTCACAGCTGTGCACACATAACTTAGATTCAATACCACATATCATAAGGGGTTGGTTTGCACTCACTGTAAACCAAGGAGCAAATGATATGCAGCCCAGGCTATCAGTCAAGAACAGCATGTGAGGTGAATGGGAAATGCTACACTTTGGCCAGCTAATTTCTAAGACAACCACCACGAAGACAACATTGGGAGTGTAAAGGAATAAGCTTTGCGCAACGAGCAGCAGTGCATGCCGAGACTTCCACACACCAAACGAACTTATCTGTCACGATTCAAGTTATGTCTAAACAACCGAGCATGTACGATTCACGGCCTGTGAACAATTGGCTGGCAATTCAACATGACATGGCCCATGGAAAAAAAAAATGGGCAAGCTAAAGTGAACTGACCCTTGAGGAGCAGCTTGGCTGCAGCGTCCAGCAGACTGCCTGCGATGACCACGACCGTGGTGGTGCCATCGCCGGCCTCCACATCCTGTGCTTTGGAGAGCTCCACCAGCTGCGTGCACAGGCACGACACAAAAGTGAAGGTCACCCGTGTGGGGGCTAACAGGTAAAGGCACTTTTGCACTTGCATAAGTCCTATGCAACCACATAGTAAAAAAAACCAAATTTTGGTCATTCATTGCCACGAGAACCACACCACTGATTCTGGCCTCATCAGCACCATCCCACTGCACATCAACTTCCAGAGGTCCCAGTGTGGTGTCAAGTTCAGCATTGGGAATGGCTTCAGCTCTGTTAAGCACTGGCCCTTTTATCGCTGGGCAACGTAAAGCTGCAGGTGTAGCACAGTCCAGTGTTAAAGAAAACACCGAAATGTACTTTGCAAAATGCTTATAGCTCCGTTTTGAGATGAACGTCTTGGCAATAGTACTTTTTGACTGTTACAGTGGAGTCGGTTGGTGCAGCACAGGGATAATTGGAGAACGGAAGGAGTGGCGTTCGTCCTGCAGTGGACTTAAAATGGGTTGATGATGAGGCCTAACTAAATCGGAACATCAAGCACTTATTTTCTCTGAAATTGCTACCTTCAAGTTATGTTTCTTGAAGAGACCCTGTAGCTATACTGACCGCTGCCTACAAATGACCTAAGTACTCTGTAGGGAAGGTCCTTGTGAAAATCGTTTCACTGAACCTGTAACAGTGGAGTGTACTGTATTGTACAGTTGGCATCAACAGTTTACAGACTAGAAGATCTGGGAACACGCTGAACATATTTCTGCAGCCTGGTATTTGGCTTTCAACCTGCAGTGGTTTATGCAACAAGGTGTTGTATGGCTTTGGCGCCTTCAGTCGCAAACTGCTCGGAAATTGAACACTGTCTCAGATCCCAATGGCATAAACTTTTCGCAAAAGCTGTACACTTGCATCAAGATGGCCAAGAGCCAAAGATCACCACTGCACACACTAGACCAGCAAGGGCCTCCATTTCATTAGTGCAAACCATAGACGCAGCACGCATGAAAATACGAAAGAACAGTGAAGCCATACCATCTTAGCAGCTGGGTGGAGCACCTGCATCTGCTTCAGGATGGTGGCACCATCATTCGTGATGGTGACGTCCCCGTTGGCTGCCTGGATCTGGAAAAAAGATGCAACACAAAGCATCACTACAGTCCCCTGTCTAGTAAGCAGTGCAGGACGCATGCCCCTCCCACAGCTCTCAGGACCCATGAAGCACCATTGACAGAACATCGCCACATCAGCCTTAAAGGACCCCTCACCAGACCACATAGTAAATTCTGGTTATACGTTGGACCTTGTTCTATGTGCCCTCCAAGGAGCATTCCACAACAATTTTTCAAATTAGTTTATTAATAGCAAGAGATCGAAATATTTGAAGTGGCACGAACCCACGATTTCAGGAGGCGAGCGTCACCACCTACGCACTCTCTCCACTTGCCCCATCCACTCCGCAAGTGAAACTCCTTCTTTGTGTTCTCTCATACCAGAGCCGCATGATCGCACGATGAATGCGCCACGAGCCCCGCAATCTTTTTCCTCCTCTCTCGCGTTTTTGCCGATTGGTGCACTTCTGGTGACGGTAACGCGCACGAGCTGTTGCGTTTCTCTCATTTCACACAGCAGACAACTTTGCACGCTCTGCACGAGAACATCTGATCAATGCCACAATAGCGAGCAATGAGGCTGGCACAGGAGGATGAATAAGCATGAGCATGGTGCTGGAACACAGTAGAAAATGATACTTTCATTCTCTGCATGCGTGACTGCATGACGTGGGAACAAGCACATGAAATGGAAGTAAATCTCTCTTGCTAATGTAAGAGTTAAAACACAAACACACAGACATATGGTTTGTATGTCTATTATTTGTCTAAACATTAACTCAAGTATTGAAGCACCAGATTAAACAAGTAACCAATGTTGCCTTGAATAATTCTTAATGTTGTGTGTCACTATGGGCAATGTCACAGCACTGTGTAGGCACACTTGTGCATTACGTGTCGACTCTCCGGCTGGGAGCACAGCGCCTGCGACTAGGGCGAATGAAGTTTGGTTTGAAATTGAAGCTCTTTCCATGGCGCATATGGATGTAATACTTAGTAGACATCATTGTTAGCACGCACTGTGTGCCTTGCGCTTGTCAGCTCAGAATGGCCAGACCTGATGAGGGGCCCTTGAAAGTGGCTCTGCAACCTTTTTGAAATGCGCCTCCTTTCTTTCAAGCTTCCTGAAGTCCCATCACTTTCCATGCATAATGATACCCACTTAAAGAAGAAAAAAAATCATTACTGATATTGATTCCCTCGAAAAATTACCGGCTCCACTGCAGACAAGTGTTTCTACAGGCCTAACAGTTACCTTTGTATTAAGTAGAACAAGATTCAGCAAAATTTCAAAGGAAAGCTGTTAGAGGGGCCCTGAACCACCCCTCAGGCTTGGTGAAATAACATAGCCGGTGGGTAGAACACCCTGCTATGAGCATCTCAGTCAAGTTTTGTTGTCGTACGCGGTGTGTGAAGCTCGCAAGTGGATCGCGAAGTCACCTTTTTCTCAAATGCGCTCTTTTCAACAGAAAGCCCTGTCCTCACTCTCTTCTAGATGCACTATTTCGTCATTCCCTTAGGCGGCTGCTACAAGCCGATAGCCGACATCAAGCCGTGGTTGGCTACATGGCGTAGATAGCGTGGCCGCCGCGGGGGTGCCGCCACGAGCCCACTGGCTAAGCGAACTGCGGCTCGCTGAGGGAAACCACGTATGGCTTATGTTTAGCGCGTCATAGGCGGAAGTAAGGGCATTTACGTTAACATCGAAAATTAAATTTGAACTGCTCGCCACTGTGACATTTACAAGGCGGAGCGTGGTGGGTATGCCCCACTGCGCCATAGCGTTTGCAGTCCAAGGCAGTGAAAAAGGAACGGGAGCACAACAGAGGCCGTGTATGATTGCCAATAACTCCACTTCTGCTGAACGCATTGAAGTACTTTTTATGGCGAAGTATTTCTGAAACAGCCTATTTTCACTTCAACCGCTTTCTTCCACTTCGATAAAAAGTGGTTCAGGGCCCCTTCAAGAGCGACTGCAGAATGGTTTCCATGTGGTGGCTATGAAAGCCAATGACTGCGAAGTCGACAAAATGTCAATCAAAGAGCAGCCAGCAAACCGCCTTGTGTTAAAACCCTGAGACAGCCCATATCATTGATGAGCCATCCCCAAGAACCGTCAGGACTGCAACCCTACCAGGCCATAGCAATGCAGTGAGGTGCCAGCAAGGCATGCAGGAACATGCACAAGATATACTGAATAGACTTGTGTAAGGGCCACACCTGTGTAAGGGCTGCAGCTCGAACTTGGCAGCCCAAAACTTGGGGGAAGAAGAAAAAGCTCCAACAGAGAAGCAAACACATTCGGTGCCCCGATGCCGCACATGCGCATTGGCGAATTTTCGCATGCTGCTTGCCTCTGCACACAGCTACCAGATGGCGAGAGCTGTGCCTCTGATGACCTCTGATGCTATGGTACATC
The DNA here is from genome assembly GCF_050947875.1 of Dermacentor variabilis. Taxonomy (NCBI): domain Eukaryota; kingdom Metazoa; phylum Arthropoda; class Arachnida; order Ixodida; family Ixodidae; genus Dermacentor; species Dermacentor variabilis. The sequence continues at coordinate 74,376,312 of NC_134574.1, read as the reverse complement.
CGGGGTTGCCGGTTGTGCCAGAACCCTGACCAAAAGGTTGTGCAAACACATCCTGACCAAAAGGTTCGGTCCCGTGCAAGGGCCGCACTTAGTCAAAATTGTGAAAAAAAGAAAAAGTGTGGCCCTTAGACGAGTCTATACAGTAATGGATAGTATAGAAGTACTAAGCTTGTGAAGCATTTGCTAACTCTGGGTATATTTCAGGCAGTCGCAAACGAGACTCATAGGACTTCTAAAGGGCCTGAGGTCTTCCCGACAAAATGTCGCTGTCTTTGGTGTACCAGTTACTCAGATTGACAGATTCGTGCAAAGCATTTTTTGCTCTCTCCACAATTTTAATTTTTCGCAAGGACATAGCATAGGCCTGTGTTATTGCTGTCACTGAGAAATGTCTAACATGGCCAATAGATGATCCATGATACACTAAAGATGCTAACAATCTACTGTTCTCACACACATACAAAACAATGCATATTAGTGACTTCCACCATTATTAGCTCTAAATCTGTTGAAAATAAGACCAGTACCAACCATTTTGTCCATGCCCCGTGGTCCCAAACTTGTGCGTATAGCATCAGCAACAGCTGGAAATGTAAAGCAGTGTTTGCCAGAATTAGGGGAAATGACCCAAATTATGCTCAGAGGTTTCATCATCTCACAACTCCACTGCACCCGTTAGAGAATGAAACATTACTACCAACTAAAACCAGCAACAAATATTGCTTGCCAAGAACATTGCACTTTGCGGCTCGTAACTTGATGGATAATATGCTGAGCAAGACCTACATTCAACTGCCTTCTCAACACTTAATTCTAGCCCACTCTACCAACTACCACAACACTGGAAATGTTACTGCTATAGTAATTGCACAGACACTCCAGCCGCACACACCACAGAGAGTTCCAATCTGTTGAACAGGACAAGCTATGCTGGAGCACTGGTACGCAAACACAGGATTATAAAATAATTAAAGAAAGGAAGGCCTTTTGCACCATGGGCAATGCCTCATCAGGTGCTAACCACACTGTACAGTGTCCTTTACAGAAGTGGCAGTATGACTAAGGTTGCCAACATGGGAGAAGTCAGGGTGGTGAGAGGAGGGGGAGGGGCCACCAGTCTATATGTGCAACTAATTTGAATTTTTTGTTTATGTCTGTTGTGTTGCAACTTACAAAAAGAAATGTGCAATGCAGTTGCCTGGCTAACATAGCTACCAATATATACAGAGGTACTGTGAATGGCTAGGGCCCACACAGAACTACAGCCATCACAAAAAACAAAACTGCCTTTATGACAATGCAACAGAACACACACACAAAAAAAGGTGCAAACGAGCTGTCAGGCACTACAGAAAGTAGTATCTGGTTTACTGTCATCCAGTAGGAAAAAGAAAAGCAAAGTTGGGACATTTGGCCATGCCGATTAGGTAAGGTTGGGGAATGGGACATTTACTTCAAATTGCGATGTTCGGCCAAACTAGGCATATCCAAATTGTCGATGCCACCGGCCTGTCGAATGCACGGGACTGCTGAACAGGCCCGGTCCACTTCAGTGCTCTGGCAGATAGGCTCATGTGTTAAAACACGGCCTTCTGATGGTGATTATGAGTGAACTTCCCTTTGAATCGGGGTGTCGGCATGCACCACCAGACTCCAGCATACTATTTAGAGGAACACCAACTAGAAATGCTAAATTAGGACTGATGAAATATCCCATCAGGACTCCATTTTCATTAATTTAATGGTAGGAAGTTGATTACTAGAAGATAATATGAAAGCCAAGGAATTAGAATTTTTTTTTGTTAAATTTGACATTAAAATCCCAGTGCCAGTATGCCTGTGGTGTCACAGATATTAAGCTTCCTTTCATTGTCGAAACTTGCCAAGTTGGTTCTTTGGCTCTTCTGCAATGAGACGGCAGTTATTTTACTGATAAAAGATTATATTGAGCAAAGCAGAAGCCTCAAAATCCATGCAGCCATCAAAGGAGGCGTTACAACCAGTGTTTTGTTTCTCGTGTCTTTTTCTGGCCTACCAAGCGTTTTCTCCCTGAAGCACAGGCTCTCTTACATATTACAAGGGCTTAGTTCACCGATACAGCGCAGCTCGTTAAAAGCAAATAGCCTTCTTTGGCTCTTTCACCCGTTTTCGTGGTCGACTTCCACCGCTGATGCAAAATGCGTGTGCTCCCATGCAACCGAAATACGAGGTGTGTTCATCGCCAAGCACTAAGTATTGCAGCTCTTGCAGGCACAAGTTCTGTCCACCTATACTACTGCTGAAAATGTGCTGGCTAATGACCCTGTTCTCTACGGAATCACGCAACGAATTTAAGCTTAGATATCCTTACTTAAATATGTGTTGCCAAGCGCACCATTCCTTTTATAGAACAAGTACCTTTCTAGAATCATTCAGCGATTAGTTTACATTGACAACTGTCAGTTTCTGTACAATTTTTCCCCCCTCACCAGTATCCTTTTAAGTTCGTATGCAACTATATGCATCTATAATGTCCCTATACTTGTTATTTTCCATATTTTCACAACATATACACTCGATTATGCCATCCTGTGAACTTCATTATTTTTATCCTTCACTCAGTCTCTTTCTTCTCTACTTGTGCATCACAAATATTCCATAAGCCTCTGGCTCTTTAAACACTACAGCTTCGTGGAGACCAACATTTGTGCTTCGCGTTGTCCATTCATTCGCCTTCACGCTGCAATCTGCTAGCCTCCTGGTTAGCCCAGCCTTGAAACGAGTTGATCCCAGATTAAAATCCTACACCAGGACAAATTTTTTCAACTGCGAAACTTTCTTTTTCTTTTAGGGGGGGGGGAGGGGGGGGCGGTGTGTGCTTCCTCTTGCAGCTTTGCGCTTCAGTCAAGCTGATCAGAATTTTTCCTTTTGTGAAAATGCCTTCACCTGACCTTGCAGGCTGCCGCAGAATTGATTTGCCATATGCAGACTGACATTTTTATCTCCTTCTGTCATACGTGTACCCCAAAATATCAACACCATGTGCGTCATTGTCTCTGCACAATTTCTTGCATGCCACGCGCAGCCTCATCTTGAGTATGCCTCCTCTTATAATTACGCAAACTTAGGCAGCCTGCCCTAGCCTCAGAAAGAAGTGCAGCGCCCCTAGAGTTATCGCACACTTCCCTCCTGATCTCTCTCTTCCCAACTTGGTAGCTCTACAATGGCTCGTATTTCATCCCGCTAGATCAAGTGCAGCATCGCCCAGCAAGTGCCAACATGCACGTCAGAACACTTGCAGCTCAAGTCATCGCCGAGACTCAGACGTGTCCTAAGGCGTTGGGCAAAGTGTCATCACACGGGCGTGGTGGCTGCCGAGCTGTGCACCTGAAGAATGCACCTTTCGAGCCAGTGCTCCTAAATTTGACATTTGCATACTAATTGCTAAGCCAACAAACAGCACTGAAAACTATTTTGTCGGAGAGCGGCGTTGCTCCGCCTCACGTTGTTCAGTAGCTGTAGCTTGCTATGACAACGGCCGAAAATGTTAAAACCTGCTTAGGTCGGCCCGTGCGGAGCTTCACACGTGCGCTCAGTACACTTATCATCGGCGATCTCAATACGCCTGATTTTTGTCATTCATTCGATATAGATCATGTTTGCTACATAAAGCTCACAGATGGCAGTCTTTTCACTTTCGAGATTACATTAGCCACTGCTGCTAACTTTATTCTTAAAAAAACCTCCGATACCGCTGAGTTACTCAAAAGGGCACCTTTGTATGTAGTATCCCGCTGACAGGACACTTGATTGCGACAGAAAGTGCCTGTGTGACCTCAGTGAATATTGGTGCACCACAAGAGAGGCGACTCGCTGTGGGAGCTCGCTCACTAGAAACCAAAACAGTTCACGGGCAAATGAATTCACGGTGCATAAAATTTCTCCTGCGACACGCAGTTCACGGATAACTGTCAAAATAACATGAAAACCGATGACCTGCTTCCTTTGTCTTTTTACCTTATATGGGCAACGCCGGAGAGCCTGTCCAGTTCGATGCCAATGCAAAGCGAAGGACCAAAGCAAAACTAAATCGTACAAGTTCCAAAGCTTGTTTTATTTCGCTTCACTGCCAAGGGTGCTCGCCTGGACTGGCCGGAGCACTAGCTCGCCTTAAAGAAACTCGAAACTGCACACCGAGTTCGCATGTGTCAGCGATGAGGCACCGAGTGTAGGCCTAAGGCACGTGTGCCTACACAAATACCTTTGGCAGCGGTGATGTTGCTGTGGCGTACTTGCGACGGCTTATCCTTGTCCTTATAGCTCGCCCTGTCACCAGTACCGCCCGTCGAGGATGCAACCGGCGTCGGCGCTTTCATCGTGCTTTAATTAAATTAAATCGTATCAATGGAAGCTACTAGAACTGGTCACCGGTCACACGCCCGCAACTTCCACAAAGCTTCGGCAAACTAGCCCGCATTATAACCGCCCGGCAGAACAAATAATGCGTTTAATTACAAAAAATAATTATTAAACGTAAACGTATAAAAATATTATATTATTGTAAGCAATATCGTTGTGCAGTACATATTTCATCATTTATTTATAATGCAATAAATCTGCCACAGGTGTGTACGTATGTGTACACGTGACCGTCAACTGCCAAAAGCCCGCCTGAATTGTTTTTTGCGCGAAAAGTCGGTCGGTACCCGAACGGCCGTTTAACAAGTGTTGAAGTTCGATGCGAGTTAAAATTTGTTCCTTAAAAGTTTCACTCTGAGTCGTAACTGTCAGGAGGGACGACGATGGGTCCCAGCATGCTAAACCTGCTTCGGGTGAACGAGCACTTTCGTATGTCTGGTAAGTTGAAGCCGCGCTTGTTATCAAAACGCTTGGGCGCAATCCGACATGTCTGGCCATTTAATAGCGGCCGTTTACGGCACCTTACGTAACCGTCGGATGCGTAATGCGAAAACTTCAAATCAAAGCTTACGCTCTTCTATTGGGGTTGTGTTAAATTTGTAAAGGTCTCGACGTCGCTGTATTTATGCGATTTCTTTGTTTCTTAATGGGCGCGAACTGCGTCTATTTGCATCACCACCGCCGCTCCAAACTAAACAACCGCCTCGCGTCTTCTGCAACATTTGATCCGTTGCGGAGCTTTAGCTGTAGTGTATGCAATGCGCAGAGCCAACGAATAATGTTGCTGGTTTGAGTCTGTGTTGTTTCTCTATCGTGTTCAACCCTAATTGCAGTGAACGACGGGCGGGCGTGCGCGCTGACCTATTCCGTCCTCAAGAATCTCCACAGCCGGGCTGCAAACGAATACGTCATCCGAAGCGACGTAAGTGACTTTCGTTCGTTTTGGGAGGTATTCTCAAGCTCTTCCCTCCTGTTCGTTGTTTTGCAATTGCCGACAATGCCTTTTAAGTAAATGCGCGCCCAAACTGTAGGCCTTGATCGATGTTCGCGCTCCACGCCTTTTCTCGTCGTCATTGCAAGAGGCTCGGGCACCTCGCAAAATTTGTTGAATTAGGTACTTTCGTACTAAGCATATCGAACACGCAAGCAGACGCAACTGTAGCTGTTTTACGCAGCTTGGTTATGTTCGTAATTTCGCGCCTGATCTACCGTATGCCCGCAATTTTATTTGCATCGTCTATGCGGTGGTCACTCCGAACCTGCGTTACCGCCGCCCATTACCCATTACCTTATGAGCTTCCGACGATTACATTTTTTTTTCTTTTTTGCGAGAAGAATATTGTTTGCCGTGTTTAAGACTGCGAACAGTCAGGTTGTATAAGCTCAACAATTTGCTCCTTTGCATTTTGAGAAAAAGAAACTTTACGTAAAGCCTCTGTAATGGAATATGCTTTGTGTGTACTGTCGAAGTGCTTGTGTGAGACCTTGCATCGGTTCTTCGCAGGGTGAAGAAGTTCCCCCACTTGTCTGCACCTACTTTTCAGGTATGACCCTACTTTGTGCTTGTTATTTGCTTCTATAATGATTGGACTGCTGAATTCCAGAACGGAAGAGCAATTAAGAAGTGTTTGGTGACACAGAGGCTTGGAAATTACTTCGTAGAGGGAGATACAGAACAGAAAGTAAGCGAAACATGCAAGCAGTGGATAAAGTGGATTTCGGTGTGCTAGTCACGGCAGCACATACTACATTGCGTGCACAAGCAATATTTGTTGCAGTCCAGCGAAATGCTTTTCACCACTGCCTCATCAACGGCTCGGGCGAAGGAGTGCTTCTTCCAACAGCGGACGCTAAGAAAGCTTTTTGCATGAATAAAGCGTGTTAATTGACTGCATGCGGTGGAAGCCTGCCACGCTTTCGAAATTGCTGAACCCTTGTGGTGCCACCATGGTGTTCGTGGCAATGGTGAGACAGGGTGATCGTCGTCTGCCGATTTGAAACGTCCCATCTATGTCAACTGTAAAAAAACTGTAATGTAACTGTAAATCAGTGTAGAAATTGTTTCAAAAATTTATTGCTATTCATTTGGAAGAGTCAAGTAGTCGTTGAGAAAACACAGACCAAATTACCCACTTTTAAATTTTTGCTCTAAAACACTTACAAGGAAACATAAAAGGCATAGCTGTTTGTATAGCAATATACTTGCATGTGACTTTCAGTGGCAGTGAAAGCTATGGAGGCCAAGCGTCCGCAAGTAAGGGTCCACCCGAAAAATGGCCCACGTTTTCCTCGGTGCTAGTTTGAAGCAAAACATTCCAGAACAGCAATAATACGACAAGGTACAGGCGACTCCCATTAATTCAGCCTTGGGTCATTTGACTTATAAGTTATTGCTTAAAGGGGTACTGACATGATATTTTCGACTGTTCATTTGTTGGGTTAAATGAAAGTCCTAGACCTCTAAACCCTCGAAGAAATAGTGACAATCCTCAGAGCACCATTAATAATTTAATAGCATTTTTTTGCTTTCAGCTTGTTTTTTTTTTTTTTTTTGTTTATTTTTTACGGCTAGTTTCGGTTCTGTTTTTAGGCGGCTACTGTGCTGTGGTGACACAACATGGTACCCCCATCAGACGCGCAGGACCCCAAACGCGCAGCAGTTACTGTAAGCTTGAAAACCTAAATTCAGCAGGCGATGCCCCTGCTTCCCTTGGCATGAAGTTGTTGTGTATCAATTTGTTTTTATTTTAGCAACCTTCGCTCTTTCTGTCCATGAGGCAGTCTGTTGCCGATTGTCTTGTGGCATGTCACACTGAGCCAGTGTTTAAACATGTCCGCACTGTTCCCCTCATGCTGGTTGAGTTGTGCCAAGAAGGCAAGAAATGAAGAAAACTAGTTCAAGTAATAAAACGATTGGTATTTATTCATTTTGCTGGAGTTTGTAAGTCAACCTTTCGGTTATTTCGACCAAGCCTTGTGATCCTGCAAGGGTAGAATGAACGGGAATCCACTGTTGTACTGAGTTGCAAGTTTGACTCGCTTTACTGTCTTTCTCTTATGCTTTTGGGGAAATGCGGAAGTTGTCTGCTGCTATAAACACTTGCTAAATTTAGTGACTTTCTCAGTAAGTCGCAACACTGCCTCACGAATGGAGTGTTCCGTGTGCCTCTTGTTCTCTTGATCGAACTCATGTCGCCTGTTTCTCCCTAACGAGGAGGGGAATCAATGGTGTCCGAGTTTTTGGGGGTGGGGGTCACACCCATGTGAAGCCAACAATTGATGAAGTCAAGGAAAGCAGACGTGAACTAATTATTTGTACTTTTTAATCGAAGCAAATCCTCAACCTGAAACAGCGATTCCTGGTGTTAGCAGAAGACGGGAAAGTGAAATCAAAAAGACTCGAGAGCACGTGACAAGCTAATAGGAAATGAAAGTGGATGAAAAAACAATGTTTGAGGGGGGGGGGCTGAAAACATAATCTCCGCATAACGCGTGTGTGTTGCACTAGCAATTGTCCTATGGCGGAATCTGTTCCCTCACCTGCATTCTTGGCCATTTTATGCATGTGTGCGAGATCTAGCTCTGGGGGTGCTAAGCAGCGCCGATCGCGGCCGTTGCGGCACATCTCGCATCTCTCCTGTACCGTAGCTTTTGTTTAGCATTCACTTCTTTTATTTTCCGCGGCACTATTGCTGCAGTCCTGATGCTTGTCTGGTCGTACCTCCCGCAGAGCCAGACCTCCGCGACCTCCTGGCAGTGGCCGACGAGGATGGCACGGTGCACATGTTACGGACCCATCAGCCCGGCAACCGCCTTGCCTTGGAGACCTGTGAGTGCCGTCTGTTTCACAGTGGCGGAACAGCTGTGCCAATTTCGAAGTGCCCTTCGAATACCCTTTGAAGTACTGAGGACACCGCAAACATGCACAATCGCTACTAATTGCAACGATTGAGCTTGTCGAGGTGGCCAAATTGAAACACGCCAAACGTCTCAAGGCGCTGGCATGTCCGCGATAAATTCATAAGGGTGTTTCACATCTCGCTTGTCGATACGTGCGTCCGTGGCTTAGTCCTTTGAATATCCGGCTTCTGTGCTAAAGGTCCTTTGTACAAATCCTGGCGTTGGACAATTTTAATAATGTTTATTTAATTACTCATTACAAAGTACATTGTTGAAACTGACATTTACAAAGTCGCAAAGCCGCTTGAAGCCAGAAGGATGAAGTTTAGGCAAAACCGTGTACTCCCCATAATTCCCATGCTGGTACCACCGCTCCCATTGCAGCTCCCGTAGACACTTGCGCCAGAGTTCCCTCGAGTAATTATTGTATGAAACTCTATGGGTGGCATGAGTACCAACTTTTTATTTTATTGTGCAATGCCTGGGTGCCTTGTTTGTGATTGTCGTATAGGCAGTATTCGTTTTGTGATTTTATTTGCGTGCAGCTATTAGGGCATGATTAATTTAAAAAAAGAAAGGCAACTACAGTTGGGGGGGGCCAACCGATTTTTAGAGCCAAATGTTACAGACTTACTCGATTATTCTGACCGCAAAACCTTGGCAACACCACTCGCTCCGCTGAACCCATGTCTAACGGCAACACATTCTAGCTGGGAGTATAGAGGAGTGCCCCTGTTTATGGCGTTCTTGCAAAACAAGAGCTGTGAATTATTTTAACAAACGGTCTGCACCTTAAGTACTAAGGCAATGTTTAGTCACTGACTGTTTTTCAAACCTTAAAGGGACACTAAAGCGAAACAATAAATCAGTTTAGTCTAATAAAGCATTGCTTGAGAACCCTGCAGGCAGTCATTTAAAGAAAATAGTTTGATTATTAGATGAAAAAATGAAGGTCCAAGTATCAGTATTTGAATTTCGCGCCGGAACCCCAGCGCCAGTACGTCAGCGTGACGTCAGGGATTCCAAAGTATGTTTCCGCATTTGGGCCGCGTTGGCAGAATAAAGGTTCCCGAAACTTGCCATGTTGAATATTTTGTTCCTTTAGAACACAATGCAGTCCATCTGTACCGCTATATATTTAGTAGGCCCTAGAAGATGCCATCAAAATCCCAAGACGTCACAGCCCCCAGGTGCAAGAACTTAGGTAGGCGTCGCCACCCGTATTTCGTTCTTGCGCTTTTTCTGGCTTACCAAACGTCTTATCGTTGTGAGAGTGGTGTTTTTGGTGTTGTAGAACGGTAATTTAGTGATGCAGAAGAAATCATTTTTTACTTTAGTGTCCCTTTAAGGTTGGCAGCTCTGGGAGTGCGATCAACAGCTACTGGTAAACAGAGCAGCATGTTTGAATTACTGTTTTGAGTTTAGTCCCGCTTCATCCAGAAATTGCACCACGGCCCGCACTCGTAGTGTAGTTACACGTCGGGAGAGGCCAAGGACCCAAAACAAGGTCTTCCAAGAATGTGTTCTGCATGCATATGAATGTGTCGCTTGGGTGCAACTGTGGATGGTCAGAATCAGTCCGGGTTTCTCGACATCATGATCTCTTGCATCCTAGGCGTTGCTTCGGGAGGTTAAAGAGACCTAAATGAGGCACTGGATCAGTTTAGATTGGTAAAGTGCTCATGAAGAACTCTAGATGCGTTCGTTTCGGGATATTAGCTTGTTTATTGGAAAGGAAAATGACAGTCAAAGTTTCATTTTTAAATTTCATGCCGAAACCTTGGGTCAGGTATGTCAGCCTGATGTCACGGATTTTTTCACTTTTCAGGCCCTTGTGGTTTAGTAACAGTTCTTTGAAACTTTCCACGTCTGGTCTTTGGCTCTCTTAGAATACAGTGTAATTCGTTTTTGACGATAAAAATTCTAACCAGGCCTGAGCAGACGCCATAGAAATTCATGACGTCAAGGTCAGCTGGTGTGGAAACTGCAAATTTGTGTTGCCACCCCTCGTTTCTGGCTTTCCAAACGTCTCCTCGTGGTAAGAGTGGTTGTTTTGGTGTTGTGGAAAGGCAATTTACTAACACAGCTTAAACAATTTTTCTCTTTAGTGTCCCCTCGAACCCTAATAATGAATCAATCATTCCCCTTCATTGACTCATTGCCTGTACCATTCTGTTGCGGAGTATCAAGTGAAGTTTTTTGGAAGGGAGAAAGTGTCGTCCACCTGAGGGTACATAGCACGAAATTCCTATCTAATTCCTTGGCAGCTAGGTGCATCTCTTAAAGGGCCCCTCACCAGGTCTGGTCATTTTGAGCTGACAAGTGCAGTGTGCGCCAACGATGGTGCTTGAAAAGAATTACATTGCTACATGCTGTGGAAAGGTCTGAAATTTCAAACCGAACGGCGTTTTCCCTTCTCCTTGTGGCCGCTGTGCTCCAAGCCAGACGGTGACGTACTCGCGTCCCTGCGCCCACATACTCAGGTCCGCAGTGTGGTGTCGCTCGTGGTGACGTGCGACTGAGAATTATTCAAGGTACCATCTGTTATTTGTGTGATCTGTTGCTTCAGTTGACGAATTGAAGTTTATCGAAATAATAAAACGCACAAAACTGAAGGTCTGCATGTTTTTTGTTTTACTTCGCACCGAAGCAAGAGAGATGTTCTTCCGTTTCGTCTGCTTGTTCCCACAGTCGTGCAGTCACATGCGCAGGTACCGAAACTATGCCATTTTCTACCGTGTTCCAGCGCGTGATCATGCTCTGCGACCTGCTTGTTCTGCCTCATATTCGTGTAGCACTGAATTGTACCGCTAGTCATGTGTGCTTCTGCACAGCTCGTGCGCAGCGCTGCAAAAAGAAAAAAAAAAGGCAAGGAGAAAAAAAATTAGGGTGGGGCCCGTGACGTATGCGTCCCGCGATCTTCGAGGTCCGGTATGGGAGAACGCAGGGAAGGAATTCCGCTTGCGGAGGCCAGGCGGGGCGAGTGGAGAGAGTCTCGCTATGCAGTGGAGCTCGCCTCCTGAAATCATGGGTTCGTGGCACTGAAATATTTCTATCTCGGCTATTAATGAGCCGACCTGAAACAATTTTTCGGCAGAATGCTCCTTAGTGGGCATGTAACAACTTTCAGCGTGTAACCAAAATTTGCTATGGGGCCTGGTGAGCAGCCCTTTAAATGGATTACCCTAGCTACTCTAATCTAAAGCCCACTTTTTTCCGATAAAACTGGCCCAAAAATTTCACGTTAGAATAGTGTGCGGCCATAACTCTGCATTACCATATCGCCATCGGCATTTCAAGATGGCCGCCTCGCACGCACTTCGAGCCTAGCTGCTGTAGCTTCCCCCATTTGCTGCAGTACCGTATTTATTCGCGTATAACCCGCACCAAAATGTGAAAAAACGCGTTTAAAAAGTGGGGGTGCGGGTTATCTGCGAATTTTTTCCTTGGGAGGGGGGGGGGGGTCGGCTTCACCGCAATGTGCGGCGGCCTCCCCGTGTAGTCCGCCATCCCCATCGTCATCGACGCTTGTCAAGCCGATGAAGGGCCAACGAAAGGCCAGCATTGTTGAGCCTCGCGTTAGGCGCTGTTTAGTGTACTTACCCCAGTTTGCACTGTTTGCCTGCTTTGTTTTGGCATCATGAGTGCGACTCGACGGCAGTGTTTCACAGCGAAAGAGAAGCTAAAGATTATAGCCGCTGCCGAAGAAATCGGCAACAGAGCTGCTGCAAGACAGCATGACGTCGACGAGTCGTGCATTCGCGACTGGAGGAAGAAAAAAGAGAGTCTCGAAGCAACGAACCGGAACAGGCGAGCGTTTCGGGGTCCGAAGACTGGCGCGTACCCCCACCTCGAGACGCAGCTTGCGAAGTTCATTGAGGAGCAGAGAAGTCGTGGCCACGCTGTTTCGACTGAGATGGCGCAAATGGAAGCCCTGAAGTTGGCCCGGGAATTGAACATTCCACGTGAGTTTCGTGCAAGCCGTGGATGGCTTCAGCGCTTCATGCGAAGACATGGATTTTCTATGCGGCGGCGAACAACCATGTGCCAGCGGCTTCCTGAAGCCTACGAGGAAAAGTTGTTGAACTTTCAACGATATGTGATCGCACTTCGGAAGGAGCACAGCTATTTGCTGTCTCAGGTGGGAAATGCTGATCAAACACCTGTGTACTTTGAGATGCCGATGGACACGACCATGGAAAAAAAGGGCTCCAAATCAGTCAGCGTGCTGACCGGCGGAAATGCCAAGCTGCGCTGCACAGTCATGCTATGCGCTTTGGCTGACGGCACGAAACTGCGCCCGTATGTGATTTTCAAACGCAAGACGCTACCTAGCATTCCACTGCCCCCAGGAATCGTTGTGCGTGCGGAAGAAAATTCGTGGATGAACAGTGGCCTAGTCGGTGACTGGCTTCGAGTAATCTGGGAGCGAAGACCAGGTGCCTTGCTGGCACGCCGGTCGATGCTCGTACTAGATTCCTTCAGAGGCCACTGCACTGATGCGGTGAAGGCTCGCCTTGCCGAGACCAGCACCGACCTCGTCATAATACCTGGCGGCATGACGTCCATGCTACAGCCACTCGACGTGTGCCTGAACAAGCCGTTCAAGGCACACGTGAAGCGGCTGTATGCCCAGTGGATGGCCGACGGCATGTACGCCCTCACACCGACGGGACGCGTGCGAAGGCCTGACATTCCATTGCTGTGCCAGTGGATCGTGGATGCGTGGAAAGCGATACCGGCCGATTTGGTGCGCAAAAGCTTTAAAAAATGTGCGATCAGTAATAGTCTGGATGGTTCCGAGGACGACTACGTCTTTGAGAGTGGCGATGAAGCCTCGGATGGCAGTAGTGAGAGCGGCGACGATTAAGAATCGGATAACCAGTGACGTGGTGGCGGTCGTTTGAATAAATGTTCTGAAAACGAAATGATCACTGAGTGTGAGTTGCATCTTTCTAGCGCTCATTTTTTTTTTTTTTCAGGTAAACGTGCGGGTTATACGCGAGTTTTTTTTTTTTTTTTTTCCGCCGAGTTCGAAGTTAGGGGTGCGGGTTATACGCAGGGGCGGGTTATACGCGGGTAAATACGGTACGTGTGTTTAGGCAAGGCTTCCTTTGGCTTACGTTAGTGCACCGTCCGTCTTCCCGTTTTCTGGGTTTGTTCCATCAGCATAGAAGTGCCAACTGCAATGACATGCCTAGTTCATCATGATGCCACTATTAAAAGCAAAGCGATCATGTGTGCGGAGACGGGCAAAAATCGGGCCGCATCACGTGCGTTAGTAGTTCCCGAAATTTGCGTGCGGGACTGGTGCAAACAGGAGGGGCATGCTACACCAGCGGCTGCTGCTACGTACGGTGCAGCCCCTATCTTGAAAGTGATCTGAGACGGAGACAAGAGTCTGCGCATCTAGGCGCACCGCGCTGTGGTCTCGTCGCTTATTTCCTGTTGAAGTGAGAGGCCGCTCAAAGGTCAATTCCGTCGCTCCTGCTACCGCTCTTCCTCTCTCCAGCGTTTTAAAGAGTTTCCGCAGTCATTGAGTGCATGTTTGCTTGTGCGTGCGTGACACCATGCTTGTTAATTTAGTTAGTAAGCGAATGTTTAAACGTTTACATGGCTGATGAAACTACTATCCTTACTTTTCCTACCTATAGCTGCCTAATAATTTGCTATCATAATCGACGTTTCTTCTGTCGGGTAAAACTGCAACTTTTTTTAATTTATTGCAACTTTAGTGCATTGGGAGTAAATCTTTTGTTTTTTCCAAATGAGAGAAAATTGTATTCCTGTATGAAAGAATGAAGTGTGCGCTACTGTAAAGGACTTTTCTTTTTTTAAGTCACGGCAAACGGGTGCGCATTACAATCGAGGGCAATTTTGTTCTTTTTTTTTTTTTTTTTTTTTTTTTGTTACGGAAAACTGGTGCGTGTTACAAGTGAGGGCATGTTAGAATAGAGTAAAAATGGTAGTTCTTCCGTTTTGCAAAACTTTTTCCACCTTGCTGGCTTGTGCATGACTGATTTACAGGAGGACAAAGACGAATTTTTCTTCAGCTTCAGAGCTTTCTGAAAAAGCTCTTATTGGTTTCCTTTGTAGCTTTGTGCTACAGTTCAGTTTCTTTTCTTCATTACCCTTTCTCCATCTTTCCAATTTATGCAGAACTCATTTGCCATAAAAAAAAAGGGGGGTGAAAGGTTTGGCCTCTTACTCTGGGGCTGGCCACATTCTGGTAGGACTGAGACACTGCTATGCTGAGGTTTTGGGTCATTAAACCACTCGATAATTGTAAGCCTCTTTTTCGCTCTTGCAGCGTTTCAGGCACATGAGAACGCAATCTTTGACGTGTGCACGAGGCCTGGGCGGAGGCATCTTGCCACAGCAGGTGGAGACCTGGCCATTACTCTCTGGGACCTCGACCAGCAGACGACAGTGTCGAGGTTCAAAGCACACACGGGCAGTGTCAAATGTGTGCGCTTTCTTCCGGGGCAGTCTGGTGAGCTACCCTGTGACTTAACAATTTTTTCATGCCTGCCAACTTTTACAATTTCGCCATAAAATTGCCCGATTTCTGGAGATTGCTTACGATTGTCGTATTGATGCCGATAATTTTACGGTTCTCTATTCGTGCTATTTAGGGCAACACTAGTCGCAACAGCATGCAAATATAGCCATTGAGTGATTTTTCAGAGCCTGCCTTTTCAGGCTTGCTTGCTTATTTGGGCCTGCTAGCAGCACCGGCCAGTGAAACTTGGAGTGCCATTCATGAATATTTAACAAATGAATGTTGGGAATAGTGCTCAGCGTGGCTGCCAACCGGGAAAACTGGAAATTCTCAGGGAATTTGAAGTCTGGAAATACTCAGGGAATCAGTGCTTATATCGGGGAAAATTGGGTGTAATTTTTTTTAAAGAGAACGAAAGTCACGGTATTGCTGGCTCGAGTAACAGAGAGGAATCGTGAAGAATCTGCTTTGACGCTGTGTCGTCAGCTGGAGGAGTTGCCAGTGTACAGTCAACGACCGGCTTTCTGGAGGCCCGATAATTCGGACAGCTTCGCAGTACCATCACCTACACCATAGAGTCAGTGTATAAGAACATCTTAAATTCCTGACGCAAGAACCCTTCACTGTCCGATTTTCCGGACTTTCTGCCGTGACCGCAAGTCCTAGATCGCATTAATCAAAGTCACAGCCGCCGCCATTTTGATTACCTTGCCGCCTCGAACTGGCGCTCTTGCATCAGTGCTTGCATCGGATAGCGACGGCAGCGATGACGCAGTAGGGCACGGGAGGGGGTAATGGGGAGGGGCGCTTGCCTCCCCGCCTATATAGTTTTCTCACAACAGCTCTGCCATCCCCCTATTTTGATTTTTTTTCATGCAACCCAGTTATAACAATGGAATTTTCATGGCTCCTGAATATTGTTATAAGTAGGTTCGACTGTATTGCAATGGCTAGAGGAAGTGTAAACCGAAAATAGTGCTGTGCCAGTGCTTTTTATTATGGTTAGACGTCTTGGTTACACTCATCAGACATCTTTGTGTTCATACTGGGACCGGAGATGCACATGTATAAGGAGCACATACAGTGTCCTTTTCCACTCTTGGTAGGCTTCACCACTGCACGGCAGATATGCTGCACCGCATAGCACGAGTGCATTGCATTAAAGCTTAGCATGTTGAACCTCTCATTGCTTGTCTAAACGTATATTACATTTTCTCTCTCTTTGTTTTTTTTTTTTTTTTAACGAATGGCACAGTATTTAAAACCGCTGTTGGGAAATTCGAATATTCGCATGACTGTACAACTAATGCATAATTTTATGTAACTGTACCTCCACAAGTCGTAGTTGTAATATATGAAGTTCTCTGATATGCAGTTTTAAAGATCAAAAGCAGCTGCACTGTGCTACAGCGAGACTTCTATGGGTGCAACTACTTGCGTAGCTTTGGCGACATTGCCTGCTAAGTATGAAATGAAGTATGAGCCATTTGTTTTAATTAGTCCATGAGCTGCCCGATGACATTGCTTCCTGGTAATTTTAAATGATGTACCGCAGTGCTGCGTGATGTTCCAAATGATTTCCAGGTGGCTAATCTGTTTGTCCTTGCCTGTCTACCTGCAGATGTGTTTGCATCGGGATCCCGAGATGGTGCCGTGATGGTCTGGGACACTCGCTGCTCCGAACCTCGTGAGTCTCTCCCATGCAAAAATGGTTTGCGGCATTGCAGAGTTTGATGGGCCAGTTGTACTTACTGCAGTTTAGGTGGCTGTGTGTGCCTGCTGTTATGTATTAACTGCTTTCTGCTGATAATTTTTGTTTTTCTGTATTCCGTTCCTGGTCATTGGTTTCTGATGCAGCGCTCGCTTTTTAATGGCACCTTCAGACAGTCGTCTTCGAGTGCTCTCAGGCGCTCCTGAAAGTCCATCTTGTTCGGATGGCCAACAGGGGGCATCTAGCTATATTCACATACAGTCGCTAACCAATAATTAGGACTCAACGGGTACCACCAAAACATCTGAATAAATGGGAGTCCAAAATACTGGTTTCGGCCAAAAATAAGTGACTTTATTCTACAAGTGGAAAGGTGTGCCGTATTCTTGTATCTTCACTTTCGGAGACAGCTTCATTTTTGCATGACTACAGCCAATGAGCGATTTTTCGGACATGTCCACTAGCTCGGACGCCTTCTAGGCACCACCTCGAGGGCCACAAAATGACCCAATAGAGTTAGGCTTATTTTTTACCGGTTCATACTTTCCCAGAAAACACTATCTTTCGGCACCATTGTTCAGTGCATTGCCAAACTGTGATTGTGTGATATGTTTTCTGGCTGCTAGATCCCACGTAAACAAGAGAGCGTGCGAAATCTGTGCAATCGAGAACTAGCCACCCGCTGCGGCAGCTTCACTGCAATACTCGCCCACCCATCTCGCATGTAAATGCCTCGCAATACTCTCTCGCAGATCTCATGTGAAAACATTGGCATGCACTTAGTTTCATATTCCAGTACCAGAAAATTTCCTCCCAGCTTGTTGCACACTATCCACAGCTCTTGCGGCCAACCCTATTGCGATAAGCATCTTCACCCATCTGTCTTATAGGGCGTAGTGCCATTGGATGCACACTGCATGCTTTTAATGGGCCATTCCCTGCTCCGTTCTCTGCTGAAGGTCACACGATGTGAGCGTCATTGTTTGCTTTGACAGCAGCTGGCATCGCCCATCAGCTCATTTTGTTTCGGATCCCCGTCACCATCTTAATATACTATGCAATAGGAAAATAACAAAATGTGTCTCGAGCTGCCAAAGCCCCACTGGCTTGGTGCATGTTGATGTCTTGTGCTTTGTGCTGCAATGATTCACATTACGTAGTTGTCTGCTACAGTTGAGTGTATCAAATTCTTCAGTTAAAGGGTGACACGGGTCTTCGGGACCAATGATCGGCCCAAAATTCGAGTTAATTCTTATTTTCCACGTTCCTGATGCGTTTCTGCGCCTATCTCCGAAATTCGGTTACAAAATGCCACACAGTTCTTCCATTATTGAGATCTAAAGATATCAATCCGCAAGCGTAGCCCTTTAAATCGGGGACAAATCGCGCCCGATTTTCGTCGTGCATAACTCTATAACTACGCGCTCTGCCAGCAGCATTTTGGTATCACTTGAAAGCTCACGTTTCTGGCTTCCTTTATTCCTCGGTTGGCAAGATCGATAGCGCTGCGGTCACGAAAAAGCAACTGAAAAAGAAATTCGCAGCGCCCGCTATTATTGGCCACTTTGAGCATGTGACCAAGGTGGCGAGTCATGATTGGCTCCAAGGACCACGAGCGCTCAAATGACGAAAACAACCACCATTTTGTCTTAGTCTTGCGACTGCGATGCTGAATATGCTGGAAGTCTGACAAAGTTTCGTTTCATGAATTGTGGCGGGTGCAACGGTACGAGATGCAGTGAACTTCCGAAAGCAATCCAGTCGTCGCATTCGGCCCAGGGTACCCGGCAGCTTGCTGCCGAACGTTGACGCCTCAACTGCTTTGCCGGATCATGCATGTCCACACACCGGTTACGCTCACGTAAGAATTAACATGGCTGTCGTAAATGAAAAGAAAGTGGACAAGATATGAGGACATGCGAAAGCTATGCTCGACAAAATTGCATTTATGACGGCCACAGAGCGAAAGATTCGGCGTTTTGTCGAGAATCCGACCGCCGATAGTGCAACAGCCTAGGTCTCAAAACCCGCTACTCCATACATTGTCGTCAGACAAGCTGCAGTGAACAATCTCCTTGGCGTTTTCTCGTGCAATACTTGCAGT
Source organism: Dermacentor variabilis (assembly GCF_050947875.1). Taxonomy (NCBI): domain Eukaryota; kingdom Metazoa; phylum Arthropoda; class Arachnida; order Ixodida; family Ixodidae; genus Dermacentor; species Dermacentor variabilis. The sequence goes on along the minus strand of NC_134574.1, from coordinate 74,357,697 downwards.
GGTTCTGCTTAGCTGGTGCAGAGTGATCTGGATTACCGTCTTGCTACTAAACTGACTGTGGTTTGTAAGATCTGCGGCGAAGTTGTGTTGGGATGGAGCTCACAGGGAATTAAGGGCCCAAAAACGTGTTATCCTTTTGACGTGAGCGCACTCGCAGTGCATGCTATGTCGTCGACCGGCAACGGCCAAATGGCCATGAATTATACCTAGTGCCTACTGATGGCCTTTGGTGCCATTTTTTCAAACTTTCTTTCAATATATCAGTTGTGTAATGTTTTTTGTTGCTTTCTCAAAACCACAGTTTTGATGGTGAGGCCGTATTGGAGGTGCATTATTTCTGCTTCGACTTGTGCTATCACTGTAATTCTTTTTTGTTCTGGAAAGGCAAAGCTATGTAGAGTGCAAATATATGAAGTAACATTCTTGTATTTATTAGAAAAGATTTAAGAAATGTTTCTTTTTTATGCAGTTAGATGGATTTCTGTCACTGAAGTTTGAAATGTTCTCATTTGATATAAAATTCAGTTACACCACACTTGCTTATTTCCACTCTTTGTTAGTTCCACATCATTTTCGTATGTCGATATTTATTATGCCATGTATAGTTTGGTAGATAGCTCACCTCTAGCAAATTATACAATAGCACCGAATTTCTTCAATTTCTGTAAAGTTATTACTGTGCAAGAAAACTGGATGTATGTTTAAAACTAGCACAATGAAATACATAAACTCGGCAAGTTTCATCAAAATCAACAAAGAATTTAAAAAAAAAGTTTTCATCCTTCCTTAATTTGGATCATACGTTTTCTCGGTAAGCACTATATTTTTTTTGTTTTTTTGTTTTTTTTGAGAACATGAAAAAGGTTTTATTGTACATAATGTTCCGTGAACGATAAGTTGCGGAAAGTTGTATACCTTGTTATATAGAGAATTTCATTGTATTGAAGTTCATTGTATTGAGGTCTAACTGGGGCGCTATCACTTTCACAAGATTTCACGAGACTCTGCATCAGACTCGTTGAAGTACCGTATTTACCCGCGTATAACCCGCGCCTGCGTATAACCCGCACCCCTAACTTTGAACTCGGCGGAAAAAAAAAAAAAAAACTCGCGTATAACCCGCACGTTTACCTGAAAAAAAAAAAAAAGTGAGCGCTAGAAAGATGCAACTCACACTCAGTGATCATTTCGTTTTCAGAACATTTATTCAAACGACCGCCACCACGTCACTGGTTATCCGATTCTTAATCGACACCGCTCTCACTACTGCCATCCGAGGCTTCATCGCCACTCTCAAAGACGTAGTCGTCCTCGGAACCATCCAGACTATTACTGATCGCACATTTTTTAAAGCTTTTGCGCACCAAATCGGCCGGTATCGCTTTCCACGCATCCACGATCCACTGGCACAGCAATGGAATCTCAGGCCTTCGCACGCGTCCCGTCGGTGTGAGGGCGTACATGCCGTCGGCCATCCACTGGGCATACAGCCGCTTCACGTGTGCCTTGAACGGCTTGTTCAGGCACACGTCGAGTGGCTGTAGCATGGACGTCATGCCGCCAGGTATTATGACGAGGTCGGTGCTGGTCTCGGCAAGGCGAGCCTTCACCGCATCAGTGCAGTGGCCTCTGAAGGAATCTAGTACGAGCATCGACCGGCGTGCCAGCAAGGCACCTGGTCTTCGCTCCCAGATTACTCGAAGCCAGTCACCGACTAGGCCACTGTTCATCCACGAATTTTCTTCCGCACGCACAACGATTCCTGGGGGCAGTGGAATGCTAGGTAGCGTCTTGCGTTTGAAAATCACATACGGGCGCAGTTTCGTGCCGTCAGCCAAAGCGCATAGCATGACTGTGCAGCGCAGCTTGGCATTTCCGCCGGTCAGCACGCTGACTGATTTGGAGCCCTTTTTTTCCATGGTCGTGTCCATCGGCATCTCAAAGTACACAGGTGTTTGATCAGCATTTCCCACCTGAGACAGCAAATAGCTGTGCTCCTTCCGAAGTGCGATCACATATCGTTGAAAGTTCAACAACTTTTCCTCGTAGGCTTCAGGAAGCCGCTGGCACATGGTTGTTCGCCGCCGCATAGAAAATCCATGTCTTCGCATGAAGCGCTGAAGCCATCCACGGCTTGCACGAAACTCACGTGGAATGTTCAATTCCCGGGCCAACTTCAGGGCTTCCATTTGCGCCATCTCAGTCGAAACAGCGTGGCCACGACTTCTCTGCTCCTCAATGAACTTCGCAAGCTGCGTCTCGAGGTGGGGGTACGCGCCAGTCTTCGGACCCCGAAACGCTCGCCTGTTCCGGTTCGTTGCTTCGAGACTCTCTTTTTTCTTCCTCCAGTCGCGAATGCACGACTCGTCGACGTCATGCTGTCTTGCAGCAGCTCTGTTGCCGATTTCTTCGGCAGCGGCTATAATCTTTAGCTTCTCTTTCGCTGTGAAACACTGCCGTCGAGTCGCACTCATGATGCCAAAACAAAGCAGGCAAACAGTGCAAACTGGGGTAAGTACACTAAACAGCGCCTAACGCGAGGCTCAACAATGCTGGCCTTTCGTTGGCCCTTCATCGGCTTGACAAGCGTCGATGACGATGGGGATGGCGGACTACACGGGGAGGCCGCCGCACATTGCGGTGAAGCCGACCCCCCCCCCTCCCAAGGAAAAAATTCGCAGATAACCCGCACCCCCACTTTTTAAACGCGTTTTTTCACATTTTGGTGCGGGTTATACGCGAATAAATACGGTATGCACCTGTGAGTCTTGGCACAGAACCGGAAAATGCTGGCGAATGTATTTGCTGACATATTCGGTGCCATGTCTTACAAAATGTTGCGAGAATGATACTACAGTAGAATCCCGCTGTTACGTTCCTCACTGCTGCGTTTTCCCGGCTGCTACGTCGTTTTCATCCGGTCCCGGCATAGCTTCCATAGGATCCAATGTATAAGGAACCCCGCTGTTACGTAGTAGCTTTGAAAACGTTCCTGCACGATACGTCGCAACTTAGCACCCCGAACCCGCCTGGGCTAAAGTAGGCAACGCGCTCCAACCGCCATTTTGGCTTTTGACGAGTTTTGGCCAGGCTTGGTCGGGCTTGGCTATAGAATTGGCTGCAAGAAGCCGCACACCAGTTCGAGAGGCCGCCACTAAGTGGCCATTCGTGAAAAATGCTCTCACTATCATCACTGTGATTACGGTCACCGCGTGGTTTTTGGATGGGTCGACTCACAGAGGAAGGAAACTCGGGCGACGCAGAGAGGCCCACACGTCACTCTTTGTAAAGCTAAAGAGAAGCCGGAAGTTGGCGTTGCTCCGCCTATCGGGCCAGCTCTCCTCTCTTGTTTACCTTTCTCGCGAAACCGCGCCGCGCGCAACCGGACTGCTCGGACGCGCGCGCTCTGCAGCAATACTAAACAATTGTTAGCACGTTAGCATGACTGCGCCAAATAGGGCAAAAATTTCCCGCGGATGTTCCTTCATCCGTTGCCATTGCTGTGGCGCGGTGACGACGAGGAGCACGAGCCGCATGATGCCGGGGAGTTGCCAAATCCTAGCTTTGGAAAAGCCGTCGCGGCTCTGGACCTCCTCCGCAGGTACGTTGCACCTCACAGCGACGCTGACAGCAATGCGGCCTTCCAGGCTATTGAGAAACGTGTGGTAGTTTCTAGCGAGCGAAAGAAACGGCAAGCCACCATTCTGGAATTTTTTAACTCCTAAGCGCACTCTGTGGAAATAAATTGTCTATAGTTGAAGCTGCACTTTTTTCATTCATTTTCGGAGCTTTCCTCACTGTTGTGTTTTCCCGGCTGTTACGTTTTTTTTCCCCGGTCCGGTGAAAAACGTATGAATGGGGTTCCACTGTATCTTCGAAGCTGATCGTAGTCTAGTGCAGAATGATTTCACAGCATCCTTCAAGAAAACATTCTCTTCGTTGTGCTACTAAGCGTGAGGGCACAGGATCGAATGCACGCCGCGGCAGCCGCATTTCGATGGGTGTGAAATGCAAGAACGCCTTTGTACCGTGCACTGGGTGTACGTTTAGGAACCCCAGGTGGTCAGAATTAATCCAGAGTCCCTCACTACGGCATGCCTCATAATAAAAGTGTGTTTTGGCATGTAAAACTCCAGAAATTAATTTTAATTAATAAATTTTTTAACACATGCTCTTCCACCATATCGTGATAACAGTGTTGCTGCATCTGACAGCTCTGGCGGTAGGCTGTTGCGAACAGTTCCGTATCCGATTGAAACATGCATGCACATTTTTTTAACCCATTTCTAAAATTTTTTTTTAATAACTGTTGCGTGCTAGATTCCTGTAAATCTAGTACTTTAAGAATCTTTCGAATTGATTTGCTATTAGATAAGACGTCGAAAAATTAACGGTTGATTTGCCATGCTGCTAGCAGGCCAGCTTTATTTCCAAGATAAGCACTGTCTCCCTTTGCCTCGACTATAGTGTCTGCAAGTGACATTCATTGCTGTCCTACTCTCATATTGGATCAGAAAGCACGCATTGTTCTGCATTGTTTTTTTTTTTTGTTTTTTTTTTTTTCGTGGAGCCACTTGATACCTTGCACACATGATTGTGAGAGAGGGATCCATGCACCACGCTTGTCTGTTTGCGATGCCTGAACCTGGTGAGCGCCCCTTCAAAGTTAATACAACGAACGCCTGCACTGCAGCTTCCCTAGTAATAATAATAATAATAATAATAATAATAATAATAATACTTTATTGATGACTTGAGAATCATACAGTGGAAGAATCGGGCCTTCCAAAGCCTCAGTGGGCTTGAACGGCATTCTTTATTTGGGATGTTGAACCCAGTCAGTAAAATTGAACAATCTATTGGCATTTATCACATTTTTTTTCTGCCGGCTTCGTTGGAAGGAGGGGTAACGGTATGCACGCTTGTTCCTTACAGAGGTGACCATTCCCAGGGCACACTGCACGGCTGCCGGACCCTTGCCCAGCGGGAATAGAAACATCATTGGCCGGAAGGTGGTGAGTGCTCGGCAACTTGGCGTACAATGTGTATGAGCAGGATGGCATTGGGCCATTCATTTATTAGCACTGAAGAGGATAAAGATTGTGGACTTCCCAGTGGTATCTCTTGCTTTAACTAAACCGCCAAGTGTCGCCAGCCTTTCACGTGCGCCGCCGTTCCCCGCTGCATCGTTCACACCAGTTTCGCTTCGAGGGTTTGTGCTTCGTGGTATCCCACGTCTTAATTTTTTGCTTTCACTGCTGTTGCATACTTGCACCTGTACGCATCAGTAGCAGACGGCAGACAATGTCCCTTCCACTTGGAACCAGACGCTGGGATGACGCGAGTTCCACTAGATGCCAGAAACTGATGGGATGAGTGAGAGAGGGGTGTGAAAAAGGAGGGTAGGTTGGGCGGAGCTTAACCTGGTTAGTAGAGATACAGTATGAAGAACTATCCAGCAATTGGCATTAGTGGCTCGAACTGTGTGTGTGGTAAGTTCATGCGCAATAACTGCTGTGGTGCATCAGTGGCAGCCATAGTGTTTGGCTGCAGAGCAAGGGGCAGCGGGTTTCTAATCCCTGCTGCCGTGGCCACATTCTGATAGGTGTGGAATGCAAAAATGCTTCTGTTCTTAGATGGAGCTGATGGACATGATGGATATCCATCTGTTCTTAGGCGGATGTGGAGCTGGGCAGGCCATTTAATGCATAGGGCAAATAACTGGGGGACCGTTAGAGTTACAGTATAGGTGCCAAGGCAATGGAAGCGCAGTCGAGGGTGGCAGGAAATGAGGTGGGTGGATGAAATTAGGAAATTTCCAGGTGCAAGTTGGAATTGGCTAGCATAAGATGGGGATAATTGGAGATCGCTAGGAGAGGCCTTCGTTCTGCAGGGGACATAAATACAGGCTGCTGCTGATGATGATTAAGGGACTCGAGTGCCCAAAATTAATCTAGAGCCTCACTATGGTGTCCATGTGCGCTGCTTTGTGATGTTGAAAACCCCACAATTTAATTTTGATAGCAATTCACGTGCTAGCATTGGGGTTCCTCGGCACTCTGTTGACGGCTGACAGGGTTCTCCCGAGCCAGAGAGTTTGGGAACCCCTTGCAATTTGCTCACTGCGTGTCTGCCTCCTGTTTCTGGTTGTTGCAGCTCAGAACACCCTGTAGCGTGACTGCCTGTGCGTTCCGTGACGAGCACTACTTGGTTACGTGCGCTGCCAACAATGGGTAGGTGTACCTTGAGTAATTCTTACGCGACTAGCCTTTTCTAAAACTGACATTGCAGGAATGACTGCGGATATGTGCCGTTTGATGAGCCTTGCTTGTTGAACGAACAAACGAGATGCATGGCTTTATAGCGTGGCCCACTGTCTGTAAAACCTCCCCACGGCCTCTCGCGTCCTCTGGTGTAAGAGTTCGTTTTCAGCTTTAGTGCTGCGCTGTGGAGATGTCAAAAATGATTGGTCGTTTCTCACCGGTACCCGTTTGTGTGTCCGAGTGCAGTGAACGAGCGTTGCGCTTGCGCTCGACTTTTTTGCAGGGAAGTGAAGGTGTGGGACTTGCGGAAGAACTACCAGCTCTTCAAGAATGACCCCCGGCCAGTCTCAGCGTTTCCCTATGCAGGGAGTAGCAAAGCTATTCACGGCAAGTGCTTCTTCAGTGTGGTTACCGTCAGCTTGCACTTGTAGGTTGATTTCCATATAAGGACAGTCGTACAAAGGGCAGCAATACAGCAGACCCCACGAGAAGCTAACATGAAGGTCCTTACGGTCCTTTACGGAAGTGCAGCTTGAAAGTTGATGCACTGAACAAATGGGAAAGACATCAAGGTTTCAGAATGTTCCACACTTATCCATAGTCTTAAACACACCATGGTACTTTAATGGCTATGGCATTGTGCTACTGAGCTTGAGGTCACGGGTTAGATGCTGGCCGTGGTGGCTCCATTTCAGTTGGGGGAAAAAGCACTTGTGTGCCTAGATGTAGGTGTGCATCGAAAACCAGAGCTCAAAATTAATTTGCGATCCCCTAATACAGCATGCCTCATAATCAGGTCTTGTCGTTGGCATGTAAGAATCCCAGAGTTTCAATTCAGAAAGTTTTTAGAGCTATCTTTTTTATTTATCATATTTTGTTTCGACAACCTCAGAGGCTTCTAAAGAATTGGGGTGGGCTTCAGGTTCCTGGATGATACCACTTGAAAATAGATGGGTTGGAGAGGCCCACTTTTTCAGGGGCAAGTCATTGCGGTTCCATGATGTCTTAGCAAGGAATGATGCTGCGTGTGGGGATGTTTGAGCGGGAGGAGGATATACTGCACATTGACGGCTGGTGGGGCTTGACGTACGGTGAACTGGTGAAATCGCAGAATGGCCTAGATGGGAGTAGTCAAACATCTCAAAGATGCAAAGTCTAGCTGTTTTACAGCAAGGTGATGGCGTAATGACATTGGCATCAGATTTTAGCTCAGTTACACCGCAGTTACAGGAGTAGTTAACTATGTCTCATGGCACAGTTATGAACAGATTCCAGCGCTTAGGTTGATAAAATGAGGGTTGGTCCCAAACTGGAAATCTGCTTAACGATAAAGCAAAGGTTTTGTAATTCCAGTAATTACAGCATTATTCTAGTTTCTATAGACGGCTGGTGGCTGCGGCTGGTGGCTTAAAAAAAATTGTGCAGGTCCCACACACTGTGGGAATCGATGTAAGTGGAGCTTTCTGTGCTGTTTGCTTTGACAATAATTAGCAGTGATGTTGATGGCGAATGTTTAATTTTTTCAATGTTTTGTCTAACACGAGAGTGGTGAGTTAATGTTAAACGTTACCTTGCGTGCACCACTGCTGTTTGTCTGTGTAGTACACAGAACACAAAGGGAGTGGTGTTTGCTTGAGACGTTGTTGTGCGCCATGTTTCATAACGTCGGAGAGGGTTGAGCATTGTCATTGCGTCACATTGGCACATCGCATTGTGGCAGAAGCATTTAACTTTAATTGGATTGTGGGGCTGTACGTGCCAAAACCACATCATATTATGAGGCAGGCCGTAGTGGCATACTCCGGATTAATTTTGGCACCGTGGTGTTCTTTAGCCTGTCCCTAAAAATCAAAGTGTGCGAGCATTCTTTATTGCCCCCATCGAAATGCGGCTGCGTTGGTCGGGATCAAATTCGCAACCTCGAACAATGCCATAGCCACAAAGCTACCGCAGCGGGCACAGAAGTGTTGCTTTGACGTGTGACCGCTTCCGTTGTGTCGCCTAGACCCTGCGGTGTGCTTTACTGCGAGCAAAGAGTGGCAAGGATGTTATTCACTCGTTTCGCGACTGCTTTAGTTCTACCCATTCTCTGCCTCCTCTCTTCCATTCGATCTAGCTTCCCTCTGAATTCGCACTTAGAAAGGTAAGCGCTTGCAGGGGGTCACGGATAATGACAGCTGTCGAGAGGCTAATGTGGCGACGACTCGGGAGCTCCAGAGGGCATTGTGCACATTTGACGCGGTGCGGTCCCAGTGAGTTCCTCGCATCTCTTTTCTTTTCTGCCACGCTGCTTCCATGTTGTATACATGTTCTGAACCAGCCCCCAACACTGCATGCCAGACAGCAGCAATGAGAAAGTCGAAGGAAAAGGCAAAGAAAGCTTCGCTTTAAAAAGATCCATGGTGTGTCACAGGTGTTGTATCTTAGTTGAACTTACATGCTACAGTGAATATATGTTTCATGCTACAGTTATAAAAAAAATCCATCTCTTTTTTTTTTTTTTTACATGTTAGAAAACTGCATACACTGTCTACGGCAGCCGCATTTCAATGGGGACGAAATGCGAAAACACCCGTGTACTTACTTTAGGTGCACTTTAAAGAACCCCGGGTGGTCGAAATTTCTGGAATCCCCCACTTCGGCATGACTCATAATCAGATTGCGGTTTTGGCATGCAAACCCCGTAATTGAACTTAAAACGCAAACAAAATGAAGGCACTGTTTCTATCAGCACCCTACCACGTGTCAGCTTTAGTTTCATTGCTTTGCCTTGATTGCCAGAAAGCTTGCTTATGAATAGTATGCAACGGTTCACATTACTCGTGATTGCAGACAGCCCACGAGTGGAATAATCTACCCAGCTACATTGCCTTGATAACTGATCACTCCTTTGGTAGAACTGCCGTCAAAACATACTTTTCTTTGTGAACGGTTTGTATTGCCACCACCCTTCATGTAATGTGCTGCCATTGCCCTTGAATTTATTATAAATAAATAAACAAGGGGTACTTCAAAGAAAAATCAATCAGCTATTTGGTATTCAGCTTTAATGCAAAGCTGCAGCACTTCTTTGCTTCCAATTTAGCATTTTTTTCGGCCGGTGTGAGAAGGTGCATTGCAGCACTCTCGGTTTGGAAAACCGTGTCTGACTCGTCCGCACATTTGCAGGCTACACCAGCATGGTGCTGGACCAGTCCAGAAGGCGTGCCTTTGTCAACTGCACGGACCACAACATCTACGAGTTTGACCTGCTGGCCAGCAACACGTCCGAACCCTGTACGTTGCATGCGGTCTTCGTTTTGCTGACCAAACCTTGTCCTGCGAGTCGGCGATCCATGTGCGGAAACCAGCATTGGTCCACTTGTCTTATTTTTACAGCCCCGTTTTCCAAGTGGTGTCGACCTCCCTGTCACCAGGTCAATTTTTGAGGCTGTGTAGCACGTAAGAACTATGCTCGTGCGAATATCAACTTTTTTTAGTTCAAAGCAAATACAGTGCACTCCGCTTAAACTAGACCTGAAGGGACAGAAAATAGACTTCTGTTTATTGTCACTTTGTTTATGCGAAGAATGCAGAATATTTTTAAAGATGATTCATTTCAAGAACATCAAGCGTTTTAATTTCTCTAAGGGTAAAAAAACAAGAAAGACGTCATTGTACAGTGCTTGGAGTATCACAGGTTCGTCTGCACAATGTATTTGTTCCTGCGCTCACAGTTTTTTACTGTCCCCAACACGAAGCACAAAGGAACTCAAGAACTAGTCACCGTGAATGCTGCAGAGCAACCGCTGATGCCATGACAGTGCAAATTACAGATACATTGAATTTTGTTGTTTTTCGCATCACCATTTGAAATTGTCGTTAACCTTATCATGCTCCATATGAGCAGGATGTTTGTCGCGTCCCCCAAGGCATTTCTCTAAGGAATGTCTTGAATAAATAAAGAAAGAAATATGACAGTCAACGAGGTAGGTGCAATATTGTCCAGGCCTGCTTAATTGGAGTTCACAAAAAGGAGTGTTTCATTTAAACGAAGTTTGTCAAAATTGTCCCTGTGGCTGGACAACCAAAGTCAGTGCATTCGTCCCATTTATTTGGCAGTTCCATGTAAGCGAGTTTCATTAATCCCTAATCCACTGTATAGTAAATTTCTGTTGATCTGACTTTACCTAGCTAGCCACGCTAGCTACACTAGTGCTAGCCACTAGCCACTAGTGCTACACTAGCCAGGACCAAAGGTCGTGGCTAGTGCCCTTTCGTTATTTAGACCCTAAAATTAGCCTTTGCCGGATAATTCAAACTTGACAGGTCAGAATGCACGCATCTGACGCCTATGGTGACCCCAAATAGCGACCCCATTAGAGGCAGTGTCTGTCTCTGCAGAGCTTAGGAGACAGTGAATGTATTGAAAATACATCATGTTTCGTTGAAAACACCTATTTTCAGCCCACCCTAGGAAGATGGTCAAGCAATAACTGTAGCTCACAATGTCTGATTAGAGTATTTACCCGATTCTAATGCATGCTTTTTCTTTTCTTCCAAGAAAATTGGGCCAACAATTGGACCTTCACGGTGCAATCTGAAAACAAGACGCCTATTAGAATAGGGTGAATACAGTAAAACTGCATTCTGTAAACTGTTAATTCGAAGTCATTAGGACCGCAAAAATGCTTCGAATTATGCGGGTTTTCGAATTAACCAAACACACGCAAAAAAAAATTCAACCCAGGCAAAAAATTTTGCTGCAGGAATGCGCTACCTTTATTCGGCGATCTTTGGATTACTTAATGTAATCAGAGATGCTGGTTTGCCGCGTCTTATAGTTCGAGGCTCCAAGGGTCATGTTTTATAGTTGGCCAACTACGTGCAGTATTTGAGAATTTCCACCGTGGCACTCAACAAAACTGCGGATAACATTCAGCAATCCGATAACTTCCCCGAGAGCGTGTGCTCAAGAGGGTTCGTTAGCGTCGTCGTCACTGCATCGTAGCTTCACTCTCCAAGTCTGAGTAGCACGTTTGTTGATCATTTTCAAAGTTCAGATAGTCGGCAAAGCCGACTGCACCAGATACGCTATCCTCTGCGCAGAGTGCATTGATGCGGTCTCAATACTCGGCTCCTTCTTCATCAAGCGTACATGAATAGTCAGCATCAGCATCGACGGTGCTTTCCTTCGAGAAGCCAGCGTGTTCAAAACACCGCATGATCAAAGTGGGTTCCACTTGCCTCCATGCATACACAATAAGACATACAGCGAAAGCTCGTTAATTCGAACTTCAATAATTCGAATTTATGGATAATTCGAACTGTACGATTTGGTCCGGCCAAGCTCTACAGAAGTCTATGCATAAAAAAGCCTGTTACCGTCTTTACTCGCATAATGATCGCACTCGCGTAATGATCGCACCCCTAAATTTTGTCGTCAAAGTCCAATTTTTTAATTTTCCCTTGTAATGATCGCACCCCGAACTTGCCGCAGCCATATGTCGTGTGCCAAGTCTAGCTAATAATGATCGCGCTTACCATCTGTCGAATGCTACGCGAACGACTCTTCCAAGACAAAGCAAGCGGTCTGCACGCACCTAACATCCTTAAGTACATGCCTCATTTCATTACTTTCATCAGTTTCCACTCTTCCATGACTAAAAAAAAGCTGCAACCAAACTTGCCTTTATTATGTGTAGGCTTTATAATGGTTGTGGTCAACAACAAAAAAGGCGCCTTTCAATTCTCATCTGCACTTGTGTGCACGCAACAAATCGCGAGTGGCAACGATAGCTGCCACATTTACACTGATACGTTAAAAGCGTACCCTATTCATACGCCGACGCTTGTAACGCAGCTAAGATATTCGCCCACCCTTAGCGGAAACGTGCCATACAGTTAAACCTGGATATAACTAAGTTGACAAAAGCTCGCAATTTTTCGTTACATGCAGGTTTCGCGTGAAGGCTCGTACGAATGATGCAGAAACGAAACCAAATAGCTCAATATATCCGTGAAGGTGAACTCACCCTTCAAGCATTTATGTTACTCCTAAAAACTGCGTAATTTCCGCTTGCTTCTTCGGCACGAGTGAAGGCACAACACGCCGCTCCAAAGAAGCTAAATCGTGTAGAGCTCCTTCATCGTCGAGCGAGCCGACGAAACGGCGCATAACGTCCATTGCGTTCATCACCTCCTTTGCAGTAGGCACATCACACGGATCTGCCTCACAAGCACCATCATCGCCGCCATCGGGATTTTGCACGCTTTCAGCTACTGCTGCATCAGACATTTCTTCTGTAGCCACGGCGGCGTTGTCGGCAAACAAAAAGTCAGTCAGTTCAACGTCGTCGGGTGCACCACCGTTAGTACATAGCTCGTTCCACGCTTCGGCCACATCGGACGGAGTTGAAAGGTCTTCCTCCTCCTCCTCGTCGGCACCAGCCCGTGCGTTTTTGGCTATTCCGGCCTTTAAAAAGCAATTCGCGATAACTTCTGCCCTGACCTCTTGCCAGGAGGCAGCAAGCATCTCGACTGCTTGATAAATGTCGTTCTTCATCTCCCTTTCCAGACGGATGTCGAGGAGTATCTTCAGGATTAGTCGGCGCCTGTAACAGCATTTAAAACTGTTACAGACCCCTTTGTCCAGGGGCTGTATTAGAGACGTGCAGTCGGCCGGGAAGTAATGCAGTTCGATGTTCGACAGCTGCAGGCCTTCGACGTGGTGCGCCGAGCAATTGTCCAGCAGTAGGCAAACTTGACGGCCTTGCCGCTTGACGTCCTGGTTAAATTCCTTCAACCACTCAGAAAATATTGGCTGAGTCATCCACGCTTTGGAATTCGCCACATACTTCACGGGCATACGCTTCGTTCCCTTAAAACACCTGGGACGGGCACTTTTGCCGACAACTAGCGGGACTCGCTTGTCTGTGCCGTCGAGGTTGGCACACAGAAGAATCGTTATGCGGAGCTTGCTCTGCTTTCCGCCGCGGCAGTCATTGCCTTTTAACGCTAGCGTGCGGCCCGGAAGCATCTGATAAAATAGAGCTGTCTCGTCGGCATTGTAGACATCAGCCGCCTCGAAGCGACTCAGGATTCCAGGCAGCTTGTCAGCCACCCACGAAGCAGCAGCATCGCTGTCTGCGGAGGCAGATTCGCCGCTGATTACTCTTCCGACGACACCATGCCGGCTCTTAAATCCCTGCAGCCACCCGTTGCTTGCCTTGAAATCATCATGGCCCAAGATACACGCAAAATCCTTTGCCTTCTGTTGTAAGATCGCGCCACTTATGGGCATATTTCTGGCTCTCGTGTCCAAAAACCACGTGAACACTGCCTTGTCCACATCAGTGTATGTGGACAGCTTCAGTCTCTTTTTCTTCGAGCTTTTCCCAGACTCCACTGCGTTTCTGATGCTGTGTTCCGCACTCAAAATCGTTGATAGTGTGCTCGCTGGAATGCTGAAACGGGTGGCAACGTCCTTCTTCTCGCCCGCGGAGACTGCATTTAAAATTGCGAGTTTGTCTTCAAAAGACAGAACTTTTCGTTTTCTGGCAGTAGAACTCATCACGACCAACCGACGACGTAGTTAGAAGCGGAGACGCACGACTACACGCCGACAGGCAGGCCTAGCACCTCCAAAACAAGTCGGACAAACCAGTACCAGAGCACAGTTGATACACGCACACGTGCAGAACGCAGGACAACACTCAAAATGGCGAATGCAATGCATCCATAGAGAAAGAAAAAAAAGTGGCGCATGTCGTTCGTAATCGTCCCTCTCCCTTGCCGCGCCCTGGCAATGAAAGAACCGGCTATCAGCGTTGCTTTTCAAGTGAATTGTTACACATAAGTGTGTCTAAGCCGTTGAAACTAATGAAAATCACAAAATAAGAATGCTTGTCCTCAAATCCATACGAAACAAAATAAATCTGAAAGAGAAATCGGCTGCCGATACCAATGCCACCTGGTGTCACGCTAGACAAGCGAAGCCTGAAAAGACTGCTACGTTAGGCATGGAGCGGCGCTAGTTGCCGCCATCATCATCATCATCGCTAACTCTGCTCGGTCGCGGCAATCCCTGGCGTTCGCGTCGCTGCTGGCTCCTTACAATATTAATATTCAATAATCTAGAGCATTTCTTTGGCCGAATTTTCCTTAAAAGTGCAAAAAGTAATGACTGATCAGCTTTGGGAGTTCGTTACATCAAGGCTAACCGCCGCAACGCGTTCGTTACATCAAGGTCGAAAATACATGGGCTTCAATGGGGGCAGCGTTGGGGAATTCAAAATCTTCGTTAAATCCAGGAATTCGTTACATATAGGTTCGTTAGATCCAGGTTTAACTGCATTAGGATAGTAGTGAAGACAGATGCCGCAGTTCCCGCAGCATGCCAGCTATGTGTTTCTATGTCACCGGCAGCTAAGTGTGCCCATCTGTTTCTGTCCCCTCAAAGTGGACATGGCTACGTTATTGCCACAAACTTGTCGATATTAACGATATGACTCATTACTGATACGAAAGCAACTTTCAATGCACGTAATGTACTCACGAGAAGAAAAAAAATCACGTTCGGTGCGTTCGGCTTGCTCCGCCGGCCGCCATTATTGTTTTGGTGTCCCGCAGCAAACGCAGGACGAAAAAAATTTTTTTTCTTTTCGCGGGAAATTAAACCCGCGTAATGATGGCACCCCTGATTTTGTGTCAATTTTTCTGACAAAAAAAGCGATCATTACGCGAGTGAATTCGGTAATTCGAACGCGAGAAGGTTCCGCCATGGATAATTCGAACTACGCGCCATAGTGCCAGCGGTTTGGCGCCTGGCACACGGCCAGGGAAACGCGCCTACTGCCTACACACTAGGCTGCGTCGCCTCCGGAATGGAGAGAACGGCGAGAGAACGCAAAATCGGGAAAAATATAACCGGCGCGGTGTCCTCCAGAAGGCAGCGGCAGCTGCCTTCTCTCCATTTTACGTTGACCTCCGAGACTTCTTGCCCCTCGCGAATCTCGGGGGCTTTGCAAATCTCCTTTGCTGACTATGTCGACGTGAACGAGGGTGCAGTGGTGTGTGTGGTGCGCTGAAAGATGAGGACATTATTTCTCAGGTCAGAAGCGCTGAACCTGTCGTTGCCAGTGGCGAGGAGGAGGAGGAGGAAGACGAAGCGCCAGTGCGGCCCTCCGCTGTGGAGGTCATGGCTGGATTGAATGGTGCCCGTCTCTTCTTCAGTTTTGAAGAAGGCGAAGAGGAGGCCTTCCGCCACAGTTGCTCGTTAGAGCAAAAAGTGGTAGCTGCCGCCTTCAAGGAAACAAGGCGGACTACGATCACGGATGTTTTCAAGCATTAAATTTCTGACATGCCCTACTGCTTCCAAATGGCAATGTACTGTTGTTCTCTTTCACTTTCGTTCGTTCGAACTTTCGTTAATTCGAACTGAAGCGGCTTCCCCTTCCGGTTCGAATTAACGAGCTTTTACTGTATGGCCCTGAGGAGGTCAATGGAGAACTCCTTGCCGTTATCGTAACAAAGCAGCATGCACTTGAGCAGGGGGTGGCGGTAAATCTTCCTCGTGTGGGGAATGACGCCTTGGTCCATTGGCTGCGAGATCGACTTGGCGTTCGGAGGAAGAAATACCATCCTGATAGCTTTCAGGTGTGTGATGTCACCATGCGCCAGGCAATTATCAACAACGAAGAGTACATTCCTGCCTGTGGCCGCGAACATGCTGTCAAGCTGCCGAACGTAATCTTCAAATATTGTGCCTGTGACCCAGGCTTTCTTGTTGTGCCAGTAGATAAGCTCATCCCTTGGCGGCAGCCGTGCATTTTTAAAGCAGTGAGCCTTCCCACTCTTTCCAACTGCGAGTAGCGGCAGCTTCTGTTTACCGCACATGTTTGCACCAAACAGAATAGTAATTCTTTCCTTGCTCTGCTTTCGACCCTTGACCACGGTGTCTTTCGCTTGAAACGTTTTTGTGGGCAGTGTCTTGTAAAAAAGGGCTGCCTCGTCAAGGTTGTACACATCGTCTGCACCGTACTCGCTAAGCAACGGAGCCAACGTGTGTTTCTTCCAGTCGTCGACGACGCTCTCGTTTGCGCTGCCGCTCACGCCACAGACGGCTACAAAGGTCAAATCATTGCCCTCTTTAAAACGGCTGAACCATCCATTGCTACACTTGAACTCTTCGTGCCCAAGTTATAGAGCCGTTGGCCTTCTCCCGCAGTATCGTTCCAATGACGGGAAGGTGGGCTGCATTTGCTCTCTGCAGCCAGCGAAGTAAAGCAGATTCCACATCTTGGTACGTGGGAGCCTTTACTCGCGACTGCTTCGAAGAATATGTCTTACTGTATGCTTCCTACTTGTTCTTCAATGTTGTGGACAACGTCAAGAGGGGCACGCTGTGCCTTTCAGCCAACTCGGTCTTGGAACATGTGTTCTTACCCGCTTCTTGGATCAAGCAAAACTTCTGCTGCAGCGTTAAAGTCTTATACTTTGGCGTCTTCGCTCACTGGCACTTCTGCACAGTTCAGGGGAAAAGAAAAGGACACCACCCTAGCTGCAACACCCCTAACCACCCCACACAAAGACATGGCTCAGACCGGCATTGCATGCACACACGTCGCTGCAGGTGCGAAGAGAGAATGGGCGAATGGCAACCAGTGGCAGCGGCACGGAATGTGCGCTGACGCTGCAACCGCTGCGACTGCGAGGAGCGTGCGGAGTGGGGGACGAGAGCACGTGACAAAAACCGGTGTGCCCACTACATTGCAGTGAAGCACGCCTTCTCCTCTGCAGGCACGCGTTTCAGCGGTGCGCGGGGCGTGGACTGATTTTTGTGCTAGCAGTACTACAGGTCAGGCGCTTCGCCTATAAACAATCGTGATTGCTATGTGGCGTCGCCTCGTGGCTCCGAATGGCCGTAGTTTCGTCTGGTTTGCAGTGAAATGAGGATTGGGAATTGCCGCATAGCACCTCAATTCTTTGAATCAACCGGGTTAGCCTAGGCCGTTGTTTCGAATTATCTGGTTAAATTGACATTGGAAAATACGGGGCCGCAGAAAGCGTTCTAATTATCTGGGATTTCGAATTAACCAAATTCGAATTGACGAGGTTTTACTATATACTGTAAACAAGCATTGTGAACTACTTTTATTGCTTGAATATCTTATTAGGGTGGGCTGAAAATAGGCGTTCGCAAGGGGAGATAACATATGCTCAACACATTCGCGATGTTCTAAGCTCTGCAGAGACAGACACTGCCATAAAGGGGTCACTATTTGGGGTCACCATAGGGGTCAGATGCGTGCATGCTGGCTGGTCACGTTTGAATCATTTGGCAAATGGCAATTTTAGGATCGAAATAACAAAACTCCGAACATGCCTGCCGGGAATTTCGGTTGGGATTGGATTAACTGTACTTGAATTACTTGAATTAAAGATAGTCTACTGTATACGCACAAGCCTAGTAAAAACAAAGAAGACGGACAATCCAAACGTGTTATTGGTTGGCACATGTGTACAGTGTGATTTATTGTTAAAAGGACACTGTAGAAAAAAACTATTTCAGTGGTATTGGTAAATTAACCTTGTGCAAATGTTCTGTAGAATAAAGTTCTATTCAATATCCATTTCCGTTGGAGCTTTAGTACTTGAAGTTCTCTAAGTCTTCGAAACAAACGAATATATGTTTAAAACCAAGTAATCTGCAGTTTTGGTTTCAGTGAGCAAGTCGCATCGCTAGGTCATAGCCAAGATAAGCCAAAGACTGATTCATGTATAGCCGCCAGCATATTTTTCAGACATGGTCAATTCTTCAAACATAAATCCTGTGGTACCACCACCTTCCCTTTTGTAACGGTGCTAGGAAGTTATGGACGGCCTAATGGTCTGGCTTAAGTTTTCTGACATAATCCTCGAGCACGGTGTTACAAAATACGGCAGTTTTGAAGAGCGTGCCATTCAAGTTGTTTCCCATGCTCACTTTCGCCGGGAATATGGTTTCTCAGCTTTACAGGCACCGATACATGGCCAAGCGGCACTGACTAGGCCTAAACGCCGAGGCAGTATACGACATGCCATGTTTAGGTTGCAAAGGCAAGCAGTGCAGGGTGGTTGCTGGTTGCAGACACATCGCTCTGCTTGTTTGGTGGTAAATAAGTGTCAGATCTGCGATGCCTTCTTGTAAAAAAGGGTGTCCACATATTGCGACATGAACGCACGAGACTCAACATTGAGTCGCATGATGCATACCTGCTTCTTTCTTACGCGCGTAACTATCTTGTGGTTGCTGATGCTAGCAGGGACAAATGTCTCCCTCTAGCCTTTGTAATGTTGCCTACTGTTTATAAAATGGAGTACAGTAAGTGAGTGTTTGCCGGCTTTTTGCCATCTCCACAGTGAGGACTTATTGTGGACACAGCATAAAGAGCTTCTATGTCAAGCTGGCCCTGAGCTGCGATGGCCGCTACCTGGCCAGTGGCTCTTCGGACTCGTCAGCATACATTTGGCAGGTGAGCTTTTAAGAGGGAATGTGGCTTTCGCATCTCAAGAAATGGCCAAAGAAATTTATTTTTTTAAAATCGCATTATGAGTTTATATAACTCTTTTTCTGTAAAAATATCATCCCTGAAAAACCACATAAAAGTGCTCTAAAAAAATGTCTCGTCAGCCAGGGTGGTGAAAAATTACGCAGAAATCACGAAAGAACAGCGTTTTTCAAGCCCCGATATCTGTGGAACGGTGCAACCGGGCACTGCCATCTCTGTCTCATTGGAAAGCGCATTTCTCTGTCTTCAAATTTGACAGTTCAGCTGTGTCCTCTGTAGAGAAACAACCACACAAAAAAACAAATGATTGGAGGTCATGCGGGAGTCTGCGATTGGCCATGCCTGCCATGTGACTCCAGCGGGGTTCGCCATTGGGGCGCTCTCACATTGTCTGCTCGGCTCCTTGCACATCGCAAGCTCTGAACAGTCTCCACTCTCCGTGATCTCGAGGAGTGTCAAAACGGACACTACGCAGGCATTACGGTAGCGGGCTGATCCCTCCGTTTGTGGGCGTGCCGTAGCTAAGCATTCAGAGCATTGGCGACGCAGACTTCGCGACCAAGCTTCGCGCGCGGAATCGTCAAATGCACAGTTAAGCCTTTCGTCACTTGGCATTTCGGAATTCGCAACCAAGCACATCACGCACGCAATTATTGGACCCGTGGCTAAGCATTTCGCTCGCAGGCATCTCTGACTCGGCGATCAAGCACATCGCACGCAGACTTCTTGGACCCTCGCCTAAGAGTTTTGTGCATTGGGGCCTCCGACTGCACAACTAAGCACACTGAGCGTAGAGTA
The DNA here is from genome assembly GCF_050947875.1 of Dermacentor variabilis. NCBI lineage: Eukaryota > Metazoa > Arthropoda > Arachnida > Ixodida > Ixodidae > Dermacentor > Dermacentor variabilis. The sequence continues at coordinate 74,338,106 of NC_134574.1, read as the reverse complement.
CTTGAGCCTGCGGCTAGGCAGAAAGAAGCATGAAAAAAGAGGCATGCACAGAAAGAAGGGCGAAAGAAGGAAGAGACGCGCCTCCATTGCCAGGCGACACTTGCCTGGGCGGAGCATGCGCTCGCAAAACCCGATGCATGGTCGCCACCGCGTTAGATAAAAAAAACTATCTCCCGTGTTTTCTTTGATTGAGTGCCATCTCAGGCTTTCCGAACCCATGCGCCACAGTGTCCGCTTTGTGTGCCTTGTTGTCTGCCAGCCTATTATTTTGGCTGGTATGAAGGATACATGGAAACATGAGAATGCCCAGATTTCTGAATATTAGTTCCTAGTACTGAGGCGGTGTTAGCATGACATGGAAACTCAATAACGATCGTTATTCTGAAAACTTCGGTACAGTAAAACCTCGTTAAGCCATGCCCGCTTAAACAGTAGTTTCATTTTAAAAGTAGTGAAGTCAAATCCCCGACTGAGTGGCCATTGAACATAATGCTTTTTGTATCGCATAAGCCGTACCAGCTTATTGTGTACGTATCAGTTAATACATAGTATTTCCACTTTTTGTCGCGCAATCATGGCGGTGCGTCGTCCCCATTGGGGGGCTGCCCATCAGAACGAGCCTCAGAGATCGGAGCAACAGCCTCCAAGCGCCCTGTGCGTTTGCGCGTGAAGCCACGTCAACATCAACATCAATTTGGTGTCATACAAACGAGGACTCGCGTCATGCCAAAGCTCGAATAAAAAACGGCAGGCGCTCAGCATAGAAGAAAATTTTGACAGCGTTCATGCGATCGCACGTGGCATGAAGTCGGCGATGGCACGCGACAGGGATCTACTGTTGACTATGGTGTGTGGCATTTGGAATGCGAAGAAGTTGTTCAGCAGTGCTGGTGCGACCGCATGTTGTCTGCTGTGAGGTTCAACTTTTCGTCATTGTTGCCTCTGTTGCCGAAGTGTCGCCTATCGACGATGATGAGGACAACACGGGCGATTCGGGCCCAACAGTGTCAGAAACTGCGCATTACACCAGTCTCATAAATGCACTCATCGCAACGAGAACAACACCCTGCTATGAAAAAGGCTCCCCGCGATTTCTGCATGGCTACCGTGCCTGTGCACGGAGAATATGCAGCGCCAACGAAGAATTTGCCGTGCGAGCGTTTGCCGAGAAGAAGGGACTGGCTGAAAAGCTAGCTCGCAGCTTCAGTAAGTTTGAGGCCGCTGTTATCGCTGCTAGGCCGCCGTGGCATCAAACGAAAATGACAGGCTTTTGTTGCGCGAAGAGAATAAATACTGCATGTTTTTGCCCTTTCATTGCACTCTCACCAAGTTCCGTTTTTGACAGGTAAGTGGGCAATCTCGTGCTATTTTGGTTGAGCAGTACAGTCGCCGACCGTTTATTCGGACCTCACGGGGACTGCGGAAATGTCCGAATAAACAGGTGTCCGAAAAAGCAGGTTAAGGAAAAAAAATTAAATCCTTTATTTCCACGCACTTACAGTCGCCGACCGATTTTCCGGACTCCGAAAATTCGGACATGCCCGATTATTCGGTCAGCTTCGCGGCACCGCCATTCTCCCCATTGACCATAATGTATAACAACTGCCGAAAGTTCGGACACCTTGCAACCTCTCGTCTGATTTTTCGGACACTCCTTGAGCCAACTCGGTCGAGAGCACCATGCACCGACTCTGACCGGTGCATGGTTATGGTAGCATGGTTCGACTTGCTGAACGCCATTTTTGTTTTGAACGGAGCTTCCTTGCTGCCCCATGAAGTGGCGCTACTGGAAATCCCCGCTCATCATCATCGTTTCTGCCTGGTTTGATAGAGTGGCTCTGCAGCAGTTCTGGTTTCAGCTTAGTAATCCATGTCAAGACAATCCAGCAGCTGATTTGCTTTTTCGCGCACGACACTGCGAGCAGGCCACGTTTTTTTCGTTTGTGCGACTGGTGTCGACACGGTGGTGTTTGCTTTGTGTGCTGTGTCGAGGTTTCGGTGATCCAACGCGGCACACGGAAACATCGCGTCAAGTCTCTAATGGCGCCGACAGTGCCCGCGCAGACTGCGCTGGGGAATGCCGGCAAGCGGGTGCCGGGAGGCCTATGCTTTATCGCCTTCCGATGTGCTCCCTACTGACGCGGAAAATATTCTGCCGAGACCTGCGCAGTGGTTGCATTGCGACTCCGGACACCGTCTCATTTAACAGTTTCACAGGTGCTGACACTGCTGCACTGACGTGCGCAGTACTAGACGACGGCGAGATCATTCGTCAGGTTTCTGCTGCACCGCCGGACGATGACTCTTGAGTCGGAAGATGACGCACCATGTGCTACGCTGCCGTCGCATGTGGAGTGTGCACAAGCAGTGACTGTACCTCTCCGAGAGTCAGGCTTATCTGATGTGCGTAAACGAAACAGCGTGCAATGACGCTTTTACGATTTCTTCAAGCCTACTGCTAAGCCCGAATACAGTCGCCAACCGTTTATTTGGACCTCACGGGGACTGCGGAAATGTCCGAATAAACAGGTGTCCGAAAAAGCAGATTAAGAAAAAAAAATGAAATACTTTATTTCCACGCACTTATTCGGGCTCGGCAGTAGGCTTGAAGAAATCGTGAATGCGCTGTTGCACACTGTTCCGTTTACGCGCAATCAGATAAGCCTGAATCTTGGAGAGGGTCGTACTACGGTCACTACAGGCGGCTGAAAGCACAGTCACTGCTTGTACACGCTCCGCATGCGACGGCAGCATAGCACATGGTGCGTCATCTTCCGACTCAAGAGTCATCGTCCGGCGGTGCAGCAGAAACCTGACGAATGATCTCGCCGTCGTCTAGTTCTGCGCATGTCAGTGCAGCAGTGTCAGCACCTGTGAAACTGTCAAATGAGATGGTGTCCGGAGTCGCAATGCAACCACTGCGCAGGTCTCGGCAGAATATTTTCCGCGTCAGTAGGGAGCACATTGGAAGGCGACAAATCTTAGGCCTACCGGCACCCCAGCGCAGTCTGCGGGGGCACTGTCGGCGCCATTAGACATTTGATGCGATGTTTCCGTGTGTCGCGTTGGATCACCGAAACCCTGACACAACACACAAAGCAAACACCACCGTGCTGACACCAGTCGCACAAACGAAAAACGTGGCCTACTCGCAGCGTCATGCGCGAAGAAACGAATCACCTGCTGGACTGTCTTGACATGGCTTATTAAGCTGAAACCGGAACTGCCGTACAGCCACTCTATCGAACCAGGCAGAAACGATGATGATGAGCGGGGATTTCCAGTAGCGCCACTTTGTGGGGCAGCAAGGAGGCTCCGTTCAAAACAAAAATGGCGTTCAGCAAGTCAAACCATGCACCGGTCAGAGTCGGTGCATGGTGCTCTCGATCGAGTTGGCTCAAGGAGTGTCCGAAAAATCAGACGAGAGGCTGCAAGGTGTCCGAACTTTCGGCAGTTTTTATACATTAGGGTCTATGGGGAGAATGGCGGTGCTGCGAAGCTGACCGAATAATCGGGCATGTCTGAATTTTTGGAGTCGGGAAAATCAGTCGGCGACTGTACTACCGTTTAGTACATACTTTTTCTGAGCTCCGGCCAACTACGGTTTAACGAGGTTTCACTGTATTTGGAAGTTTCTAGTACTGAAATATTTTTACATTGAAAGCGTTAAGAACTCAGCAGGGAATTTCTGAAAAGTTTGTTAATCTGAAAAGCTCATTAATGTGGTGTTCCTAGTAACGAGGTTTCGCTGTATGCACTTGCCCACCTGTGAGATAAAACATGTTTCGCAAGAAAACCAGGAAACTTTTTTGTTTTGTGGAAATAGGGCACGGCCTTGCCAATAACGAGGAGCGACAGCTTTCCCGTCCCTGCCATGTTGGCCGCAAATGCGACCGATATTCTATCCTTCGCTTGTTTTCCACCTGTGCATAATTCCCCTTTATAAGTTACCGTTCAGTTCGGCAAAATGTGCCGATTCGTCCATGTTGGATATGCCTTCCGGGGAGTACTCTGGCGAGATATGTTGCAACTTGCCGCTGGCCCAGTCCTCTGCGCCGCTTTTGCTTGCCGCTGCACCTTCGCCGAAAACTTTTGTGGTTAAGTAGCACCGCGTCTTCAGCCTAGCGAGCCAGCCACTGCTGCAAACAAAACTGTCGTAGCCAATTTGCGTGGCAAAGCGCTGTGCCTTTTCGGTGAGAAGGGGTCCGGTTAGAGGCAAGTTCTATTGCCCTCGCATTTTTTAGCCAACTCACAAAAGCCTCCTAGACATCTGGGTAACTTGCGCCCTTTAAAGGACAACGCTTGAGGTTGGACAACGTACCGTTCAGCACCTTCTGTCCCGCTGCCCAAATGCCACAAACAGTAATCAGTGGCAGGCCTTTCTCCCGTGCCAACAAGGGCTTCTTTGCTCCACGTTGGATGGCATTGAAAATCTCAAGTTATTATTTAGTGCTCATCTCGCAATGCTTGCCTGTTCGACATCATGCAGTCCTGTCACGATCACGAAGCGTCTGCATATCACTGTTGCGAAGTTGAGCACACTCCACGGCTTCCGCGATGCTCTCGCGGGTAACACGTCAAGAAGGATCTCGCGAGAGCACTCTTGCAGGCAACTGTATCTGGCTAGGTCGCTCAGCCTTGGCCTCCGAGATTACCAGTCCGAAGTTGTGCACAGTTCGGCTCGGAGGCTAGGCTCTGAGATCCGTGCGTACACATGCAATGCGTAGCTCGCCCTTGGCATGCTCCGTGCAGAATCGGTTGGCTGTAGGAGCGCGAGACTGCAACTGAGGAATATGGTGGACATTCGAAAATGGTTCAATGACTGGCAGGTGCACAATGTACCGCTACGGCTTAAGCGGGTACTAAAGGGTAACCGAGTAGGGGATTTGTCTCAACTACATTTAGTGAGAAAGTACGGCTTGAGCGGGTATGATTTAACAAGGTTCTACTGTATATATGTATATATGGACAGATATATCTGCCGGGGGAACTACAAAAAATGCCACTCAGAGGAAGAGGCAAAGAAAGCTTTGCTCTGTGATTCTTTAACACTTATTGTTAAGTATCTATATTTTCGCTAGTGATTATTCTCAACTATGCGGATTACGCAATAACTATTGTGGCACCTATACTGTGTTCAGGTGGGCTCTCCAGGGTTTCCCAAGCTGCGGCTTCCTGGCCACCAAGGTGAAGTGGCCGTACTTGCCTGGGACGCCTCTCACCCAGCCAGGGTGAGTGGCCTCTCTTTCACCCCCACCCCCTCCCAGTGTGCCCAGCTCCATTCCTGGTGCGACAATTTTCGAAGGCGATGCCACCGCCTGTCCTTTGTTCAATGTGGTTAGACAAACCTGATTTATATTGAAGGACAGAACATGTTGAAAAGAAGAGGTGGACAAAAATGTGCTCATGCCTGCTGGTTTTCTGTAATTTGGGCTGCTTCTTTCACTTCTTTAATTACACTCTTGGACTTGCAATAGGCCAGCCTTAAAGGCACAGTAAGCCAGGTAGTGCACAAAGGCGATATTGCTAGCAACACTACTTGAAGATCCTTGCCCAAGCTCTGCTTGGCATCATAGGTTTTTCTAGCATTTCTACGGCGTTAGGGAATTTTTTTTACCAGCAAAAACAATGAAAAAAGCCTGTTACTGTATATTGGCACGCACTAGTTACGCTAGAGGTCGAGGAAGAAGAAGTGTGCGTGGTAGCTGCTGCAAACACGAACTGTAAACGGCTGTTCGCTTAGAACTGACTGGCTGGCTTTTCCTCTCGTGACAAACTGGTGGAGGTGCTGGGTACGCATCCATCGTATGCCTACGGGTCCTGAACCAGAAGCTACCGACGCCAGTACCTCGGGGACGGCAGAAATCTATCAAAGCAGCCGTCGCCTCCAAGGTCTTCCACCGCAATACAGTCCCCTGGCAAGCTCCGTGAGGAAGATGTCAACAACTACCGCAAGCCAAACCGAGGTGATCCCAAATGCTCCCGTACCATGCATTCTCAACGCGCCTCGCACGCCTAACCCGTTCCATGGCGACGCCTTTGAGGACGTTGAAGACTGGTTGGACCATTTCGACCGGGTCGCCGCCTTTAACGACTGGGACGATCGCCGTAAGTTGAAGAACGTCTACTTTTCCCTTTTAGACGCGGCGAGAGTATGGTACGAGAACCACGAAGCCTCATTTACCAGCTGGCAGGAGTTTTACCGACTGCTATGCGAAGCCTTCTGCACTCCCGAAAGGAAAGAAAGAGCCGAACAGGCACTGTCTTCGAGGTTCCAAATGCCAAACGAAACCGTCGCCATGTTCGTCGAAGACATGACGCGATTGTTCCGTCGGGCGGACCCACTAATGCCAGAAGACAAGAAGGTGCGTCTGTTAATGCGAGGCGTAAAGGAACAGCTTTTCGCGGGCCTCGTGCGTAATCCTCCTGCAACAGTCTCTCAGTTCGTTCGTGAGGCAACAGTCATGGAACGTATGCTTCGGCAGCGGCTCTCGCAGTATGAACGCCAGACCACCATGACTGCTGCATGCTCTCTCGTACCTGCAAATGATGACAGGGAGTCACTTACCGAGCTAATACGACAAATTGTTCGAGAAGAACTGCAAAAGTCCTATGCATCGGCTTCGACACCTCCTAGTGCCGCGGTTCTTACGGATGTCATTCGAGAAGAAATCGGCAAAGTGGTTCATCCCTCGCCACCAACACGACCCGAACCTCCCACTTTCTCGTACGCGGATGCTCTTCGGGCTTGCGCGCCGTCGACGGGCCGTTTTTCGCAGCCGCCTGCTGGGATTTCTCGACGCTCCCAAAGTCCAATCCACCGCACGAATCCGCCAGCACCCTTTCATCCTGGTCCGCGCAAATCTACAGTATGGCGCGCCCCCGACAACAGTCCGTTGTGCTATCACTGCGGGGAGGCTGGTCACATGTATCGCGATTGCCAGTACCGACGGATTGGTCTGCGGGGATACCATCCGGACGCCCGTTGCCCGCGCTATGGCGAACGCCCGCACGAAATCGAGAAATACTTAGAAAGTAACCGGCTTCCTCCTGCCCAACAGCGAAGACAGTCACGGTCGCCTTCACCTCGTCGGTACGCGTCACCGAACCGTGCTCGACCCGCCTTTGATTCCGCTGGAGTCAACGGTGGAAGCCCGCGCCGGGGAAACTGAAAACGGCGACCTCCGGGGGTGAGGCCGCTGTCATGCGAACCGTCAAATATCCTCCGCCGACGCCATCCCCTCGTGACGTACCACTGACGCCTTCATTCGCAACTGCAAAAAAAACTTCTGCTGCTATTACTGCTTCAATCGACGGTTATCCAGTAACTGCACTTGTAGATACGGGAGCTGACTACTCGGTTATGAGTGCCTCACTGGCGACTCGGCTACGCAAGGTGCTGACAGCGTGGGACGGCCCACATCTGATTACGGCCGGAGGACACCTCGTGTCACCCATTGGACGATGCACCGCCAGACTTGCAATTTCTACTTCGACTTTCGTAGCGTCTTTCCTTGTGCTGCCCAAGTGTTCTCGGCTAGTTATACTGGGCATGGATTTTCTCCAGGAATATGGGGCGATCATTAACCTTCGTGACTTGTTCGTGACTTTTTCTAACTATGTTTCTTCGGATTCGAATGTGGCGGATGAACATCACCGCGCGGCTTTACGCGTGGTCGATGACTGCGTGACGTTACCGCCTCGAAGTAGCATCTTCGTCCTCGTTGAATGCCCTCAAGAACAACTAGGAATAGGCATCGCCGAAGGTAACCTCACCATATTGCTGGATCGCGAAGTCGGCGTCGCACGAGGTCTCGTAGAGCTCCAACATAGGCAAACCACGATTCTAGTTACGAACTTCAGTGGCGAATACAAACACTTTGCGAGGCATACCACCATGGCCTACTTTGAAACGGTGGCCGAGTCCAACGCCTGTGCTTCGGTAACGACAATCTCGATTCCGGAACCCAGCGATGTGGACTTGACCAGTCACATCAACGTCAACCCACAGCTCGACCAAGACGAGAAGGAGAGGCTCCTTACTCTGCTATCGTCATTTAGCGACTGTTTCGCCACCACGTCGAAGGTCAAACAGACTTCTTTAATCAAACACCGAATCATCACTGAACCGACCGTCCAACCTGTTCACCAACACGCTTATCGCGTGTCGCAAAGAGAACAGGATGCTATTCATCATCAAGTGAAACAAATGCTCGACGATGATGTCATTCAACCATCGACAAGTCCTTGGGCTTCGCCTGTTGTATTAGTTAAAAAGAAAGACGGTTCACTAAGATTCTGTGTCGATTATCGCAAACTGAACAAGGTCACGAAAAAAGACGTTTACCCACTTCCTCGAATTGACGACTCCTTGGATCGCCTGCGACATGCCCGTTACTTTTCTTCAATGGATCTACGTAGTGGGTACTGGCAAATTGAAGTTGACGAACGGGACCAGGAAAAAACGGCGTTTATAACACCCGACGGTCTATCAATTTAAGGTCCTCCCTTTTGGATTGTGTTCCGCTCCGGCCACATTTCAACGCATGATGGACACAGTTTTATCTGACCTCAAGTGGAACTCGTGTTTAGTCTACTTAGACAATGTAGTTGTTTTTTCCACCACGTTTGAACAACACATCCAGCGGCTTGAGGCGGTTCTTCAAGCTATCCGCACCGCCGGCCTCTCCCTGAAGCCCGAAAAATGTCACTTTGGCTACGAGGAGCTCAAATTTCTAGGTCATATTGTCAGCAGCACCGGTGTGCGCCCTGACCCTGACAAAGCCCTGGCAGTTGCTCTGTTCCCGATACCGAAGACAAAACACGATGTCCGCCGATTTTTAGGGCTTTGCGCGTATTACCGCCGTTTTGTACCCAATTTTTGTGACATTGCCGAACCTTTGCAACGACTCCTCAAGAACGACGTCACATTTGTTTGGGGCCCAGCACAATCTGACGCCTTCCACGACCTTCAGCGACGTCTACAGACACCACCGATCCTTGGTCACTTTGACACCGAGGCTGACACAGAAGTGCATACTGATGCTAGTAACGTTGGTATCGGAGCGACACTCGTTCAGTTTCAAGCTGGTGTTGGGCGCGTTATTGCGTATGCCAGCCGAACCTTGTCCGCTGCTGAAAAAAACTACTCAGCAACTGAAAAAGAATGTCTGGCGGTCACATGGGCTATCCAGAAGTTCCGCCCATACCTGTACGGACGCCCCTTCCGTGTCGTCAGCGACCACCACTCTCTCTGCTGGCTGGCGAATCTCAAAGATCCTTCAGGCCGTCTCGCAAGATGGAGCCTTCGGTTACAGGAATTTGATGTGACCATCGTCTATAAGTCTGGCCAGAAACACACTGACGCCGACTGTCTCTCCCGCGCCCCCGTCGAACCCGCACCACTAGATACTGACGACGATTCTGGTTTTCTTTGCACTCTTCCGTCTTTAAACCTTGCTCAACAGCAATGCCAAGATTCCGAGCTCCAGCACTTGATTGAATACCTTGAAGGACGCCGCCCACAACCCCCACAGCTGTTCGCGCGCCACATGTCCTCTTTCTGCCTACGTGGCGACATCCTATACAAGCGGAACTTTCACCCTACGGCAGCCGTTTTCCTGCTCGTTGTTCCCGCTACTCTCCGCGACGACGTTCTACGTGCATGCCATGACGAACCAACGTCCGGGCATCTTGGTTTCACGCGTACTCTCGCGAGGATCAAGCAGAAGTACTATTGGTGAAAACTCACAAAAACCGTGAAGCAGTACGTCAGAAGTTGTCGAGATTGCCAGCGCCGCAAAGTTCCACCACTAAAACCAGCCGGTCTGCTTCAGCCTGTCCGACCTCCTTGCTCACCTTTTGAACAAGTCGGGATGGATTTACTTGGCCCATTTCCCAAGTCTTCGGCTGATAACCGCTGGATCGTCGTCGCCACCGATTACCTCACTCGATACTGCGAAACGCGAGCTACTGCTTCAGATGTTGCTAACTTCTTTATCAAAAATATCGTCCTTCGACATGGTGCTCCCGCTGTCGTCATCACAGACCGTGGTACGGCCTTCACTGCCCAGTTGGTCCGAGACATTCTGCAGCTGAGCGGAACAACGCACCGTACGGCAACTGCGTATCACCCGCAGACTAACGGTTTAACAGAGCGTCTCAACAAAACGATTGCGGATATGCTTTCCATGTATGTTGCCACGGATCATAAAAATTGGGACGAACTGCTCCCGTATGTGACATTCGCGTACAACACTGCCTTACAAGAAACCACCGGGTTTCCTCCTTTTCGTCTGGTCTACGGACGCGACGTCACCACTATGCTCGACGTGATGCTCCTACCAACTTCGTCTCAACCTACCACAACCTATACAGACGCCTTTGTTCAGCGTGCCGAAGCGGCGCGGCACCTTGCGCGGCAACGAATTCTATCCCGACAAAGTCAAGATGCTCGTCGATACAACATATGCCATCGAGACGTCACATACAACCCGGGAGATCTTGTATGGGTTTGGACCCCTATACGTCAACGAGGCCGGTCAGAAAAATTATTGCGCCAATACTTTGGACCCTACCTAGTTTTGCGTCGTCTAAGTCCTGTCGACTACGAAGTTATTCCAGCCGACACTTCGCACCACTCCCGTAGACCACGTTCCTCTGACATTGTTCATGTTACCAGGATGAAGCCTTACCTTTCGCGCTGACTCTCATCCACAAACTTTGTGATGCGGCCCCTGTCGTCTCGTCCGTTGTCTTTCTCATTTCTTTTATTTTTCCTTGTGGCATTTAACATCTCCCCAACTTTATTTATTTATTTCTTCTTTTTTTTGGAGGGAGGGGTAATGGCACGCACTAGTTACGCTAGAGGTCGAGGAAGAAGTGTGCGTGGTAGCTGCTGCAAACACGAACTGTAAACGGCTGTTCGCTTAGAACTGACTGGCTGGCTTTTCCTCTCGTGACAATATTAGCGCTTGTAACCTGTGCCAGAAATTTGAAAAATCGAATAGTAAATTTAGGGTGCCAGTTGTATGCAAATTTCGCTTGTAGGTGTGGCTTTACAGCAGTGCCTGCCGCACTGCCATTTCGTTTTAACATGATCTGAGCTTATTACTAGCACTACAACAACTTCGCCGTGACTGTCTGCCATTGTCGTTGACCTTGCTCGTTTTATGCACGCGCGTTCTGTTTACAGCTGGCCACTTGCGGGGATGACTTTCGGGTGCTGCTCTGGGATGCAGCAGGCGCGGAAGACACAGCAATGGACTGTACGCGTGCCGAGGTGTTCACACTTAAAGGTATGTTGCAGTTGTTGCATCCTGTGGCTTGTGCGCGTAGGCAGGCTCTTGCCGCACTGTCTTTCGAAACTGTCCTGCTGTTGACCGTTGACGTCCTGCTGTTGACGTGTTGACACTCGGGAGACCATTGGTCAGCGTACTCACTCACAAGTACACAGATGCATGCTCACTCCACGTTCATTTCACAGGCATCTGATAGAACACTTCAATGTACAGTGGTAACCCGGTTATACGTCCCCCGGTTTCGCGACCACCCGGGTTTTACGATGAAGTAGCGCAGTCCCGGCTAAGTTCCCATAAAAGCAATGCATTAAGTACCTTGGTTATCAGACACGATGTTACGCCTAAGCCACATTATACGGTGACCCACGCAAAGTGTGGGATCAAGCGGCGAGCGAGAGTGCCGTGGGCCACTTTTCTCGTACCGTATCTTCTCCTTTGGTAGGGGCGCATGTAGAGCGCTTGACCCCGCTCAAATGGTTTGCTCCTGCCTCGTCTGAGTGTTTTTCTCTTCCCTCTGCAGCAGCCGCCTGTGCCGAAATAGTCTACACTCGTTACAACGGACCATATTTCAACCTTAGTTTGCTCTGCCTAAACCGCAAAAATTGAAAAGTAAGGCAGTAATGGACTTGAAACATGCATTAGATAACTCCTCTTTGCAGTAAAAATACATGTGTACCATTTTCAAACCAAAAGTTAACTCTGCATTGGAACCGCCAGACCTGCCGTTCAGGTCGCTGGTCGCTTCATCCACATCATGGTTCCACCATAGAATAAACAACCAACGGGGCAGCCGCGATAAGTCGGCGCAGCGAAACTGAATGTGCGCTCCGAACAGCGATCTCTGATCGTGCCCCCGCTCGTCCTCTCCGCTTCCAGCTGTCTGTCGTTATCGCAAGCATCACGTTGAAGTGCGCACCCGTTTCAACAAGCATGCTGTGTGCGTCTCTTTCCTCAAGCGGCCTGCTCGTTGGCACGTCGAAGTTTATTGGTGTCTGGTAAGTGTTTACGTTTTGTGAGCCGATAAACTCTACGTCCTGCAGCAGGCGTATGACTGGACTTAAGGCCCATCATACACATCGAAACCCAAGGCTGGCAGAAAAGCGGGCCACAGACACGCGAATTCGACAGTATGCCAACCAAGTGCCGGCCACCCCTTCGTCAACTCTCCCCTGCGCCACACCCGGCCACGCATTCCGCACGCTCTCTCCTATTACGTCAGCATAAAGGAAGTAAACTGCGTATGTTACAGAGAGCCAGTTGCGTTTTTTTCCACTCTCACATCTACGAGGTGCCTTTGCGCCGGCGCTGGCGGAAAGGATGCGTTAAGCATTAAGTGCGCTTGCTTTAAACACATGTGCGATAGTCGAAAGATTGTAATCTCTCCGAAAAATGACAGCACAGCTGTTCGATTGTGGGACTGCACAGTAGCAAAGTTGGGGTGCGTTCATTATGCCGCCTTTTTTGAGACTAATCTGGGGGTGCGTTCATTACGCAAATGTGTTCATTACACCAGTAAATAGGGTAGTTTGTAGTTTACATTGAAGTTCCTCGTAGATCTGTCGCACTAATAGCGTTTTTTGTAGGCATAAGTTTTGTTGTTCGGATATTACGATAATTTTTCGCGGCGAGCACCAGCGACCGCACTGGAATATACAATGAGTCGTGTTTAAATAGTTCGCACATTTGACCCGTAGATCAGAATTCGACAATCGTGCTCGCTGCTACCGTTATGCCCCGAGTGTTGCTTGTCTTTCTTGGCACTAGTAAAGAAAGATTCGTGACTTGCTGTTTTGGCACTGATTGCTTCTTTACCGTAACTACAACGTGACAGTGCTTCCCAGCCTTGTCAATTTTGGTGGTGGGTCTGGATTCGAGGTGAATACGTTGGGTTTCTTGTTGCTACTGTGCTATCTGTCTGTGCATTTGGGCCCTCCAAATCCCTGCCTGCCTGTCAACTGCAACTGACTTACCCTTTTGCAGTACACAGCTGACCTCGAGTTTCTCGGCCTCTCGATACCGTCGGCTTTCGGTCCCTGCTTGCTGCTTTTTCGCCAATGCTGTGTTACCCATGCAGTCTTTCTTTTTTTTTTTTAATCTGTGCAACCTTTGACACTTGTTGCAACCTCTTGCATGCCCCTGCACACCCCCGACAAGGTCACTGTTACCGACGGTTTCTGCACACCTTTGCCTCATGACTGCAGCGCGACACCCAGCGGTGCTCTTGCGCAATGCCATGTCTGCTGCTTGCGAAGCTGTGAAGGAATGGATATAGCGGTATGCATCACTTTGCGGTCTTCTGTCTAGACAGCAACTTGCATGTTTTGAGTATTGCTTTCTGTACGCTTTCATTCCCTGGCACAATCTGCCATCAGTGTCTGGGTGACCACCTATGCTTGGCATAAGAAATGAGGAGTTCTCTTTTTTTTTTTTTTTGCAGAGTCACTTGTCACGTTTCTCAATAGTGTCCCCTTTTTCATCTGTAGCGTTCTGATCCACAGAGTGTTGCTTTGATTTTACGTTCTTTCCTTTGAGCATTTATTTGCATGTGCGCTAATTTAGGTGTGTGACTCTCAGCAGTAACAAATATGTGGGCAAATATGTAGCGCATTGTCTCCTGAATTGGCAACACTGTGGTGGCAGGTACTCCCACTTATACATTGAGTGTACGAAGAAATGCCGCAGATTTCTTGTGGGCCACCTGTGTCAGTTTTATACAGTAACGTGATCGAGCATGCCCTAGGGGGTGGGTGGGAGGGCCAGGCGAATGCACGTCTTCTCTAGCTCTGTTTGCACTGTCTTTTCCCGCGCCAGTGCCTTGAAGCGCGCAGCATTCCTATGGTGCACGGTCTCTGTTGGTGCAAGGTTCAACCAGGTTGACGGGACCAATCCAAACAGCTAACGAAATGCAGACAGATGGAACAACAAAAGCACCGCGTATGGAATGCATGAATGCACGTATGAAGATAGGGCCGATTGGCCACCGAAAGGCACACAGATCGTAGCGCACACACGGGTTCAGCGTTCACGCACGCGGATTTGAGCATTTCGGAGCTTTCTGCCAGCACGTGGGCTTAAGCACACGGGCGAATTGACACGCGTATGCATGGTAGTTGCCGACTGGTCGCGTGCAGACACAAACGTCACTTCAACAGCCACCAGTGTAGCCCCGTATGTGTGATCTTTCAACGGGTCACTAATGAGCCACACCCAAGAAACCTGTTAGCGACAAGCTTTCCACTTTGGCCGAATATTCCATTGGCCTGCGGCGAATTTTCATCACGGCCACCCTGTCCAGTTCATTTGGCTTCGACACAAATCTATACCAGTCACACAACACCCAGAAAGTTGACAAAGCAATGAAAGTGAGTGTATAGGATGATTGTTCATAGCCACCATCTTTGCAAAACAGCGCACAGTGGCCCCTCGTCTCAACACCATTCGTAAGCACTCACATCTGTTCTCGTTGCTTCGATCAAACTGTCACAACACTAGCTTTGCATTTACATAGCGAGCTCGAAAATGTTGTGTTCCTAGTGTGCTGACCACCCAACTGCAGATGCCATTTACATGGACGGCAGATGTACATAGAGGGAGGGCATAGTGCAGGCGGTCTTGCCGTGGGCCTGCTGGTTTGAGAACCTGCAACAGGCAGCAAATGATGCCAAACCCAACAGTGAAAAGGCGCTTTACTGTCTGCGCCGATCATGGCCAACAAGTGCTACACCGATGGCCGCGTGGAGCGGTGTAGAGTCACTCGATGCGCGATCTGCGCTTTCACCCATCTCACAGATTGGCCTCTAGGAAGTCACAATAACCCACAGAAGCCACCTGCTGTAAAGATTGAAAACCCTTCTGTATTCTGGAAGAAAAGTGGAAAGCAACACTTGCTACGCACTACAAGATTGCCATTAAAAAAATTGTGCTGGAGAATGGCCGCCACAGCAGCATAATTGGTAAAAGCATCACGTGCGTGATGTGGATTCGGTTTTTACCTGCAGCAAGTTACCTTTTTGCCCACTTTTATTGCACTCAAATCGCACAGGATGATCAGCACTATGGGGCAGCAGGCATTGCATTTCAGTGAAGCAGTGCCATTTTATATTCGGTAGGAAAAACCGGACAAGTTGTTTGCTCTGCCACTCAGTTACCTACGAAACTTTCGAAATGCTGCTAGGTGTCGCCAGGGTCCTTGAATACTTTTCATCTGGTCACGAAACTTCTGTGCAACGCTAGGGGAGAGCTTCATGTAGCGCCCGCTTTGGACACACCGCAGCGCTGGCACAAACAGAAGGCAAACTGGAGCAGACGGCGAACAGGTGCCACAGGCGTTCTGTGGGTACGCTTGCTATTGCGCAAGGGTCGACTGCCTGTACCTGCGTGAATGAATGAATGAATGAATGAATGAGTGCGACTACTGTCGACACAACTTGCACATCACTGCCCTGTTTCTGTACAGTGTTCAGAAACTTAGATGCAAGCAGTTTCAAAGCAACTACAGTGCCTTGTTTCATTTCCAACTGCAACTGCGTTTGCAACGACGACTTAATTCACAATTCAAATTGTACGGTTTGACTACTCTATCGTTAGGAACTGACTATACAGCAGGTTCACATTGCACTTTTATGTAATTGCGTGTAAAAAATCTTGCATTTCAAACTAGCAAAGTAACGAACTGATTAACTAACCAAACAAACAGGTAATTACTAAACTAATTATCAAACCAATAACTAACCTAACTTACTAATCTGCACTAACTAGCTAAACTCAATAACAATGTAACAAACTACAATAACAAAACTAAATAATGTAACTAACAAATCTAATTAACTAATCAAACAAACTTAACCGACTGATTAACTAAGGTATCTAACTGAAATAACAAAATTACTTAGCTAACTATAATAACTAAGCAAATATAGTGAACGTATTAAGTAATCAACTAATAAGTAACACTGAACTAGCTAACCAAATATAACTGACTTATCCCAATAACTAGACAAAGTTGAAATAAGAACAGCCGACCGATACAGTTTGCGCAAGGAAGGCTACTACTAGGCAGGAGGAAGGCGACGTCAATCATAAAATGGTGCTGTGTATAATTTAAACGGAAACGCATCACACATAAAATTATTTAACCAAAAGTTCCCGTCACATGTTCACTCTACAAGCATGCTGAAATAAATGTGGGAGAGGTGCCTTTCCTCATGAAAGATTTGCAGGATTGCACAGCCCAGCCATCTGGCATGGCAGATTGTTTACTTTCTATTTACGCCGCCGCCTCTGGTGCTACCTTCCGTCCCTGTATGAAATTTTCGGGGAAGTTTCATGACCACATGAAAAGTATCGAACGACCCTGGTATCGCCTTTGCACGCTGCCATGCGAAAGTTGGAATTTTTTTTCACCACTTGTGAAACAAGAAAGAACCTTGTAGTGCATATTTTAGGTAACATTTACTGCGGCGTTGCACGTTTTCAACAGCAGTGCTCATCAAGAGATGCAAATTTGCAATTGGCAGTGAGTGCGTACTACTACTGGTCAGCTTATTGTTAGTGTTGCTACAAGCTACCCACGGACAGCTGATACATCCTGAGTCACACATTTAATCTCAGCAGTCTCCTATGATTTTGTATGTCCACTGTTTGCAATTATTTCCAATCAACTTGGAATCTTTGATTCACGGCATACATTCATATTGCTTACTGTGCAAGGCAGAAACAAAACCTCTGCCCCCCACTCACTTCTCTTTTGTGCTCGCTTCGAACTCATTCACACCGACAAATCCGGAAGGTTGTGTGACCAAGTTGGTTCCGAATGGTTGCTTTTGTTGAGAAGGGGCGGTTTTGTGTCAGTCGCTCACTTCTCAATGGTTAAGTAATCCAATTCAAATGACTAAGCTGCTGTACCAATCAGTGGCGCAGCAGCAGGATGTCTGTGTGCCCCGACGCTTAACGTCGCAGTGGCGGTTCGAGCAGACGTGAACGGCACCATTTACGGGATATCTTGGTGTGACGACGGACAGGTCACGTTAGCCAGCGTGAACGTCTGGCTCCATGAGTGGAACTTTGGTTGCCGGCTGCAGTTCGCTGCGCGACCTTTGTCATTCGCCAGTCAGAATGTGCCTTTGGTTTTCAGTTCAAGCTTGGTATTCATCTCTGTTGTCCTGTCTACTTCTGTCTTCCTGTATTAGTGCGATTTACCATTCCATTTGGGCTTGATAATTTTTTTTAAGAAGTAACTGTTCACGCACTCCTAGATTAATGCAGCTTGAAGCTCTACGAGCCAAATCTGTCTTGCAGAGGGCACAGAGCCACCCGTCAGCGCATCACCCAGTTCGTCCCGGCTTGTACCTCCACACCCTTCCACGCGCAGTCTTCGGACACCGACAAGGAGGAAGTCGTCGATGGCTGACTGGCTCACACCGCCCACCAAGCGCAGGCTAACTGGTGCTGCCAGCACGACACCGAGAGCTTGGGTAAGTACCGTTCGAGAAAGTTCAGTGGTCGTTGGCTCAAAACATCTTATTTGTGTGTAAATTTACTGGCCATCTGCAGAGGTGAAAGCTAAAGGTGTGCATAGTTGAATTGAATGGTGAATTTTCGAATACTTTGGTCGCGAATCAATTACCCACTATTTGGTTTTTCAAATACAGTACACTTCCGTTAATTGGATTTTACGGTTTATACGATCCCGACCTAAAGTCTCGGCCAGCGCCTATAGACCGTTTCATCGGGCAGGGAGGATAGGGCTCGCAGAGAGCCTTTCCTCCTCTCTGGCTTGGGCGATCCGGCGCGGCGCTACTTGAAAATATTTTTGCCGCATGCTGCGGAACGATTTCAAGATGTTTTAGATCTTACTTTGTGAAAGTTACGCCATGTTCGTTCATATAAGGTCGTCAGGGAAGCCTTTCGGTGCATCGGTAACTACTGTAGGCAGAAATATGTCTTGGGGGCGCAAAAATGTGACTCGCATAATCAGCCGTGGTGTACGCGCATGATCAGTCGCGGTGCGTGTATGTGTTGTTTACTATTTTGCTTGTATCGATTTTAATTCAACAATCAAAACCGTCGTCTCTGTATTACCAGCATTAAATAGTAAATCAGCTCACTGTCTGATCGATTGGCGTAGGGAGTAAAACATAAAACATAAGAGCGCATGCTCGTGCACGGCCAACCTGCAACCACGAAACATCTGAGCGGCAGGCGCTATCAAATATTTGTGATACACTGGCATCGTTCTCGCGCATTTCAAGTCTAGTATGCTTGAAATTACCATATGTCTATGCTAGCCTTGCTTCATGAGGCCCATGGCGCTGCTCAACAAAGCAATCACTGCGGTTGGTGAGCCAGCACGATACATATATAAGCTGTGTGCTTTTCGGCATTGCCTTTTCGGCCTGTATATAGCCATAATATATGAGAGGGTTCGCATAAACAGAATGCGATGGCTATTTTTGAGCGCCAAATTTCCGTAATACGTGTGAGTGCGTCGTAGAGAACTGAACGAACACAACCGAAAAGAAAATTCGGTTATCATCCTCTTTCTCTAAAAAGCAAGAGAAAACTGGCTAAAGCCGCACAACGTTTATAAATATATAACCACTGATGCCGTATGGTTGGACCATGCGCTATATAAAACAAAGATATCTGTAATCCAGCACCTACTACTGCTTAGGACGCCCGCGCAGTTCGTAAACGGTCGCTTTGCTGGACAAGCTTAATTCAGACTGTAAGGTATGCTGCTATTACTAGGCAAAACTATTTTATTCATGGGTGGAAACTTCGTCCATCCAACCAAGTAGTCACGCAATGTAACCTGCAGCGAACAGTTTGAACGCTTGTCAAAGTATAACGGCACAGTTCCTATCGTAGCAGAACGGTACCCACGCTGTTACGATCGTCGCGTATGTTTCATGGCTCCTAAACCGCAGCTTAGAAATAGAAAATAATACTGCAGTAGGTCACATTAGTGATTGGAATATTCAGAAATACATAATTGATCTCCGAGGCTGATTGCAGGCTCAAATATGCGCGCACACATCGCGCTGCGTGTTCCGTCCTCCTCAACGCAAGCAGAAATTCCGGCCGTGACGCCTTAAACCACTTCAACACGTCACACAGAACCGTTTACCACGTAGAAGACGCACGTCATACTAAACAGACCGCACGACCGTGAAAACAAATGCCAGAACCTACCGCCGAGCGTATACCTGCCATGCCAAAGACCGCTTTCACCCAAGCCAGTATGGCGCTGCTCATAGGCGGCACCACTGCGTTCACAATATGGCGGCGCCTACGAAAAAACGGTCTATACATCTCTGTCGGCCTAAACTCATTGTTTCAACCTTAATATTTACCTTTGCCAAGTGATTGAAACTTCATTCGTCAACACGCATGCACCTGATCCCAAAGGTAACCCCTTTAGCGACAACATTTGTCTTGTCATAGCTCAGGGCACAGAGAACATGTCGAACACATGCCAAACGTGCTCATCGCATGTTTGGCCTGCCAGGGGCAGATTTTCAAGCAAGAATGGTAGCTCGCAATGAAGTACGGTGGACTTCCGTTAATTCGACCCTGACAAGATCGGTGAAATTGATTTAATTATTTGGCTGGCGAATTAAACAAGTTAATCGTTTTTAGCGCAAAGAAATGCATAACACGAAAGAAGGCACACAGGACACAGCCTTCTTTCATGTTGTTCATTTCTTTGCTCTGAAAACTAATATAGCATGCGATACCAACTAGCCCACCAGTCTGTTTTGTTGAATTAAACAAGATGGGGAAAAAAAAAATGCCAGGACACGCTGCTAATTCATTTGGCTGTATTTGCCCAAGTCTAACATGCCCCCGAATCAAGCACACACCCGCTTTCAATGTATCCAAAGCAGAAAAACTATTTTACTGTTGAATCTTCTAAACAAAGAAGTCTAACGTGCTCCCGATTTTTTTTAGAATGGCACCCGGATTCCTAAAGTCAGCTTTGCCGCACTTTTCTACATCAGCTACGCTGCAATACAGCCGTGTTGTGTGGTAAATTGTGTGAGCACCGTGAGGGTGGTTTTGGTTCCGTATACGATTGCACCACGTGGGCAATTTTTGGTCAAATTTTCTTATAGAATGAAAGGGTGACGTTAGAATCTGGTAAACACCACAATCAGACATTGTGAGGTACTGCTGTTGCTTGAAAATCTTCCTGGGTGGGCCGAAAATAGGCATTTCCAACTGGAGATGACATCTGTTCAAGGCATTCACTCTCCCCTTAGCTCTGGTAAAGAGGCTGTTATTGGTGTCACAATAGGGGTCAGGTGCGGGATTGCTGACTGGTCAAGCTTAAATTATCTGGTGAATGCCAATCTTAGGATCGAAGTAAGAAATGTTTAGGCCCATAGAAATGCGGGGGCGCTGGCTGAGACCTTTGGTCAAGATCGAAATAACTGAAAAATCTAATTAACGAAAGCCTCCTGTATCGCAGCACTTACTCAATTCTAACATGTCTTTTTTTTTTTTTTTTTTTTCGGTGCATGGTCTCTGTCAGCACAAAATTCATCGATCCAGGTCAACAGAACCATCGAACCACGACTTTAATAAATATTCAGTTGAAGACTGTGCTCGCGTTTTCCCTACCTTTTCTTTGTTTCCCTCTTTTCGTGCTGTGTGCTACGTGTTATTCCCATGTTGGTGCTGTCATTGCACCTGATACATCTCTACAAACCGTACCATGCTATAAGAGCGAATGATACACACTTAATCTGTCTTGCAGGGCTCTTTTTTAATTTCTGCTCTGCAAATAGATAACCGTGATCACCAACTCTTATGCACACAATTTTTGCAGGGGCACGGTCCACGCGTGGAGTGCGATGCAGTGTCGTCGGATGTTGACTCGCTGCCACGCCGGTCTCCTCCTTCTGCCGATGTCGTGCTCTCCCCGAGGAAGAAGGTCGACAACACCTTTAACCTACCTCAGCGGCGCTTGCTTCCCCACCTCAACGCCCTCGATAATGGCGCAGAGAAAGACGCCGGCGCGCCGGACTCGACAGCGTGCGACCTGGAAAACTGGCCACATCAGGCGCTAGAAACGCCGCCACGGCCCGCAGCGTCCTCAGAGATGAAGTTGTCTGCCCCGAGCGCATCGCGCAGCCGCAAGCAGCACAAGGTCATGACAAGGCTCTTCAAGAGACAGACGCTCTCCGCTGTTGACAAGGTATGTGTTGAGATAGTGGTACAGGAAGGTTAAACTGCGGTCAAATATTCAGTGTTGTTTATTATTTCTTTTCTGATGAATTACCTGTTGCTGACAAAGCGCGCCACTATTTGGCCTTGTCTCCCCTTGCAGCAGAAATTTCGTTGGGGGTAGTTCGTCCTTGGAAAGTCATACCTGCGCAGGTACAGTCGACTCTGGGTAATACAAACTTGCCTACTCATTCGAAATTCCAGTTAACTCGCGCAAACCCCAAAGTTGTTGATGGCGCATTACATTTCCTGTACATTTTTAAATGGTTCATGTTCTACAAGATCTTTGGTTATTTCAAACTTTTTGCACCCTGTTCGGGTGCTACATTGCTGATTGAGGCAAGTATAAGGTATGCATAGTAAGAGCTCACGGATGTTTTATATTCACTGTTATGTGCATCAGTGGGCTCCAGTACAAGCAGGTGTGGGCAAACCAAACAGGCTATGCATTCATAGCTATGATATCTAACAAGTGTGATCACGTAAACCCTGGCAGTATTCACTCAGGTACCTGCGTAAATTGTTTTCCGCGTAATACCTTCGTTGTATTCAATATTCATTATAAGCATATGCGTTGAGAAAAAGTTGGAAGGTGGTTCAGCCTCTAGTTGATGTTGATCAAAGACAATGTCTTCCTGAGAATATGATGGAGTATCGCACCCCACCCCTTGTGTGAGGGAAGTTGGAGGAGCACCAGACTGCTTAAACTGTCTTACACCGCACTACTTTCATGATCGACCCACATTTTTAGACAGCACCATCTTCAGGATTGCCCATGATAAAAGCTACAAACCCAGATTCCTGATGTGAAAAAGTGGAGGTAATTTGCTAAGGAAGACATTGTCTTAAAAAGAAATGCCATTGGGTGTATGCAAAAGAAACACTATAGTTTGGTGCCTTCAGTGGTCCAGCAATAGCCTTCCTGTCAATTTTCATTGGCAGTCGGTGGCATGCCATGCTGATATGCAACTGTTCAGTCTGTATTATCGCAGTCTTACAAATGTTTGCAACCTTTGGGGCTCACGTTCTCCCTAAAAAATAGTCATCTATCTTTTGTGCATTTCTATTTTTTTTCTAACGCTGCACGCCCAGCACAAAGAGAAGGTAGTCTGCAGGGAAGGGTTGTTCTTTATGGGGACGTGGTTCCGTAGCGAAAATGAAGCCAAACCACGCTTAAGTACCCTTTGGACAAAGTTGACCTTGCTTTCGAAGTACTCAGCGAGGCTTCATAGCTCCAGGTCTGCTCACTACTGTTCACCAAAGTTGTCGGCGCTTATTGTCCTCAGAAAGGCGTCCTTGTCTTAGTCGTCTTGTCGTAGCGGGTCGATGGGGACGCGAGACAGGCAGCGGGCATCAGAGTCCTTGTGTCTGAACTTGCAGACCAGGGTGACATCAAATTCTTGCAATCTAAGGTTCCACTGTGTCAGGCGCCCTGAAGGGTCCTTCAAATTTGCCAGCCAACGCAATGTGCGTTGGCCGCTGATGATTTTGAAGGGCTTACTATATGGGTAAGGTCAAAACAATGCAGTAGCTGAAATGATGGCATGTCATTCTTTTTCAGTCATAGCATAACTAGCTTCCGCTTTCAATAGTGAGCTGCTAGCATAAGCTATGACCCTTTCAAGCCTGTCGTTCCTCTGGACTAGCATGGCACAAAGGCCAACACTGCTTGCGTCGGTATGGATTTCAGTGTCAGCATTTTTTTTTCAAAGTGGGCAAGTACTGGTGGTGACTGCAGGCGTCATTTAAGCTCTTGGAATGCTTTGTCTTGGGGCATTTGCCACTTGAATTCTATGTATGATTTTGTGAGATGGGTCAATGCCTCGCCGATCCGAGAAAAGTCCTTAGCTCCTTCGCTCCACCTATAGCACCTTAGCTCCACCTATAATAGGCACAGAGGCCAAGAAATCTGCACACTGCTTTCTTGTGGACGGACTGCAGAAATTTCTCTATCGCAGCCGTTTTCTGTGGGTCAGGACGAACTCCGAACTTGTTGGTGTTGTGGCCCAGGAACATGAGCTCTTTGTACGCAAAGTTTTCTACTTCAGGGTGAGCCAGACACTCGGGTTCTACTGTATACTGCAGCCTATATTGCCTCAGATCTAGCATCTTCAGTTTCATTATGGCAGTAGAATATCTCCAGAAATAAAATGTGGCCATCTATAGTTTATATTTATGTATGTCATTGTGTACAATAATTAGTTATATTCATGTTTCTGTATCAATTGTTAAACAGTACAAAAGTGTGTGCATGTTCCCAGATGTGAAAAAAAATATTAAGCTAGCTTGTGCAATCTTCCGTTCTTGTTAATGTGCAGGGAAAGAGCAAGGCAAAGAGGGTGCTGCTGAACACACAACAGCAAATAACATCTTTCTTCAAGCGTTGACGACGGAGCAACGTCTCGCTCACATCATCGCTGCTCATGCCGGTTTTCCCTGCTGGCTAGCCATTCACTGCCGCTGTTGCAAACAGGTCAACAGAAGTAACCTCCTCACTACTGGAGTAGACCGACAACTGTATGCTCGACAAGCCTCCCTGCATTTTTAGTGTCGGGCCAAATGGAGTGCCAACTTTACCTAGTGAACAAAATGAAAAGTGTAGTACTTTGTTGCATTGTTTTTACTCCTTGTGTTTTTATAATGAACTTTTATGTGACATGTGTATGGCAGCACCAGCCAACGACAACGAATTCTTTGAGCTAAAGACTTTGTTTTTGACGATACGAAAAAGAAAAGCAAAGAGGCTTCGTGTCCTAATGTTTTTATTGCGATTTTAAGATCTCACGTTGCGATATATAACGTGGGTGCTCTGGTATGGCATTTAGAGTATTGTTTTCTTGACCTTCCCTTTCTAATAGTGCTATAGGTACAATTGCTGTGTATTCTTGTATAAGAGTTGCTTTTCTTTTTTTTTAATATGCTGGCTCGGATGTGCCACATGTAAGGTTGCACGATGAAAAATCTGCTGGGCTTTTCAAACATGTGAACAGTGTGTTTCAGTTGATAGTAGCTGCGTACATATTGGGTGGCATCGATGTTTAGGGGCGCCGCCCTTGCACATGAGTACATAGACTCTGGCATTGGGTGTTCATTGTGCAATGTTGGTAACTGTACAGTCAACGACCGATTTTTCGGACCCTCTACGGAATGTAAAAACGTCCGAAAATTCAGGCAGTCCGAAAAAATGAATGCATGCAAAAAAACGCACCCTTTTTATTTTTTTCTCAGATCTAGAGGTAAAGGGCCAAGTAACAGGCTTCCGAAACCCTGCCACAGCATCAGTGAAGTGGCTATAAAAAGAGGCGTTCAAAAACTCTGTATGCAGCCGACTGCCGGTTTATTATGTACATGTGCATCGTTGGGCAGCCGGTGTTATTGCTGCAGTGGCTTGAAGAACTTGTTGATTGTTGTTTTGACGGCGTTCCGGTTGCATGCGATCATATTCGCCTCGATCTGAGCAAGGGTCATGTCAGCACAGTACACCAATGAAAGAGTCAACAGTGCTCGCGTCAACTCGGCGCCTGTAGGTGGCGCAGGCATTGGCTCCTCATTTTCAACATCGGAGTCTTCTGAATCCCCCACAACCCGACGGACTATTTCCTCGTCAGTCAGTTCTGCGCGGAAGTCGAGCTCGATGTCAGCGTCAACAAACTGGGGACGTATTCTGAAACGTTCGCCGCCGCGAAAGTTTCGCCCTGGCCACGCCTCCGCCGTTGCGGCGCGCGCTGAATGGCTGCTTTGACAAAACCGGAAATTCACTTGCGCCACCTGAATTTCCGGTTTTGTCAAAGCAGCCATTCAGAACGCGCCGCAACGGCGGAGGCGTGGCCAAGGCGAAACTTTCGCGGTGGCGAACGTTTCAGAATACGTCCCCTGTTCAAAAGTTATTTCCGTGGGTATGGAAACCCCAGCAGAGTGGAGGTCGTTGATCACGTCGTCCGACTGTACTGCTTTCCGCGCTTCGATGCCATCGGCGAGGACGACGAAGACGGAGTGGGCGCCATCAAAGGCAAGCGAAATCCTGATGTTGCGAACAGTGGAGTTCGCTGACGAGCGTCGAAGTACCTAGGCCTAGCGTCGCAGAGCACACTTGACACAATAGACAACCACACACCACGCTAGCCAAAACATGGCCTGCGCAAACAAACAAACAAAATGGCGCCGCTCCGGAAACTCCGCCGGAGGCGGAAGTGCGGCGATGAACATAGCCAGCGTGGCCAGACCAAATCGGTGTGTGACGACTAGATTCGGCTAGTTGTGGTTCAAAGCGGTGATATGCTTCGGCTGCAAGTGGATTTCCTTCTCAAGGGCGCTGCGCGAGGAGCCAAAAGACCTTCTGTCCGTCAAAAAGTCCGGAAAATTGGACGGCGGGGGGTTCGAGCGTCCGAAACTTCAGATGTCCTATACATTGATTCTATGGGGCTCGTGGCGGTGCCGCGAAGACGTCCGAAATATCAGGCATGTCCGAAATTTTGGGCGTCCGAAAATTCAGTCGTTGGCTGTATTATGTTGGACTGGATCAAAGAGCTCGTTCACAGGGTCATGACCCATGTTTTGACATATCAAGGTTTGTCTTAAAATGCTTAAATGTTCTAAAATGGATACCAC